>NW_024412377.1:41701562-41810936 GCF_014898765.1 Herpailurus yagouaroundi
TATATATATATATATATATATATATATATATATATACACCATATCTTCTTTATCCATTCATCCATTGATGGACATTTGGGCTCTTTCCATACTTTGGCTATTGTTGATAGTGCTGCTATAAACATGGGGGTGCATGTGTCCCTTTGAAACAGCACACCTGTATCCCTTGGATAAATGCCTAGTAGTGCAATTGTTGGGTCATAGGGTAGTTCCCTTTTTAGTTTTTTGAGGAACCTCCATACTGTTTTCCAGAGTGGCTGCACCAGTGTGCATTCCCAACCATCCATATATTTTCTGAACGAAAGTATCTTTATAAACTTTTTGCTCCATTTAATTAGGTTATTTACCTTCTTATCACTGAGTTATAAAGGTTGTGTTTTTTTTTTTTATGTTCTGGATACAAGTATCAGATACATGGTTTTCATGTATTATTTCCAAGTCTGCAGTTTCTTTTTCTTTCTCTTGTTAGGTTTAGTGATAGCAAGGCTATCAGCAAAGAGATCAGTAGGATAAGGGGGAATGAGCTTTGCATACGCATGAGAGAGCAGAAACCAGTCGTTACATACCAGAGAAGTCAGTGATCATGGGGCTAAAATTGATAGATCTGGTAGGGCTAGGAGAGGGAGAGAAATGCAGAATAAAAACAGCGAGCAATAGGGAGCCATGAAGGGAACCTTGAGCCTGGGGATGGCAAAACAAAATTGGAAATTCTACCTTGGGGGGTAGCACAAGAAGGACAGGGAGAAGAAAAGGCAAAAGGCGGGGAGGCCAGCTTGAATGGCAATAGGGAACATAAAGCGTGAGACTGTGGACTGTGATCTGGGCAAATGAGAAGTGAAGGAATACAGTGAATCAAGTAAGGAAAGAGAAAGCATCTTGACGAATTGAATACGAAGGATAAAAGTAAGGAAGAGACAATCATTATAGAAAAGCGAATAGATAGAGGGATCTGAGAGATGATGTAGTTCTACTCCTCATTTTACCATGGAGAACCTAAGGCCCAAAGAGGAGCAGTGATTTTACCAAGGTCACGTAGCGAGTTAGCAGCAGAGTCAGAGGCCATCCAGATCACTGGCGGCGGACCTCGCTGCCACCATTACTTTAACCCTAACTGGGAATTCAGGGCTCTGAAGTCTCTAATCTGGAAGCATCTCCCTTCCAGAAACTTGCTGGACAAAAGCATCTGTGCTTACTTCTCCCCTCCTTGCTCTTACCCACCACCCCGACTTTAAGAAGCAAGTGTGGCCCTGCGTGCTTTCTTCCCCCCACCTACGTACTTTTTCCTTCTTTGACCTGACAGTCACAGCACCAGAAGTTTTTATGATGTAAGCCTACTCTGTCCTGGTTGGGGCAAGTATCAAATTAGAACTACAGCTAAATCTATCTCCACGGGCATATCTCCAATCCTAATGTTGACGAAGAGGGGAAAAAAGAAGTTGCACGATGCTATCATCTTGTTTAAGTATCAAAATCTGCAGAAGAAATTCTTTGCAATGATTACGGGTACATGGACATGTACTGAAAGCACGAAACCGCTGAATTAATGAAAGTAATTAACTTTAGGGAGAGAGAGGAGGAGGGAAATGAGACTAGGAGAGAACTACCAGGGGACCCTACTTGTGTCTGCAACGTTTTTTTTTTTTAAGTAAGAGAATAAAATAAAGATATTCTGAAGCTAATATGGTATAATGTTCAAAACATGCTAAAGCTAGACGGTTGGTTTATTGTTCTGATATTCTCTATTATGAGTAAGTTCGAAATGCCTCACAAGCTTTTTAAAGTTCAAATACGAAGCATCATTTACTATTGGCAGCATTCTCCCTCAATTTCCTATTATTATACTCATGATTCACGTCTACCAAAAATGTTGAAAGTTAAAACCACCAATGATCAACGTAGGCAAATGTTCTCTCTCACATCCTCCGTTTCAGAGTGTAAGGCTGCCAAATTTCTTCAAGAATGTGTTGAAGATAAGGGGGCAGTGCTAGAAGCTTTTAGATTGATGAACTTTGACACGACTTGCTCCGGGCTCCTAAGGGAGCAACTATAATTTATTAAACTGTGGCAAGAATACCCAAGGGTCCAGGAAGTCAGACAAGACGGCAATTGACCGGAACCAGCATGTGCAATCGGGAGATCTTTGTGAGGCAATGAGAAACGTCACAGGGAACAGACGCTACAGGCAGAGCCCATGTGTGAGAATACATATCACCTGGGGTCGCCAGAGCCAACACTCCTCACTGTGTGACACCCCAGCAAGCCGGTGAGGCATCGGTCCAGAGCTCGGTGCTACCAAGAGCCTTCTCCTTTCCTGCCTCCCTCACCCTGAGGACTGTTGGCCTTTGCTCTTTGCTCCCCCTTAAACAGCTGTAATGGCAGAAGCAGCCAGAAACAGGGCCACTGTGGAGCCAGGAGTTAGGGACAAGGGTTGTGGGAATAGTCTTTTCTAGCGAACAAGAAAACAGCCCACAATTACTGAGGGGTTATCAGAACCCAGCCCCTGTACTTAACCCATGAGATGAGTTACCTGATTTAATCCTCACCAAAAATTCCGTATGACAGATAGTACCGTTAGATCCAGGTTACAGATGGGAAACCAAGGTTTGAAGAGTGCAAGAGACTTGCCCAAAGTCACAGAACTACAGAGTCGCTCCAGGATGTGTTGCATACTTTGTTCCATGTCTCCGGGATAAATGGGGGGCCAAAAAGGTGATGTTTATATCAACAGTCCTCAGACCTACAACAGCCATATCATCCTCCCTAGGGAAAGTCCCCGACAAGCACAGAAAACAGTTTGGAAAATAGCACGAAAAGCCTCAATAAAGTACATAGCAGGTTGACTCTTGGCGAACTAGTGGATTCAGGATCCCAACCACTTACTGATGCCACAATTCCGGTGAAACAATAGAATAACTGGTCAATAAGGTCCTAAGAACTCTGAGGATGCTTTCTTCAGTGTCGGTTGGTTTGGGGCCACAGAACTCTTGTACCTGAAATCTTGGGCTGAGGACAGGGTGTCAGACAGAGGCAGAGCTGCTCCACCTGAACCTGAGGGTCGGAGAGCAGGAGCAGAGCTCCCTAGGGCTCCTTTGCAGGCCGAGCCTACAACGCCTCATCTTATAGATGAGCAAACAAAGACCTAGAGAGAGAGCTTGGTACGTTAGGGTCATAGAAATGTAATTAATATGTGCTTAATTTCTTGTGCTTAATTAACCGTGTGCCAGGTCGGTTTAAGTGTTTCACATGTAGGCTTAATCCCTACCACAGCTCTCTGGGGAATGCATAATTATATCATAAACCTATAGACAAGGAAACTGAAACAGAGAGATTGAGTAAATTGCTAAGGCAAGTCAAAGAACCAAGATCAAACCCGGACGCTTTGGCCTCAAAGACCAGGCGATTAACCATGATGATGCCTGCCCCCAGTTAAAGGTAGGCTGAGTCAGCTCTGGATCACTGGCTTGCGGACCAGTGATCCTTCCTGTGCCCCCACACTCCGTTCACTGTCTGTTCCCATGGGGTACAATGGCAGCAGAACTTAGGGGAAGGATCCGAACAGTTTATAAACCTTAGAAGTCTGGAGAAACAAAATGTTTTCACAGCTAAAGATCATATCTTTTGTGCTACGGGCATCATTTGGGAATTTGTTTGCCTTGGCTCGGGGTCCTCCTGGGCTCCCCTTCCAAGGAATCACGTGGTACTTCTGGAAGACATGGAATCCTAACAAGGGTTAGGAATGATTCCTTGGCATGGTGCTCTCTTATTTCCCAAGTAAGTCCTCCCTGACTCTGCCAGCTTCCCTCAAAGGTGCCACACATCCTGATAAATGCCATACCCCAGATGGCAGGGCCCCACCTTGGCCTTGCTCTGAAAAGAAGCAAGAAGCTTGCGTTGGGGTGACTTAACCACGCTGGTTGCCTGGGACTGTCCTGCTTTTAGCACTGACTGCATCCTGAGAAAGCCCTTGGGCCCAGGCAAACTGGGATGGTTGGTCACCTAATGTCAAGTCTCAGATGACTTGACAATTTCACAGAGCAACAACTCTCCATGGTCTCAAGATGTACCAAGAAAGGGGGGGGGGGGGGGGGAGAAAGAAAGAGGGAAAGAAAGAAAGAAAGAAAGAAAGAAAGAAAGAAAGAGAATGGGAAAGAGAGAAAGAAAGAAAGAAAAGAAAGAAAGAGAGAGAGAGAAAGAAAAAGAAAGAAAGAAATCAGGGGCACCTGGGTGGCTCAGTCGGTTAAGTGTTTGACTCTTGATTTCTCTTCAGATCATGAGCTCGAGTTTGTGAATTTGAGCCCCACGTTGGGCTCTGCCATGACAGTGCAGAGCCTGCTTGGAATTCTCAATCTCTCTCTCTCTCTCTCTCTCTCTCTCTCTGCCCCTCCCCCCAGTTCTCTCTCTCTCTCTCAAAGTAAATAAACAAACTTTAAAAAAATATATCACTCTGTAATAGGTAGGAGGCAGGAAATTGCCTGTTTTTCTCAGGTAACAGCGACCCTGATGAAAATAGGGTTGTGGGACGGAGGCCAAATTTGTGACCACGCATGGGCCCCAGAGACTCGCTGCCTGAGGTTTCTTCCTGACCTAGGGAATCCTGGGAAGAAAGGACGGAAGGGGTTAGTCACACCCTGCAAGCGGCAGCCAAGAGCAGCTCTGGCTCCCCACAGAGCGAGCTCAAAGCCTCTCCCTTCAGGAAAAGTAGAAGCTTCCCAGGCTCAACTCCCTTCTCACAAAACCCGAACGGCAAATACCGAATGAGGGACGGAGGAGAGGGAGCCAGAAAGCACGGCCATCTCCCCGTCTTGGGAAAAGCAGCTTCCCCAACCCAGCAGATCCCTGAGCCTTCACTGGACCAACCACCTCAGCCAAGCCACGGGCCCGGGCCCCCCAGGAGACTCACCTGGGCCCCAGGACAGACTCGGCTCCCCAGGAATACAGAAGCAGCCACCCATGTGTGCATCATCCTCCCCAGGCCAAGGCCCCTGGGAACACCAGCCAGAAGAGCTGGGAGGGGACAGCCTCCCAACGGTGTCCCTCCTCCCGCCTCCTCCCTGGCACACGAAGGACCAAACCCCAGTTCAGTGCACAAAGCAGCCTTTGATATCCAGCTGCAGCAGGAGGCCCAGGGAGGGTGGGAGGGGCAGCCCAGCCCTCAGGACCCATAGTCCTTGCTCTGTCAGGCCTCTGACCAGGGAGCAGAGCTCCTCCCTGCCTCTCTGCAGATTGCTCCATGCCTAGCAGGCTCTGGCACATTCCTCACATTCTAGGATTGAGATACACAGTTTGGTTCCTGTGGGGGCGGCCGGGGTGGGGGAGGAGGGCAGGGAGCATCCCAGGAATCAAGGCTGCTGTGCTTGTTTTCCCCCTGACTGCCTTGGCCCTCACGGACTTGCCTGCCAATGAGCAAGTGATCCCCACCCGGCCTCTCTCTGCAAACACCTCCCTGAGCGATCTGGGCGACACCGGAGCTGTGGGCGCAGCGTCTCACCTCGGCCCCAGCAGCATCAGGGAGCCAACCCCTCATCGGGGGGCAGGGGGGTGCGTGCAGAACCCCAGTCCCAGCTCCTAAAGTCAGGAGGAATCTGGGAAATCGCCTGATGGAGCCCAGCACCTTACAGACGAGAGGACAGAGGACCAGGTATGGTAAGGTTACAGGTATGCACAAAAACCTGCTCCCACCAGACCAGCCTCTTTTCCTTTGGGGACAAAGCAGAGTTTGCAGCCGATACAGAATCAGATACAATACAGAAAACCTTCCATGACATCTTCCCAAGGAGGCCGAAAAACTATGGTTCAATGTCAACAAGATCGGCAGAGGCACGACTGACCTAACATCCAAGCCCAAGGCTCGCTAATTACTTACTATTTTCTTAATGCCTCACACAAAGTTCAGTGGTGAGTGACCATAAGAGGGAGGAGGTGCGGCCGAGAGGAGGCAGCATCCCAACCACTGGTGTGCGGGCTCCGAGTAGGCCGAGCGGGAGGTCAGCCTCACGAGCATTTTAAGGAGGGAGGTGGCCTGGCTGTGTTTATATCCTGGGAGGGGCACGGGGGTGACAGTGTGCAGGCTAGCCCGGGGGTCAGTCTCACTGGTGTGGTCACGAGTTTCTACTGGACACACCAGCTCAGCCCCAGGTGGCAGGGTCAGGCTTCGGTTTCAATGCTGACTCGTCTTGACTCATAGTCAACTGACTTTGCCACGGACCAGCCACTCACCATATATTACCTCATTTAAATCCCGTAGCAGCCCCATAACGTAGGCACTACCAGCTCTCTTCCGTAAGTGAGGAAACTCATAAAGAGGGGTAGATAACTTGTCCAAAGCCCCACCATCTATGAATGTCAGATTCAGGACTGGAGCCAGGTCTAATCGCTTCCACAGCTAAGGAGCTTCATTTCTCCAATACACGAGCTCCTTCCACAACTACAATGAAAAATGATTAGATGATCTGATAGGGAACCCTCAGAGCTTTCTGGCCACGATAGAAGGCCCAAGAGAAGAGGGCTGAGGCGGGGGCAGGGAGGCCGGAGGGACAGGGTCTCTCGGATCACAGTGCTACCGTGGGGCATGTTGTCTCTGTGCACATCTGTGTAAAGTATCCACTTCCCATAATGTCCCATGCCTTCTCCTTCATCAAAGCAGTGTTTTAGCGTTTTAGCAGTGTTCTCTTGGGCCTAAGATAAAAGAACAAGAGTTTCTTTAGAAAGTTGTCACTCAAGGGGTACCTGGGTGGCTCAGTCAGTTAAGCGTCTGACTTCAGCTCAGGTCGTGATCTCACGGTTTCTGAGTTTGAGCCCCGCATCGGGTTTTGTGCTGACAGCTCGGAGCCTGAAGCCTGCTTTGGATTCTGTGTCTCCCTCTCTCTGTTCCTCCCCTACTCGCACTCTGTCTCTCTCTCTCTCTCTCAGAAATAAAGATTTAAAAAAAAAAATTAAGAAAAAAAGAAAGTCGTCACTCAAACTTTGGGAGGTACATGAGAATCAGACAGTGAAAAGAAACCATGGTTTAACTTGCACATGACGACAAATGCTCAGACTTATCATTTCTCCTCGACTTGCCTACATGCCATTCTTACACAAGTGCAACAACAGTGATCAGAAATTGTAAATGACCAAGACTAACCAAAGGAAGCCCATCTGTCCCAGATGACACCCTGTGGCAGGTAGCTGAGACACACATTTTGGCAAGTCCATTCTGGAAAAAGTCATTGCTTCTCTTGAGATGCAAGAAACTAGTGGTCTTCTGTGTCTGGGTAACTCAAATGAATGAACCTGAACAAAGGGCTTTCCAGACAGAGAAAGCAGCAGGTGCAAAGGCCCTGAGGCTGGAACATAGGTGGCAAGTGAAAGGAAAAGCATGTGTGGTCGGAGTCCATGAGGCAGGGCAGGGTGTAGAGATGAGGTTAGAGAAAGCAGCTGGAGGCCAGATTGCACAGGACCTTGAAGGCCATCAAAGGACTTAAGCTTCTCCTGCGAGTGACATGGGAGACAATGGAGGATACTAAACAGAGGAGTCTCATGATGGACTTCTGCTTTTAAAGGGTCACCCTGGCTTCTCCTTGAAAAACAGGCTAGAGCTGGGATTCCAGGTATGCAGCAATTATAACATCCAGGAGAGAGATAATGATGGCTTGAACCAGAGTGACAGGGTAAGAGAAGCTTAGGAATTAGACACGTATTTCAGAGTGAAGAGTATATTAACCAAGGTTCTCCGGAGAAGCAGAATCAATAAGGTATAAATATATCTGTGGTGCGAGAAAAGTCACTGCCCCATCTAAGAAGCCCCTGCTAGGCTCCAGGCAACAAAGAGTGAGGTGCCATGTTCCTCTGGCGTATGGCCAGACATTCTGATTTGTCATGGAAACCAGACATTGAGATTGTCAGGTGAAGTTCCCAAACTTTTTAATGGTCACAAACTAGGCTTGCTTCAGCAGCCCATGTACTAAAATTGGAAGGATACAGAGATTGGCATGGCCCCTATGCAAGGCTGACACACAAATTCGCGTGCTTTGAGGATTGCGTGGGATTGTTGAATCATTATGTTGTTCACTGGAAACTGATATAACACTGTAAGTATTAAAAAAAATTAGTGTTCCCAAACCAAGTCAGAAAATCTTCCAAAGCACCGTGCATAGGCCAGTACTTTGGAGCAGACCAACATGGCTGCCAGCCAAATCCAACCCACGAGCAGCCAGTTGGACCCTTCTGAGGTAAAACTGAATTTGTTTCCCTCGGGAAACTTACGATCTAGTTGGGATAATAAGATATGCACTTGGGAACTATATAATTCAAGAGAAAAACCAAAAGACTGTGTCACGGGTGGTATTCTGCCCCCTCCAAAAAATGATATACTGCAGACTTAACCCCCCAGTGCCTCAGAATGTGGTTTGATTTCAAATTAGGATTGTTGTAGATATAATGATTTAAGTCGAGTTCATTCTGGAGTAGGGTCGGCCCCTAAGCCAATATGACTGGTGTCCTTATAAAAAGAACACCCTGTGAAGACATCACAAGCAGAAGCATCTGCAACAATGAGCGGAGTAGAGTTACGCATCCACAAGCCCAGGACCGCCCGGGATTTGCCAACAAACCACCAGAGGCCAGAAAGAGGCAAGGGACGATTCTCCCTGCAGGCTTCAGAGGGGGCATAGCCACGCAGACCCCTTGATTTGGGACTTCCAGCCCTCAGAACTATGAGACAATAACATCTCTGTTGTGTTAAGCCACCCAGTGTGGGCAGCTTGTTAGGACAGCCTCCACTCCGGTGTGTTCATACCTCTCAGAGGTCAGTTTGGGCATTCGCTTTGTGGTCAGAAGACCAAAGTTCGAATCCTGGCTCTGCCATTTTCAAGTTGTATATTGTTTGGCACAGTCCCTCCTTTCTAAATAACAACGATAGTAATAGTTACGTAGAGATCACAAAAAAGTTTTCCCTCATAAAACGGTTGTGAGGACTTAAAATGGGGTTTATAGGTGTTGGTTGTTTACTTGTGCAAATCTTGCACGTGCACGTGTGTGTGCGTGATCACGGTTACGCTAGTGTTTGGCATGTTTTCCGTGCGTCTAGACTCTGAGGAGGAAGGGGCATCGTTGGTGAGTAGAATGTGCCTATCAGCCGTGATAGAGACAAAATCTCAGAGTTCCAATCAGAAAGTCTACAAGGAAATGCATCCAAGTGAAACTAGGTCTTGCTGTCTTCAGATCATCGGGAAGATTCCTTTCATTACTTCAGACAAAGGCATCCAGCCTAGTCACCCTAGCTGTATTTCTCTCCTTACTTCTTGACTTGCCGACATTTTTGATAGACACGAATTTTGCAAGCAGTTTACTTAAGAAAGAAGAATGAAATCCCATGGTCAACCGTTTTCGTCATTATGATATTTGGCCTTTGTGATCTAGCGAATCTGTTGCAAGCAAAAGGAGGGGCACCTGGGTGACTGGGTCGGTTAAGCACCCGACTCTTGATTTTGACTCAGGGCATGATTTCACAGTCGTGAGATCAAGCCCCAGTCAGGCTCCAAGCTGAGTGTGGAGCCTGCTTGAGATTCTCTCTCCTTCTCTCTCTGCCCCTCCCCCGCTTATGCTTGAGCACACGCACATGTGTGCATGTGCTCTCTCTGTGTCAAGAAAAAAATTAAAATAAAAGAAAGGAAATGTGTGTCTCTTTCCTTTTCTAGGTGTTTTGTTTTGGGTTTGGGGTTTTGTTCTAGAGAGGGTGTGTGCATGCATGAGCAGAGGAGAGGCAGAGAGAGAGAGAGAGAGAGAGAGAGAGAGAGTGCCAAGCAGGCTCCATGCTGTCAGTGTAGAGCCCGATGTGGGGCTTGATCCCACAAATGGTGAGATCATGACCTGAGCTGAAATCAAGAGCCAGACCCTTAATGGACTGAGCCAACCAGGTACCCATCTAGGTGTTTTCATTGATAAATTTCATTGGGTGACCTTGGAAAAGTCAGCCATTTTCCCTTTGGTGCTTTCCATGCGTTCCTTATGTAATGTTGCTTTGGGTCCCCACCCATTCGGGTCTTGTTCCCGTGATGACTTTGTTCAAGTTCCTTTGGAAGTGGAGTCCCCAGATCTCCAGCCAGCTGTCTAGGACAGCTCCATATTCTGTACACAGCTCTGAGGCCCTGTCCCCTCCTTTGTTTCATGTATTGTACTTCTGTTAATAGAACCCAAGCTTACATCAGCCAAAAGGAGTCATAAGGGTAGTTCATATTCTATCCATTTAGAGAGATTTATCAAAATTCCGATGCCTAGATCTTACCCAGCCCTAGTGAATCAGAATCTCTGACTAGACCCATTCCAGGTAATTCTGATGTGCATTCAGATGTCAGCAAATAATTCTCCAGGGGTTTCTTTTGCAGGGATAAGGGACAGGCCCAGGTGTAGATTTCAGGGATCTAAATGTCCCCTCAGGTCTCCTCTTCATCTCTGATATACACCAAAGTGAATTAAAAGCCTTAACCACAAGGGGGCAGCACATGCAGGAAGTCTAGCTCTTCCAATGAAAAGACTGCGAGAGGGTCCCTTTCATCTGCAAGCTTCAGCATCTATAAATACCCAAAAAAAAAAAAAAAAGACTTACAGTTGTTCAGGGGTTCCCTATTGATTAAATCCTCAATCTTAATAACACAGGAGTTGGACGCGCCATTTTATAAGCAACGAAAGGGTTGTGTGAGTGAAGTCAGGTGACTTCTCCAAAGTCTTGCAGCTAGCAATTGATAGAGATGGCTTTTCTCAAACATTCCAGCCAGCAGCAGCACATACTGGAGGCTTCACCACTTAAGACAGCCGGGAGGATATAAACCAGACACGTATGCACAGCATCCCAACCCCCAACCCCTCCCTCAAGCAACATCTGTGCAGTAATAAAGATCAGAATTATCTTAACCTCCACAGAACCACATATGCCCAGAGGTTGAGCAAACAAGCAAAACAAATTTATCATAGGTGCACTTCACTTAAAAGGTTTCAACAATACGTGAACATCCAGGGAAAGCAGGAAAGGAAACCATTTACATACAATGGACCAGGGCTTCTCAAACTGGAATATGGACATTAACGATCTGGCATCTGGGAAGAATAACGCCCCCCAAAGATGTCTTAGTCCCCAGAACCTGTGACTCTGTTACCTTACGTGGCTAGAGGGACTTGGTGGATAGGTTTAAGTTAAGGAATTTGAGAAAGGGACGTTGTTTGGGTTGACCAGATGTAATCACAAGGGAAGTAGGAAGGTCAGACTCAGAAGAAGATGTGACGAGAAACCCAGAAGCCAGAGGTCAGAATCAGAGAAAGCAATTTAAAGATACTGCTACCATGCTGGTTGTAGATGGAAGATGGGGCCATGAGACGGGGAATGTGGGAAGCCAAAAGACATGGGACGGATTCTCCCCTAGAACTTCCAAGAGGAACACGGCTCTGATTTTAGCCCGGGGAGACCGGCTTCAGACTTCCGACCTCCAGAACTCTGAGACTAGAAAGCTGTGTTATTTGAAGCCCCTAAGTTCGTCATTTGTTACAGCAGCCAGAGGAAACGAAAACACCTGGGAACTGGCAAGATGCAGGTCCTGATCCTGGGTCCACGAAGGGGTGAGAAGTTCCAGTGGGGCTTGCCTGTGGTGCCTGTGTGCTGCTCTTTGGACCGCACTTGGAGAGTCAAGGCCGTCAGAACTCCCCCGCGGCTGGTCCTTCCAAGTCTGGAGACTTCACTTAGCACGGGATGGGAGCACGACCCCACGGACCCCTCAGTTCCTCACCTCTGACTCCCCAGGCGTCTGCCCACCTATTCCTTTTCTTCCTATTTCTGCCCCCTGTTTATTTACTTTGGAGACTGTAGTCCTAAATCGGAGTGTTCACGTTCCTGCTGCCCCCTTCCCACCGTGCAACACGGTGCCTGGCATGGGGTAGGCACTCTTAAGTGAATGAGTGAATGAATGAATGAACGGATGAACTAAAAAATCACGGAAACTCTTAGTTGTTTTCCAAACAGCTGCCTGACCGAATCTCTCGCAACTTGTATTTGCACAACTGAGTTTGTTTTAAGCTACGTAATCCAAACGTAGCTTGGACTGAACCCAGGAGCTTAATTTTCTCAGGCTGGGCTCTATGTTCTAAGCAGATGAAACCAATCTGCACATCGATTTTTCCTCCCCCAATCTGAAAAGCCTGCTGCAGCAGGTCAGTGCCCAAGAGGCAGACTCTGAGAAGAAGATTCGCAGGCAGGAAGCGTATGGCGTTCTGCTCACAGGATCCCTGTGGGTGGGGGTGTGGAAAAAAAGGACCAGGCAGAGGATGGAGTGGCCTGCGAAGCACACGCAACAGAGTCCTCGGCGGGTTCCTACAGGGAGCTCGGGAGTAGGCAGGCCCTGCAGAGTCTTCCTGGGACAAGGGTACCTGATAATGACTAGTCACTGGACCGGCTACATCCTCGTAATGGCCAGTCATTGAGGGCAGGCTGACCCGGGGCGTGGGGAGGGAGGGTATGAACTGGAGAAGGCACTCTTCCGTTCTAGGCAAGCTCCAGAGAGGGACTCAGCTGAGAGCTGTCAACCACGAAAGCCGCCAGCCACTGGGGGACGGAGTGGGCCAGTCGTGATAGGTGGGGATCGAGGCAGACTCCACAACATGCACCACGCATGCCTTCTGTTTCCTCAGTCACTGGGGGGAAAGCAGCGATTGAATCAAACTAAGCCCAGAATAGAGCTCTGCGTCACACCAATAGGACTAGAGAGGAGTAGACTAAAGACGCGGAAGGAAGAAGAACACTGATGTGGAAGAGTCCATAAGGGGGGGGGGGGCGCCTGGGTGGCTCAGTCAGTGAAGCAACCGACTTCGGCTCGGGTCCTGATCTCAGGGTTCATGGGTTCGAGCCAGGCTTTGTGCTGACAGCTCGGAGCCTGGAGCCTGCTTCCAATTCTGCGTCTCCCTCTTCTCTGCCCCTCTCCCACCTGCACTCTGTCTCTCTCTCTCAAAAATAAATAAAACATTTAAGAGTTTAAAGAAAAAAAAAAAAAAGAGTCCAGAAGGAGAACTGGGATGGCCTTGAGAGTGTGCGCGGCGGCGTTTCTCTGAGGTGGGATGAGGGTGCGGAGGAATGAGCTGTGCATTTGGAGTAGCCCGTGAGTGAAGGCCACAGTATAACCGGGGAGGAGGAGAATAAAGGGGCCCACGGGGGTAGCACAGTGAGACGCTGATTGCCAAGGAATGAGAGGGCTGCCGGGCCCAGTGAGGGGCAGGCGGGGCGGCTGTTAAAAGTCTGCAGGGGCCCAGTCATGACAGTTTATGTCTCTCTTCCAGGAGCCTCGGGACAGAGCAGGGACAGCACACAAGAGTTCAGAGCCGGCAAAGCAGGGGTGTCAGGGGGCTGGTGAGATGGTCACTGAAATGGGCCACCTTGGAGTCAGGCTGGAGGAGGAGGCCGAGGGGGATGAAAGGAGATAAGAAATCCCCAAGTCCCGAGGTCATACGGAGAAAATCCAGCAGCTTGGGGCGATTTCAGGGAGCGGGAAAGTGAAAAGGCGGAGGCTGCAGCGGAGAATTTCAGAGATGGCGTTTATAGTGGTGGAGGGTGAAACAGAGCCCACGTAGAGGGTGGTGAGGAAAGTACTGATCCACAGGAAGGCCACCTATTCAGTTTGAAACGGTGTCATCACGGTGACAGTCCTATACATCTAGAAAAGTCGACACCACCTTCAAACCACTTTGCTCCTAACCAAAGCCCAGCGCCCTCCCTGAAGGCAACCACAGGCCCTTTGCAGTATCCCATGAACTTTGGCTCTACATCCTAGACATGTGTATATGCGATCCCATTTCTGTAAGGAAGATTATATACACACATATGATCCTATATAGGATCATATTATATACATTATCACATATACTCATTTGCTCACTGCTTCTCTCTCTGCCCGGGACTTAGCCCACGTTGTGAGAATGACATCTCTTGACCTGGCCTGTTGCACTTGACTTGTGACTGTAGCTTTGGGTTAAAAAGATTGGAACTCTCGGGGCACCTGGGTGGTTCAGTCGGTTAAGCATCCAACTTTGGCTCAGGTCATGATCTCACAGTCCGTGAGTTCGAGCCCCACATTGGGCTCTGTGCTGACAGCCCAGGGCCTGGAGCCGGCTTCGGATTCTGTGTCTCCCCCTCTCTCGGCCCCTCCCCCGCTCATGTTCTGTGTGTGTGTGTCTCTCTCTCTCCTTCAAAAATACATAAACGTTAAAAAGAAATTGTAACTCTTGTGGAAGAGACTTTGTGAGGACAGCCCTGGCAGCAGCCTGTGAAAGGTGAGGCCACAGCCATGGGTAAAGCCTGCCCCGAAAGGGTTCCTCTGTCCTCTCTCTAGAGGCAGAGCAAGTGAGTCCCATTGGCTGAGCCACGTGGATTTCTAACATTTTCCTGTTTCTAGGTGAGAGTTTTTAGTCTCGCTTCCTGGAATCGAAACAAAGTTCAAAACAAATTTCTAAACAAAGGGATCCTCCGCTTCCCCAGATCTCGATTCCATTCCCTGAGAGGAACGAGCCAAGGTACTTCTCCTCTGACGACTTTCCCAGCAGAGCCCCGTGGCTTCCTCCTGCACCTTCCTGGAAGCCACCAATTGTTGTGAACATCCTCATGGGTGTAGATTTTTATTTCTATTAACCCTTTTCTTCATGTCCTCATAATTATGCAGGGAGAAGAAGACTGTTTTCCCAATAGAAGTTATTCGAGACTTTTCGAAGGTCTAGAGTTCAATGGTCTCTCCTAAAAGCCAAGTCCATAGGCACCCAGCTGGGCAAGGTGAAAAGGATTCTCGACACATTCAAGCCTGATGCTGCCTCTGCTCAGCCTCTCAGCAGATGGTTCGAGGGCAGGGTTCATCCGCTATCAAGGGGGAAGGTCACTCCTACCTCCAGGGCTTGACAAAGCGGTTGCGAAGAGAAAATTAGAAAGATCCTTGGAAGCGTTTTGTTAATTGTGAGGTGCTGGGAAGCACAGAATGTGTTTCTTTAAACTGAGTCCACACAACTGGAGGGAGATTAATCGCAGCCTGGAATAAAGGGAAAGGAAACAGAAGCACGTCGCCTTCAAATGTGAAGTCACGCTGCTTTGAAAGCACTTGCATTCAGACCCTCACAAGACTGTGAAATGAAGAGGCAGGCTTAAATTCTTACTGCCTTTGCAAGAGAAGGCATGGAGACGGGGCAGGAAAGCCTGAAGCCTGTTCTCCTGGTCTTTATCTGAGTACTTCCCCGCAAGGAGATGGAAACAGGGACACAGGCCAGCCTCATTTAGCATCGTTGTAATTGGCCCAGAGGAAGGACCACACCCTGAAATCCTCATGGCAACAGAGCTCACCCCACATTCCCAGGCAGGGACACGCTGTCAGGAACAAACTGTGGGAAGGTCCAGCAGGCCTGCGTGAGAAGAGAGAGGATGGGCTTGTCGTATGGGTAGATGTAGGTGAATGATGAGAATGGCAGTGAAAGTGCATGGACCGCCTCATACGGACGCACTACACCTAGTATTTGACTCTACCATACCAAGCCGCTCCCAATGATGGGTTTATTTTCCTATCATTGTCTAGCCCCTAGACCTCAGCACCAAGGAAAAGCAAACAAGTGCTCAAACACCCCCCTTGTTGGTCCCAGGACACAAAGGACACTTCCATCCCTGCATTACACCCCAAGACCCAGGAAGAAACCCGGGCACGGCTCAGCCTGGACATGCACGGGCGTGTCCAGTAGGTGGCAGCAGCTAGCAGCCGTGCCCCCAGACCCGGACTCCCACCCAGTGCAGCCGCCCCGTGGGCCTGCACGGGGGACGTCGAACTCCCCTATTTCATTTTGCTCATCTTGGAATACAAGACTCTAGAAGAGGACCGGGATTCATGAACCAGTCGCAGGGGCTCAGGCAGGGGCCTTTGGCTCCTGACACTGGCAAAAAGATGGATCCTGAGGCCTGTCACTGTTTCGAGCCTGGGGCAGGATACACTGCCCTGCAGAGCCCCAGCCCTGGGTGCTGCCCCTGCCCTGCCTCTCTGTGCTCCACGCCCTGTTTGGGCTCTCCAGCCATGGGCATAGTCCGGGGTGTACGTGAGCTGGGGCTCCAGCTCTGCTCCTACCAGGCATTTGGGTCTGAGGGAGCTGCAGGACGGGGTGCTCGTGCCCTCCCATCCACCTCACTACCCTCTGCTCCTTCCTGCTTTGACCAGGGCCTACTAGTCCACTTGCCTTCAAAGCCAGAGTCTACAGCCCAGACTCAGAGGGGATGGCAGAAGGAGAGACGGCACCTGACGATACAGAACTGGAATGCCTTTTCACCCCCAGGTGATAAGTGAGGTTGGACGATTGGAGTACTTAAAGGCAAATGGGTGAAAAAAAAAAATGAAATGAAAAGTGTTTAAGTTGGAAACTATCCCCACTTTAAAGGGACATGATCTTATATGTCGAAAATCATGGGGAATCCAATTTTTAAAAACCATTAGACTAGAGGAGTTTAGCAAGGTTGCAGGATATAAGAACAATATATAAACATCAATTTTTTTCTCTGCATTAACGATGAACAGTCCAAAAATGAAATTAAGAAAACAATTCAATTTACAATAGCATCAAAAATAATAAAATACTTGGAAATATGTTCAACAAAAGAAGGGCAAAACCTATACTCTGGGAGCTACAAATCATCATTGAAATAAATTACAGATCTCAGTGAAGGAAAACATTTCATGTTCATGGATTTGGAAGATTTAATACTATTAAGATGGCAAGACTCCCCAGACTAATCTAGATATTCAGTGTAATCGCTATCAAAATCCCAGCAGCTTCTTTTCTAGAAACTGGCAAGCTGACACTAACATCCATATGGAAACTTAGGAACCCAGCATAGCCAAACGGTCTTGAAAACAAAGGGTAGGGGCGCCTGGGTGGCTCAGTCGGTTAAGCGGCCGACTTCACCTCAGGTCATGATCTCACGGTCCTTGAGTTCGAGCCCCGCGTCAGGCTCTGTGCTGACAGCTCAGAGCCTGGAGCCTGTTTTGGATTCTGTGTCTCCCTCTCTCTGACCCTCCCCCGTTCATGCTCTGTCTCTCTCTGTCTCAAAAATAAATAAACATTAAAAAAAATTAAAAAAAAAAAAGAAAACAAAGGGTAAAGTTGTCAATTTTACACTTCTTGATTTCAAAACTTACTATAAAGGAATGGTAATCAAACAGTGGAGTACTGATATAAGGATAGATCATTGCAATAGAATTGAGAGTCTGGAGATAAACCCATGTCAATTGATTCTCCACAAGGGGACCAAATCAATGGAGGAAAAAATAGTCTTTCAACAAATGGTGCTGGGAGAACTGCATGGCCACATGCAGAAGAATGAAGTTGGATCCTTACCTCGCACTATTACACAAATCAACTCACGGTAATGGAAATGTAGTATTGCCTTTAACTAATGAGGCTCTGATTCATTTTGGTAATGAGGCAGCTGGAGACCTTCTGAAGAAAGTGTCAAATTTTGGCCCTTAAAGCAACTGGGGGAGAAAGAGCCCACACTTTCCCTGCTGCCCTGTCTTGGGCATAATATATATAATATCCCTCAACTGGCTCTGGGCATCCTCTCTCAAATATCAGAATGCCCAAGTTGCTGCTGAGACTGTGCTGTGAGCTCCAGGGTAAGCTAAGGTGGTCACCAACCTCCCTGGCTGAGCAAAAATCATCACAGCCTTCTTTTACTGAGGGACCCCTCAACCACATTATATTCTCAAACCTCGGTAGAGTGAAGAGGCTGGGCAGGCCTGGCCTATTATTCTCCCTGCTTCCACAAAATATAAGACGACATGCTCTACATAGCCCTGGATTTTTTGTACCAACTGTATCAATCTACTATTTTCTAAGTCATCAACTCAGTTATAACCACAGCTTCAAATCCATGGGTAGGACTGGAACAACACTATTCGTACTTGAAAAAGACCCTATTGATCTTGGGGAGCGTGGGCCTTCAGAAGATACTAGGAACATCCAGTCAGCTGGCAAGCAGATGATATACCAATGTGAGTAGCCTAGAGAGAAACAGGCCCACTCCAATTTTCTGTCACTTTCCTAAACCTACAGAGACCATCTCACCCCGTCACTGAAAATGAATTCAGGCCCAAGGAGGGTGGGGGGGAGAGGGATGTCCGTGCAAGGCCTCAGCCCTGCCACTTTTGCACTTCCCCCTGGCATGTGGTAGGAGGCCATCAACCCTCATTCTTCATGGCTGAATCCTGGCTCATAATCTCATTTGATTCATAATACGATCATGCTCCCAAGTAAGTAGAGCCATCAGCAGCTCATCCGTGCAGAGCTGGCCTGAACAATTGCCGAGTAGGTGGAGTCGAGACGAAAAATGCCCCTCCTCATACCTGTTGCTCTTAAGAGACAAAGCAAAGCCCTTTCCTTAACCCCATCCTTTGTGAGACTACATCGTCCCCACTTCCATAGGAAGTGTCGAAGAGGTTACCATAAATGTAAAGGTTAAAGACGATCCATGAGATACAATTTCTTTACAGTTAGGCCATTTCAGCAAAAAGTCTAGGGGCAGGAGACACAATGTTGACGAACAATGAAGCAAGGCTGATGCTAGTCTGAAGGAAGCTTGTACAACTGTTACAACAAGCTCATTGTGAGTCATTAAGAAAAGCTAAGAATTGCTATGGGATGGGAAGTGGGGCTGGAGGAATGTCAGGGGGCTGGAGGAAAATAATCATAAACAATAGAGAACTTTATGCCCACCCTGGCAGGCATAAGCCAAGCTTGGCTAAAACTAACTTTGCTAGCCAAACTTGGCTCAAATTAACTTTCCTGCTGGTAGAATTAGCATAGAGGTAAAGAATCTTTCAAACCAGAAGTTCTTTTAGAAAATACCCAGTCTAGAGTGTATCTATATAGTTTTTAAAGCCTCATCTAGATTTTAAAAGGACATTATTTTTTTTTTAGTTCAAAATCTTTTATTTTTTCTTTTTTTTAAATTTTTTTTTTAACGTTTATTTATTTTTGAGACACAGAGAGACAGAACATGAACGGGGGAGGGTCAGAGAGAGGGAGACACAGAATCTGAAACAGGCTCCAGGCTCTGAGCTGTCAGCACAGAGCCCGACGCGGGGCTCGAACCCATGGACCGCAAAATCATGACCTGAGTCAAAGTCGGCCGCTTAACCGACTGAGCCACCCAGGCGCCCCCAGAATCATTGTTTTAAAAAGAAATGTAACTTGGAGCTCCATAATCAACAACAAAGAAAATCTTTATGAGTCTTATTTAGCCTCACAACAATCCGGTGAGGCAGCACTGCTATTGTTCCCTTTTTACAGATGAAGAAACTGAGGTACACAAGACTGAAGTACTTGCCAGGGTCACACAGCGAGGCTGCTGTTGTACAGCAGGGCACAAGAAGAGCTTCTTTGTTTAAAGCAGGGTAGAGGGCAAGGTTCAGAGCAAGGAAGGTGTCAGTATCCCGGCAAATGACCCTTCCCCACAGCTCACATGACCCTGTTTGAAAACGTCTGATAAGGGGCGCCTGGGTGGTGCAGTCGGTTAAGCGTCCGACTTCAGCCAGGTCACGATCTCGCGGTCCGTGAGTTCGAGCCCCGCGTCGGGCTCTGGGCTGATGGCTCAGAGCCTGGAGCCTGCTTCCGATTCTGTGTCTCCCTCTCTCTCTGCCCCTCCCCCGTTCATGCTCTGTCTCTCTCTGTCCCAAAAATAAATAAACGTTGGGAAAAAAAATTAAAAAAAAAAAGAAAACGTCTGATAAGAAAATCAGGAGACAGAGGTTGAAAATGGTGGCGGCTGGGTCCTGGGTTTCTGGGCTGCCAGGTCAGTCCGGGGCACAGCTGAGGACTTCCATGCCGAGTGGGGCCCACGACGCAGAGGGCTCAGCTCTCACATGGAAAGCCCTCACCTACTTTGTAGGGCTCCTTGGCCTGGGAGCAAGCACGCCGAACATCCTCCTGAAGTCACATCACAGAGGGCACGACCCACGTATGTCACCAAGCGCTTTCCCTGGGGAGATGGTAATCATACTCTATTCCGTAACTCTGGTGTGAATTCACCTCCCAGCAGCTGTGGAGATTAACAAAGAGAACCCAGACCGCTACCCAGTTGGGGACCACAGCACTGGTCTGGACCATGACTCTGCACGTGGACCAGAAAAATACATGAGACCCTAAGCTTACCTTCCTCACTTGTATCAAATGATGTCCAGGATACTGACCTTCCATCCCTTCGCTTATGGCAGGAGGTGGCTTAGATAAATAACCCACATTGGTCCATGGGGATGAAAGAAAGAAAGAAAACCAGAAGATAAACGGAATCACTAAAGGTTCAGGTAGAATAAAAATATGACAAAGATAATAAGGACAAATCCTTAGGATCCAGAAACAAGCACGGAAATCAAAGCCATGTGAATAAATGAGAGCAGGTGCCATGGCGACTCTGGGGTGAGGTGTCAGTGAAAACATGAGTCCTTGGAGCTGGGGCTGGCCTTCTAATTCCCCTTCCTCCTTACTAAAGATGACTTTGGGCCTAGGTCAAGCAGGGGAGCTGGAAAGGCGCTCCGTGCATATAGCTTGAAGTCTGAAAGTGTTGCTATTTCATCAAAAAGGAATTAGAAAACTTCCTTCCACCTTCCAAGGACCCCCTAAAGAAGCTGTGTGTCTATCTGAGGCCTTGTGTGGAAAAATCAAATACCCAGGCCTGCACTGTAGGAAGATACAGGATCTGAATTTACCCTGAGGTCTGTAGGAATCCCAATCAGGGGAGTTAGTGACAAAAACTAGCCCCTGGATGTTAATTCTCTAAGGAGATAACAGAAACAATCACAAAACTACTCTTTCACAGTGTAGGGTTAATGAGAAGCCTTTTTTTTTTTTTTAAATGTTAAAGAGTAGTTCAGAGTACTTTGCCCTTGAACAACATGGGTTTGAACTGTGCGGGTCCACTTACACACAGATTTTTTTTGGTAAATACAGGACAGTACTGTCCATGTATTTTCTCTTCCTTATGAGTTTCTTTTTTTTACTCAGTACGTTTAATGGGATGATTTCCACAAACTATACACAAAATTTCTAACCGTCACAATTCAGTAAAATACAAAAGATGACCTTAAAGATTATGGGAAGAAAAGGCAACACCAGTGGTGACACCTTCCCATCCTGGTGGGTCTAGGGGTGGGGAGGGGGTGATGGTTTCTTTTTAACCTGAGCCCCTTATTTCAATGTACAAAGGAATTACTCTGATTGATATTAAGTTGGATTGAAAAAGTGGACTAAAAAGCAAATCTACTCTATGTTGGTATGGAAATGGGAAAAAAGAATGAGTCTTTCAAAGTAGGATGGGAGACAGTTGGGGAAAGTTTCTGTGGTTCACACTGCTCCATTTTTACTGAAAGTAAAATCAAGGCAGCCCGGTACTTCTTTTCTTTAATCCCCTTTGCATATGCTTGCAAGGTTCGCCAGCTGTCCACGCGGTCATCTTCACTTTCCTCAAAGTTTCCTGCCACTCCCTTTCTCACTTGGCTTTTTCTCCAGCTTCTATCTTTTCTCCCCCTGTTACTTCCTTTCCTGCACCTCTCGCGCGTGCTCGCGCTCCTCTCTCTTGCCTTTCAATTTCCAGCTCAGCAAAGCCTGTGGCTGTCTGTTTATACTCTGTTTGTTTGAACAGCTCAGGATCCCCCTCCTCCACATTTGTAGGTTTCGTTTCTCCTTTAATTGCTTGTTTCACTCTCTCCCAGTGTGTCCTATGTATTCTTTTCCTGCTTGATTTATATCCAGGGTCCTCTTCCTTTGCTCCTGATGCAGGAGCAACTTGTAAGCTTCGTCCACAGCTTCAAAAGCCTTTTGTCGGGGCGCCTGGGTGGCGCAGTCGGTTAAGCGTCCGACTTCAGCCAGGTCACGATCTCGCGGTCCGGTCCGTGAGTTCGAGCCCCGCATCGGGCTCTGGGCTGATGGCTCAAAGCCTGGAGCCTGTTTCCGATTCTGTGTCTCCCTCTCTCTCTGCCCCTCCCCCGTTCATGCTCTGTCTCTCTCTGTCCCAAAAATAAATAAACGTTGATAAAAAAAAATTAAAAAAAAAAAAAAAGCCTTTTGTGCTATCAGCATCATCTTAATTTTTGTCAGGATGCACCAAAATGGATAACTGTCAAAATGTCTTTTTTATTCCTTCATCTGTCACTTCAGGATCGATCTGAAGAACCTCAAATGGGTTCAAATTGAAGCAGGAAGAAACAGGACAGGTCGATCTTTCAATCTGACTTTTGGATGTGAGAACTGAATCTGTCTTTTCTATTTGTTTCACCTCACTGGTGAAGGTCATAAATGCTTCCTCAATGCTCCCTCTGCCAGCTGAATCGCTGCTCATTCCTAGAGCCACCATTTCTCCTTCTTGATGATTGTCTTCATTACATTTTCTTTTCTCCCGCTTACTTTATTAGAAGAATACAGTACATAATACATAGAACATAGAAAATATGCATTAAGGCCTATTTATGTTCTCAGTAACAGTTCTGATTAACAGTTGGCGTTAGTAATTAATTCTGGGGGGAGTCAAAAGTTACACACAGATTTCCAACTGTGCTCGGGGTCAGCATTTCTAACCCCTGCATTGTTCAAGGGTCAACCGTAGATCACAGAGAGAGATACTCATCACACAAGGAAGTTAACTAATGAGAGAGAAACCCGGCAGCTGCAACCAGACAGTAAATCAGCATTGAAAGAATGGGAAATAATAGAGCTGGAAATGAAAGAATAGGCAAGTCAAAGTAATTTAAGAGATTTTTAAAATTAGGAACCATAATGAAGCAATAGAGTGTTATGGGAAAAGGTACAGACAGATTTGATAAATAACAAAATCGAAGCCCTGGAAACGAAACACAAAGGCACTGCGTAGAAGGACTCACTGGGTAAATTAAATAAAAGATTCAGCCCAGCAAAGGAAAAAATTAGTGAGCCCAAACACAGATCTGCAGAAATCACTCAGAATGTGGCAGGGAGAAACCAGAAAATGAAAGAATTAACCAAGCAAGATGGAAGATGGAAGGAGATGCCCGATGGAATCTGATAGAACTTGCACAGGAGAGGCTCAAAGAGATGGTATTCACAGGGAGAATGATGAGGAACATTCCAGAATGGAAGACATGAATCCTCAGATTGAAAATGCACACCAAGTTCTAAAGAAGGTAGATAAAAATAACAGGTTTTTTAAAAATATGATTTCTATTTCTTTGCAGGTTTTGTGTGTTCAGGTCTTTCCTCCCAATCCTTTTGTCTGGGTTTAATTTCGATTTCATCTAAATGTTCATTTCGGTAAGATGAAAAAAGTAAGTAACAATACAAGAATACAGATTGACAAAATAAACACAAATAATATGTATAGAAGGAAATAACAGGAATCGATGATAAAATTAATGAAATATTTCTATGTTTTAAGAGCTCATTTTCTGGGTACTGTTGTTATAGAATTATTTATTGCTTCTGTGACAAACAGGCCGTTTCTCCATGGGCAGATCAGAAATCCACTTCTGGGGTGATTTCACTCTCAGTGTACTGTCTATGCAGTCAGTAAAGCCTTCCAGGGGAAACACACCAGCACAGGGAGGGAGCCTGTGGAAAGAGGAAGGGGACCACCAAATGCCAGAAACTTGACACCAAAGAAACACAGACTAAGAGTGACACCCAGTGGCCAGACTACCTGCATAGCGCAGGATGCTTCCCAGGACCCCCACACCCTGGCTGCTGCTTGTGGCCAGATCGTTCGTGGGGGTTTCCTCTCATTGATGTGTTTCAGGGAGGTCTGTGATCTAGAGAGTGCTTTGGTGGGGGTGCGAGGAGCCGGTTCCCTTCTCTCCTCCTCTGCCATCTATCCCTGTCTCCTGGCTCACTTTCCCCTTCCCTACCCAATGTGCAGCCTCTGGTGATGGAGTCCCATAGGTGACCAGGTAGAGACGTCAACAGAAGACACAATAGAAACAAGGAGAATTTCTCCCACCACCACTTCGATACAGGGGTGATGTTCTCCATGGTGAGAGTGTAACCCCTACAGCGAAGCCAGTTAAAATGTGATAAATTAATTTAGTGGTACTGACCTCTTGAAATTCAGGGAGAGTGTATAAGATATTGGAGTGCCAGGGCAGACAATCCACTTCATCACAAAAAAGGTCCCGATGAAATTAGACCTCGTTAGATCCACCCCATTTCTGCAAACAGTGCTGTGGGTATGTTTCTAAACTCTCCAGCAACAGCCAACTTGGAGATTGCACTAAGGAAACGCTGGCTCAGATGCAAAAGCCCATAAGAAAATTATAAAATCTGACACCTGTCCCACCACCCAATTAAATCGTCTCTCAGAAGTCACCACCAATAATCACCACCACAATAAGAACTAGCACAAATTGATCACACACACACACACACACACACACACACACACACACACACACACCATGCCAAGCACCATCCTAAGTGCCTTACATGCACTGGCTCGTTTAAATTCTATTAGGCAATCCTATTAGGCAACTACTAATATTATACTCATTTTACAGATGAGAAATTTGAGGCATAGAAAGAGAAATTAATGTGTCCAAAGTCACAGAGCTGGTGAACTAACGAAAACACATGATGTTCTCACATCGTCCCCAAACGCCCTTCAGGCAGGCTGAACCTTGGAGGATGTAGACAATCCTAGGCAAAAACGTGAAGGAGGGTACAAAAAGTAGTGGGAGAGAAATAGATGAAGACTTGGCAGTCAAACGTTCAATGTATGTTTGGCAGATAATACAGAGTCCATATGAACTATGGCCAAAAAAAATTATATGGAATGCAGTATTATGAGTCATGATGATGGGGGGCGGAGAACGGCAGCCAGATTGTGCTGCATGTTGTACGTCAGCCTGAAGAGATTGAAATTAACCTTGTAGGCAGTGGTGAGTGATGAAGGATTTATAAACGAGTAAATGTCACAGTCAAAATTAATGTCCTTACAAAGATGTATTTGGTTGTGGTGTCTAGATGGTATACAGATGAAGTATGAGTTTGAGCATGGGTCATCCTTTAAAAAATTTTTTTTTACATTTATGTATTTTTGATAGAGAGAAACAGAGCACAAGTGGGGGAGGGGCAGAGAGAGAAGGAGACACAGAATTGGAAGCAGGCTCCAGGCTCCGAGCTGTCAGCACAGAGCCTGATGCGGGGCTCGAACCCACAAACCGTGAGATCATGACCTGAGCCAAAGCCGGATGCTTAACCGACTGAGCCACCCAGGTGCCCCAAGCATAGGTCATTCTTCCACAAATTCAGTCTGTCTTAGTCAATGTACCATGTGCGTGAGAAAAAAAAATATCTGTTCTATAGTGATAGGATATGGTGTTCTCTAAATATCAGTTATGTCAAGATGACTCGTTTTTGGATGATCTTTATTTTTACTGACTTTGTGTATTCTTCCAGTTATGTGTGAATTTTTGTTCTTTTAATTGCTGAGGGTGTTAAGATATCCAACTGTGATTGTAGAATTTTCATTTCTTCCTTAAATTCTCTCAATTGCTTCTTTGTGTATTTTAAGGATCTATTATTCAGCACCCACATTAATGATTGTATATCTTTTTGCGTACGACAGCCACTCCAGCCTTCTTGTGCTTGCAGTTTACGTGATATATTTTCCAATCCCTTTGCTTTTAAACTCTCTTTATGTTTAAAATGTACATCTTGTGAAGAGCATTCGTTAGGTCGCACTTTTTTTCGTCAGCTCTGACAATCACTCCCCAGTAATTAGAGAGTGTTATTTTACAGACTTCTAGACCCCATAGTTTGTGATGAGAAATCAAATGTCTTTAGACTTGATATTTTGTAAAGAAAAAGCATTCATGACACTTGTTAAAGATGTTAAGAAAGACTCTATTTGAGAAGGGACTACTGTAGTGGGGTTTTACAGTAGGGGAGACAGATCAGGCTCAACTCCAAATACAAGAAGAAGTGAAGATTTATAGCCAAGGAGCAGCACAGGGGAAGTAAATGGAAAATTACTAAAACAAAACATCAGGAATATGAGGATTCTTGATAGGCTTGCTCAACAGAATTCTTGCTGAAGGCAAGCCAGGATGATAAGATATTGAGGGTAGGAGGTGAGGAATTTGATCAGATATCAAGGGTGATCAGATACTAAGAAGGAACTGTGGCTAAACGGACTTAGCAGGATTCTTGTTACACCTGGGCTAAGTGGACCCAGGACAGAGCCTAAGGCTGGCACCTAGTCAGAAGACTCAGGAACTTGATTCAAGTTTGGTCAAGGTAGAGAATCTGTCATATTCCACCGTATGTCGTGTGTCATTTTCCCTAGCTCTTTCAACATTTTCTCTTTACCTTTGGTTTTCAACACTTGGACTATGATGTGACTAGGTGTAGTTTTCTTCTAATTTATCTTATGGAGCTTCTTGAATTTGTACCTGTGAGAAGATGTCTGCCCTATGCTACCCCCCCCCCCGCCTTTCATTTGAGGAGTCCAATTATGTGGGGAGTCTATAATGTTAGACCTTTTGATATTGTCTCCCATGTCCCTGAGGCTCTGTTGACCTTTTTTTAACTTTCTTTGAACAGTTTGAGGATTACAACAAAATTGAGATGAAGATACAGAGATTTCCTACATACCCACTAGGCACCCCCCAACACACACATGCATAGCCACCCCTGTTAACATGACTGGTACAATATTTACCAAGGATGAATCCACATTGACACAGCATAATCACCCAAAGTCCATAGTTTGTCATAGGATTCATTCTTGCTGTTGGATATGCTATGGCTTTGGACAATGTACAATGACATACAGTCATCATTATAATATCATACAGAATATTTTCACTGCTTTAAAAATCCTCTATGCCCTGCTTATTCATCACAACCCCCTCCCCCACAATTACTGGTTTTTTTTACTATCTCCATAGTTTTTCTTTTTCCAGAGTGTCATATAGTTGGAATCATACAGTATACAGCCTTTTCAGAGTGGCTTCTTCCACTTAGCAAGATGCATTTAAGGTTCCTCCATGTCTTTCTGTGGCTTGATAACTTGTTTCTTTTTAGTATTGAATAATATTCCATTGTCAGGATGAACCACAGTTTATCTATTCTTTTACCCACTGCAGGACATCTTGGCTGCTTCCAAATTTTGGCAATTAGGAATAAATATCCATGTCCAATTTTTTACATGAACATAAATTTTCAACTCCTTAGAGTTAACACAAAGGAGTGCAATCACTGGATCTTATGATAAGACTACATTGCTTTTGTAAGAAACCACCAAACTGTCTTCCAAGGTGGCCGTACCATTTGCATTTCCACTAACAATAAATGAGAGTTCCTGTTGCTTCACATCTTCACCAGCATTTGGTGATGTCAGTATTCCAGAATTTGGGCATTCTAATACGTATGTCATGGTATAAATGTGCATTTCCCTAATGACAAATGATGAGGAACATCTGTTCATATACTTATTTTCCTTCTGCATATCTTCTTTAGTGAGGTGTCTGCTAAAGTCTTTGGTCTGTTTTTTAATTGGGGCGTTAGTTTTGTTATCGTTGAGTTTTAAGAGTTCTTTGCTTATTTTGGACACCAGTCCTTTATCAGATACATTTTTTAAATAAATGTTTTCTCCCCAACTGTGGCTTGTCTTCTCATTCTCATGACATTGTCTTTCACAGAAGCACAAGGTGTTTGTTTGTATTAATTTTAATGAAATCCAGTTTGCCAATTATTTCTTCCAAGGATCATGCCTTCCCAAGGTCATCTAGGGTTTCTCCTATGTTATCTCGTAGGAGTTTTATCGCTTCACATTTTACATTTAGGTCTGTGCTCCATTTTGAGTTAATTATTGTGAAGGATGTAAGTTCTGTGTCTAGACCAGACACAGGCCCAGGTGTCCAGTTATTCCAGCACCATTTGTTGAAAAGACTGTCTTGGCTGCATTTTTGTGCTTTTGTTCCTTTGTCAAAGATCAGCTGACTATATTTATGGGAGACTATTTCCTGGGCTCTCTGTTCTCCTCCATTAATCTATTTGCCTATCTTTTCCAATACCACACTGTCTTGATTACTGCAGCCTTATAGTAAGTCTTGAATTCAGCTAGCATTAGTCCTCCAATTTTGTTCTTCTCTTTCAATATTGTGTTAGCTTTTCTGAGTCATTTGCCTCACTCCATATAAATTTTTAAATCATTTTGCCAATATCCATAAAATAACTTACTGGGAGTTCGATTGGGATTGCATTGAATCTACAGATCAAGCTGGGGAGAACAGACAGCTTGACAGTATTGAGTCTTCTCACTCATGAACATGAATATATCTCCATTTATGTAGTTCTTTTATTTCATTTATCAGAGTTTATTTTTTTTTAATTTTTTTAATGTTTATTTATTTTTGAGACAGAGAGAGACAGAGCATGAACGGGGGAGGGTCAGAGAGAGGGAGACACAGAATCTGAAACAGGCTCCAGGCTCTGAGCTGTCAGCACAGAGCCCGACGCGGGGCTCGAACTCACGGACCGCGAGATCATGACCTGAGCCGAAGTCGGCCGCCTAACCGACTGAGCCACCCAGGCGCCCCTCATTTATCAGAGTTTAATTGATTTCCTAATACAGATCTTGTACATACTTTGTTAGTAAGTATTTCCTTTTGGTGAATGCTAATGTAAATGGTATTGTGTTTTTAATTTCAAATTCCACTTGTTCATTGTTAGTATTTAGAAAAGCAATTGACATCTATATGCCAACTTGTATTTTGAAAACTTGCTATGATTACTTATTATACATGGATGATCATGTCATTTGTGAACAATGATAGTTTTAAGTCTTTCTTGCCAACCTGTATACCTTTGGTTTCCTTTTCTTGCCATACTGCGTTAGCAAGGACTTCTAGTACAATGCTGAAACTGAGTTCTGAGTAGGGATATCCTTGCCTTGTACCTAACCTTAGAGGGAAAGTTTTGAGTTTCTCACAATTAAGTATGATGTTACCTGTAGGTTTTTTGCAGACAGTCTTTATCAAGTTGAGACAGTTCCCCTCTATTCTTAGTTTACTGAGAGTTTTTATCTTGAATGGGTGTTAGATTTTATTAAATGCTTTTTCTGCATCTATTGATATGATCATGTGATTTTTTTCTATGGGATGGATTATATTCATTGATTTTCTTTTTTTTTTTTTTTTTGTTTTTGTTTTTGTTTTTTTTTTTAATTTTTTTTTCAACGTTTATTTATTTTTGAGACAGAGAGAGACAGAGCATGAACAGGGGAGGGGCAGAGAGAGAGGGAGACACAGAATCGGAAACAGGCTCCAGGCTCTGAGCCATCAGCCCAGAGCCTGACGCGGGGCTCGAACTCCCGGACCGCGAGATCGTGACCTGGCTGAAGTCGGACGCTTAACCGACTGCGCCACCCAGGCGCCCCTATTCATTGATTTTCAGTGTTAAACCTGCTTGCATATCTGGATAAATCCCACTTGGTCATAGTATATAATTGTTTTTATACTTTTTTGGATTCAATTTGCTAATATTTTGTTGAGGACTTTTGCATCTATGGTCACAAGAGGTATTGCAGTTTTCTATTCTTGCGATGTTTATGTTTGGTTTGGTATTAGAGTAATGCTGGCCCCATAGAATGAATTAGGAAGTATTCCCTCTGCTTCTATCCTCTAGAAGAGATTTTAGAGCATTAATATAATTTCTAACTTAAACATCTGGTAGAATTCACCCAGGAGCCCATCTGGGTCTGGTTCTTTCTTTTTTGGAAGTCTATTAATCGTCAATTCAATTTCCTTAATAGATAAGGGCTTATTCAGAGCATCTATTTCTTCTTGTGTGACTTTGGACAGGTTGTTCATTTCAAGGAATTAGTCCATTTTGTCTACATTGTCAGATTTGTGGGCATAGAGTTGTTCATACTATTTCTTTATTATCCTTTAATTTCTGTGGGTTCTAATAATAATGTCCCCTCCTTTGTTTCTGATATTAGTGATTTGTGTCCTCCCTCTTTTCTTCATCTATTTTATTTTTTATATATTGTATTCATCTTTTTATTTTTTTTTTATTTTTTTTTTTAAATTTTCTTTTCAACGTTTATTTATTTTTGGGACAGAGAGAGACAGAGCATGAACGGGCAAGGGGCAGAGAGAGAGGGAGACACAGAATCGGAAACAGGCTCCAGGCTCCAAGCCATCAGCCCAGAGCCTGACGCGGGGCTGGAACTCACGGACCGCGAGATCGTGACCTGGCTGAAGTCGGACGCTTAACCGACTGCGCCACCCAGGCGCCCCTGTATTCATCTTTTTAAAGAGCAGTTTTGAGTTTCATTGATTTTTCTCTATTGATTTCCTGTTTTCAATTTCATTGGCCTTTGCTCTAATTATTACTATTTCTTTTCTTCTATGTACTGTGGACTTAATTTGCTCTTCTTTTTCTAGTTTCCTAAGGTGGAAACATAGATTATCAATTTTAGATATTTTTTTTAATAAATGCATTCAATGCTAGAAATTTCCCTCTAAGTACTACTTTCATTGCATCCCACAAACTTTGATAAGTTATGATTTCCATTTCATTGAGTTCCAAAAATTTTTTTAAATTTCTCTTGAGATTTCTTCTAGAATCCATGTGTTATTTAAAAGTGTGCTATTTATAGGGCACCTGAGTGGCTCGATCGGTTGAGTGTCCGACTTCAGCTCAGGTCATGACCTCACAGTTCATGAGTTCAAGCCCCACATTGGGCTCACTGCTGTCAGTGCAGAGCCTGCTTTGGATCCTCTGTCCCCACCCCCACCCCCACCCCCCCATCCCTCCTCTGTTCACACACGCGCTCTCTCTCTCAAAAATAAATAAACATTAAAAAAAAATTAAAAGTGTGTTGTTTAATCTCCATGTCTTTTGGGATTTTCCAGTTATCTTTCTGTTACTGATTTCTAGCTTAATCCTGTGGCAGTGTGATAGCAGAAATCGTATGATTCTATTCTACATGAGGGGTGTTTTAAAATTTTTAAAAAGCATACCTAATATTCAATACAATCATTAAAAAACAGTCAAGCTAAAAGAAGACAGGAAAAGAAGAAAATGGAACAAAGGACAAATGGAACAACGACAATAACAACAAGAAAAAGGTTAACAAGATGGTAAATTTAGGCCCAACCAATAATAATTACATTAAGTGAAAATGGCCTAAACTCTCCACTTAAAGATTGCCAGATTGGATAAAGGGAACTAAATATATAAGTATAAATATAAAGATATAACTAGGTTAAAAATAAAAGTATAAAAATAGAAATGCCATTCAAACACCAATCAAAAGAAATGCCTCATATTGATTAAAGCAAATTTCAGGACAAGGAACATGATCAGGGATCAATAGAAACATTTTGTAATAATAAAAAGGATAACATATTTAAAAGATATTAACAATCTTAAAAGAGTATGCACCAGGGCTCCTAGTTGGCTCAGTCAGTGGGGCATGCAACTCTTGATCTTGGGCTTGTGAGTTCAAGCCACTATTGGGTGTAGAGATTACTTAAAAATAAAATCTCTTTTTAAAAAGTCTATGTACCCCCCTCAGCCCCTCCCCCACTCATGCTCTGTCTCACTCTGTCTCTCAAAAATAAACGTTAAAAATTTTTTTTTAAAAAAAGGGGGGGTACCTGGGTGGCTCAGTCACTTGAGTGTCCAACTTCGGCTCAGGTCATGATCTCGTGGTTTGTGGATTCAAGCTCCGTGTCGGGCTCTGTGCTGACAGCTCAGAGCCTGGAGCCTGCTTCAGATTCTGTGTCCCCCCTCTCTCTGCTCCTCCCCCACTCGTGCTCTGTCTCACTCTGTCTCTCAAAAATAAATGTCAAAAAAAAAACTTTTTCAAAGTGTATGTACTTACCAACACAGCTTAAAATGCATGAAGCAATAAGTAATAAATCTGAAAGAAATAATAATGTCCACTGTTTGAGTGGGATATTTTATTATATTTATTTTTTTATTTTTTCAAGTTTATTTTTGAGAGAGTGAGACAGCTCAAGCAGGGGAGAGGCAAAGAGAGAGGGAGACACAGAATCTGAAGCAGGCTCCAGTTTCTGAGCTGTCAGCACAGAGCCCGACACAGGGCTCGAACCCACCAACTGCAAGATCATGACCTGAGCCGAAGTTGGATGCCCAACTGACTGAGCCACCCAGGCGCCCTTTAGCAGGATATTTTAACAGTTCTCTCTCAGTAATTAATAGAACAGGTAGACCAAAAACAAAACAAAACAAAACAAGACAACAAAACCAAAAAACAAAACAAAACAAAAAACCACCACCACCACCAAAAACCAGTAAGGATACAAATCTTGAATAACATTTTAATCAACTTGACCCAACTGACATTTATACAAGAGTGCACCAAAACACATCAGAATAGGCCATCTTTTCAAGTGCATATGGAACACTCACCAAGAAGAACATATTCTGAGATGAAAAAAACAAATGTCGAGAAATTCAAAAAATTAAAATCATCCAAGAATGTTCTCTGAACACAAAGGAATTAAATTAGAAATCAATAAAAGAGAAATACCTGGAAAATCCCCAGATATGTGCAAATTAAACAAAACACTCCTAAATAACTCAAGGGATGAGGGACAAAACAGAAGGGAAATTAAAAAATAGTTTGAATGCAATGAAATCAACCTATCAAAATCTGGGGGTTGCAGGAAAAGCCGTGCTTAAAGGGATCTTTATCACATTAAATGCTTATATGAGAAGAGAAGACAGTCTCAACTCGGTCGTCTAAGCAGGCAAACTAAACAAGTAAGGAGAAGGAGGAAAGAAAATACTAGAGATAAGAAAGAGCAGGAATCAAATAGAAACTGAACAAACACATAGACATTACATTTAATTTAAATTCAGTCTGATAATCACTTCACGAGTCAAATCATTATGTTGTACATGTTAAACTTCTACAGTGCTGTATGTCAAGTATATATATTTTTTAATGTTTTATTTTTGAGAGAGAGAGGGAGAGACAGCGGGAGAGGGGCAGAGGGAGAGGGAGACACAGACTCTGAAGTAGGCTCTAGGCTCTGAGCTGTGAGCACAGAGTCCGACATGCGGCTCGAACCCACAAGCCTTGAGATCACGACCTGAGCCGAAGTCAGATGCTCAACCGACTGAGCCACCCAGGGTGACCCTGTCAATTACGTTTCAATTAACCTGGGAAAAAATAGAGAATATCAATGAACCGAAACAGTTATTTCTTTGAAAAACCGGTAAGACTCCTCTGGGCCGATAGACAGACTGCTTCCTGGGACGCAGAAACAAAGGCCTCTGTCTGCACCATCCCTCCAGGGCTGAGAGACCAAGGGACTTCAGCCTGAACGGGGTTAGGTAGGGGCGCCCTTCCTAACAGCGCCCCTTCTCCAACCTCCTAGCAGATACTGGACAGACGGAAAGCCGGCTCAGTGCACAAAGCAGCCTTTGATATCCAGCTGCAGCAGGAGGCCCAGGGAGGGTGGGAGGGGCAGCCCAGCCCTCAGGACCCATAGTCCTTGCTCTGTCAGGCCTCTGACCAGGGAGCAGAGCTCCTCCCTGCCTCTCTGCAGATTGCTCCATGCCTAGCAGGCTCTGGCACATTCCTCACATTCTAGGATTGAGATACACAGTTTGGTTCCTGTGGGGGCGGCCGGGGTGGGGGAGGAGGGCAGGGAGCATCCCAGGAATCAAGGCTGCTGTGCTTGTTTTCCCCCTGACTGCCTTGGCCCTCACGGACTTGCCTGCCAATGAGCAAGTGATCCCCACCCGGCCTCTCTCTGCAAACACCTCCCTGAGCGATCTGGGCGACACCGGAGCTGTGGGCGCAGCGTCTTACCTCGGCCCCAAGAGCATCAGGGAGCCAACCCCTCATGGGGGGGGGGGCACGGGGGTGCGTGCAGAACCCCAGCCCCTGCTCCTAAAGTCAGGAGGAACCTGGGAAATCGCCTGATGGAGCCCAGCACCTTACAGACGAGTGGACGGAGGACCAAATGTGTGAAGGCTAGGAGTACGCACAGAATCTAGTTACACAAAACAAACCTCATTTGCGTTTTGGATAGTCAGCAGCGCAGAGGAATGCAGTTGACATAGTGAGCCGAACTTCAAAAGCCTCCCGTGAGATCTCACAAATGAGATGGAGAAACTATGGACTGAATCCAAATAAGGTTAGACAGATTGATGACTAATTTAAAGGCCACTAATAAATTACGTAATACTTCCTCGGGTGCTATTTTCTTTCTTTTTTATGGGCATATAGTTGACATATAATGTCATATTCGTTTCAGGTATACAACGTAGTGATTCCACAGTTTTATGCATTATGCAGTGCTCACCAGGATAAGCGTAGTCACCATCTGTCACCGTACAAAGTTATTACAATGTTATAGACTATATTTCCTGTGCTGTACTTTTCATCCCTCTAAGTTATTCATTTTAGAGCTGGAAGTTTGTGCCTCTTAATTCCCTTCACCTGTTTTGCCCCCCCCCCCCCGGAACCACCAGGTTGTTCTCTGTATTTATGAGTCTGTTTCTAATGTGTGTGTATGTATGTGTGTACATATTGGCTTTATTTTTTTGGACTCCACACATAAATGAAATCATATGGTATTTGTCTTGCTCTGTCTGACTTATTTCCCTTAGCATAATACATTCTAGGTCCTTTCGTGTTGTCACAAATGGCCAGAGTTCGTTCTTTTTTAATGGCTGAGTAATATTCCACTGCATTTACATACCCCATCTCCGTCCATTCATCTATCAGTGGACACGGGCTGCTTCCGTATCTTGGCTATTGTAACAAATGCTGTAATAAACATGGGGATGCGTCTCTCTTTCCAAATTAGTGTTTTCATTTTCTTTGGGTAAATACCCAGCAGTGGAAGTACTGGACCATAGACAATATTTCTGTTTTTAATATGCTGAGGAACCTCCGCGGTTTTCCATGCTGGCTGCACCAATTTACATTCTCACCAATGGTGCCCAAGGATTCCCTGTTATCCCCATCTTGGATGCTGTTTTTCGAGCATGTTCTTCGTCCAGTTCTCATGCCAGTCCATTCCAGGCCAAAATCTAATCAAGTCTTGGATGAAGGCACAAACTCCCTCTTTTATATAATACTGAATGAGCCCCTACTCTGCACTGGGAACTAGTGACACTGTTGAGTGAAAACAGAGCCCGTGCCTTCACAGAACCCATGATCCATCCATCAGTCACTTAGAGGTCAGCCAAAGTGTCCCACAAATGATTATGCAAGAAGGGCTGTGACGGGGAGGAAGGGAAGTACAATAAGCACATATAAAAGAGGAGGGTGGTGCCTGGGTGGCTCAGGCCGGTAAGCATCTGACTCTTGGTTTCGGCTCAGGTCGGGATCTCACGGGTCATGAGATCGAGCCCCGTGTCAGACTCTGTGCTGATAGCACGGAGCCTGCTCGGAATTCTCTCTCTTCCTCTTTCTCTGCCCCTACACACTCTCTCTTCTCTCTTCTCTCTCTCTCTCTCTCTCTCTCTCTCTCTCTCAATAAATAAACTTTTTTTTTTTTACATGAGGAGGCATGTAGGCAGGGAAATCAAGGAAGGCTTCCCTATAGAAGGGACTCTTCAGCTACCATCTGAAAAATAAGTAAAAGTTACATAGACAAAGATGAGAGAGAAAAGAATTCAAGAGGGACCAGCATGTCTCCCAGAGGCCCTGTGCCAGGAGGGGAATAGGACTAGTGTGAGGGAGTGAAAGGCCACTGAGCAAAGTGCAGGGAGCTCTGGGGAGCTGATATTACCTGTTAGAATGAGAGCTCTATGAGGACAGAGAATTTTTATTATTTTGCTCACAGCTGTGTCCCCCAGAGCCTATAACTGTGTGCCTATTACTGTGCCTTCCACACAGTCGATACTGACAGATAGTGAATGAACGAGTGAATGAATGCTGGCTTGGGAAGCTGGCAGAGTGCTCGAGTGACAGGGGATCTGAACAATAGAAAGGGTGTAAGACTTCAGGCAATGGGACATTATGAACAGATTTCTCTATTTTGTAGCTCCTAGTTTCTTGAGAGATTTTATTATGAATGGATGTTGAAGTTTGCTAAAATGCTTCATCTGCATCATTGAAATAATTATGTTCTTCCCTTGTCTGCTGATATGGTAAATTACATTGATCGATTTTCAAGTGTCGAACCAACCTAGCATCCCCCACTTGTGTTATCTTTTTTAATATACTGCTGGATTTGATTTGCTAACATTTTGCTGAGGACTTTTCTGTCTATGTCCATAAGGTGTATTTGGGCTTTAGATTACTTTTCATGAAACCTTCGTCTTTGTCTGGTTTTGGTATCATGTTAGTATCGGCCTCATAAAGTAAGTTGGAAAATGTTCTACCCTTTACCATTTTTTGGAAACATTTCTCTAGAACTGGTATTATTTCTTCCTTACGTGTTTGGAAAAATTCACCACCATGTAGCACTGATCAGACTATTTCTTCTTGAGTGAGCGTTGGGAGTTTGGGTCTTTCAGGCAATTTTTCCATTCCGTGTAAGTTCTCAAATGTATTAGTGTAAAGTTGTTCATAATCTTTTAATTCCTGTAAGATGTATAGTAAAGTCTTTTCTTTCATTTCTGATATTGGTAATCGGTATCTTCTCTCCTCTTTTTCCTTGATCAGACTGACTAGAAATTTGTAAGTTATGGCTCAATAGCTTTTTCTCTATTAGTTTCCTGTTTTCTATTTCATTGATTTCTGCTCTATATTTCCTTCCTTCGGCTTCCTTTGTGTTTAACTTGCTTTCCTTTTATAATTTCTTAAGGTGGTAGCTGAGATCATTGTTGGAGACTTTCCTTCTTTATAAGTAATTAATTCTATACATTTTCCTCTGAGCATTTCTTTAGGTGCATCACACATTTTTTTGAATATGTTGTGTTTCCATTTGTTTAATTCAAAATACATTAGAATTTCCTTCATGATTCCTTCTTTGATCCACAGATTATTTAGAAGTGTGTTTTTAAATTTCTAATTACAGTTTTTGCTGTATCTTTCTCTTATTCAATCCTAGTTTAACACTACTGTCATCAAAGAACATGCTTTGTATTATTTAAGTCCTTATAAATTTGCAGGTATTAGTTTCATGGGCCAGCATATGAATTACTTTGGTGAATGTTCCATGTGTATTTGAAAAGAATGCTTATTTTGTTATTAGGTTCTACACATGTCAATTAAGTCAGGTTGGCTGATAGTGTCTTTCAGGTCATCGACCACAAGTTGGTAGACCGCGTCCTCAGTGTCCTTCAGTTCCTCTGGTATATTCCAGGTCTTCTTCACGAGTCACATAGCCATAAATATGTACGCAATTAATAACAGAATTGGAGAATACATAAAGCAACATGATGTAACTAAAAAAAAAGGAAAGACAAGTCCACAATTATATTTGAAGACATCGACACTGATAGAACAAGTAAATGAAGAGAAGTTACAAGAGAAAAGAATAGAAAAAGTGCAAATTCTATCTGTATTTCTACATCATCGTTAGCATATCATCATCATCAAACATTTATGCCTCCCTGGTATATACTTGACCATTAGGAGTTGCAAACTTCTATGTTCACAAGAGCCAAGCAGATGAGTAGATAAGTGGAGGTGGCTGGCTGACACTCAGCTTTTGAGGGTGTCAGGGAAACAACAGGAAAAGGTACAGCCCTGAAGCACAGGAGAGGACATGTCCAGTCTAAGGGGAAAAGCCCTACTCAGCTGTTCCAGAGTGAGTAACATGATGTAAAATATGACCAGGAGTTCTGTTTTGGCTTAGAAACCAGAAACCCACATCTTTAAGTGAAATATCCTCCATTTTTTAATGTTGGAAAGGTAACTCAAAATAGTACTTGAAACATTGTGTGGACCAATACCTTAGTATAAAAAAACTTGGCTGTAGGCCAAGTCCAACCTAAGGGCCTTTGCCTTGCAACTTCGGGTATAAATGTCAATTATTCCTCTTGGATATTTACTTTTTAGTTGGAGTAATGACATAGGCACTCGGGTTATACACTGAGGATCTGTTGAGAACAAAGTGGGAAACACTGACTCATTCAACAAACAGGCCCTTACCACCTACTATATACCAAGCATTACTCTAGCAGTAGAGATTTATCAGTGAAAAAACAGATGAAATCTTTGCCCTCAAGGATTTTATAATCTAGTGAGAAGATAAGGATAGTGAAAATCACAAATAAATAAATAAATACCATAATGAGTTATATGATACGTAGTATTAAAAAAAAAAGTGTAATTGCCAGGGTAGAAGGGCTGCAATTTTATCAGAACACAGACACATGATCACTGAGAAGGTGACAACTGAGCAAAGACTTAAAGACATGAAGGAGGGATCCATAGACATCTAGAAGAAGGGCATGCCAAGAAAAGGAAAGAGCCAGTGCGGAGCCCCCAGGGTGCAGGGAAGGCACAGAGCTTCCACGACTTCTCTAGGTGCACCCTTCTCCCCAAATCTCCGGGTGTTCAGCAACCCAGAAGCTCTCCAAACTTTGTTTGCTTGCATTTGTATGGAGGCTTCGTTACACAGTCATGATTGATTAAACCATTGGCCACTGGCGATTGATTCAACCTCTAGGTTCTCTGCCCTCCCCAGAGGTCAGAAACAGGACTGAAAGTTTCAACCCTCTAATCACATAGTTGGTTCTCCTGGCAACCCATCCTTAGGTTAGTTGCAAAAGCCACCTCATTAACATAAAGGAGACACCTTTATCACTCTCAACACTTAGGGAATTCCAAGGGTTTGAAGAGTTTGAACCCTGGATGAAGACCAACTATATATGAGAAATATATTTTGATCATCTAAATGACAAATGTATCTTTTTCTTACAAATGACAATATCATAAAAGTGTTGCTTGAACAAAGTGAGCCCCGGGGAAAGGATCAATCAAGATTAGGCAGGAAGCAGAGAGCATCTTCAAAGGAGTCACTGAAGAGTGTTGAGTATAAAGACTACAAAGCTGTGGACAGAGGTAAGGTAAACCAACAAGGTCAGGCCCTGGAGAGTTAGCAATAGCACCCCTTGGCCAGAAGGGGTCAGCAGAGAGCAGGATTCCCAGAGCCCCAGAAGGCTGGCTATAGGAGCGTTACTGACAGACGTGGTCTTTGGTAAAAGAACAGAGTTATGGCCACGACCAGGCTTGGCAGGGAAGGAAAGAGAGGACTAACTACCCCAGTCTCTCTCAGCTCCCATCTCCCCCATCCCAAACCAGCGCCTGCCATCGACTGACCCAACTAGAAGCCAAAAGACTGTGAAGGTTTGAAGATTCCCATGACCAGTCTCCCGGAGAAGAGAGAGGGATAGAAAAGGCTGAAGAGTGAATCTGGGGGACAAGATGAGAGTGTCCAGGACAGAGAGAGCAGTGGGAGATGAGGTCAGAGAGGTGTGAGGTTTTGTAAAGCCTGATAGAGTGTTTCAAGAATGTTGGCTTTTGCTCTAAGTGAAATGTGGAGCCACCACGGGACTTCTAGCAGGAGACTGAGGATTTGACCTGTATTTTACCAAGATTTTACCACTCTGGCTGCTCTGTAGAAATGGATTGTGTGTGAGGGAAGGGCAGGGGTGGAGTCCCTTGGCCCTGACTTGGACCACGGTGGTAACAGTGCAGGTGGTGAGAAGTGTTCTAATTCTGGATATTTCCAAGAAGATCTAAAAAGATTTCCAGATGGACTAAGAGGAGGATGTAAGAGAAAGGCAAGCATTGGGATGACTAATGTTTTGGCCTGAGCACCTAGAACGATCGAGTTGCCTTTAACTGAGAGGGGAGAGCCAGCAAGTAGAGCTAACTTAGCAGTGTGGGTGGGTGGGTGGTGGACATATTAAATTTGAGTCTATTAGACATCCAAATGAAGGTACTGAGTAGACGTTTGAATATACCAGTTTGGAGCTCATAAGAAAGATTTGGACTGAAAATATAAATTTGGGAACCACCAACAATGAAATATATTGGAAATACGAGAAGGGAGAAGCACTACCAGATGGTGAAACAAAGAAAGCTTCACAGAGCAGGGGGCATGTCATCTGCATCTTGAAGGATAGAATTGTGACAGCAGAAACAAGTGAGAAGAGCATTCCAGACAGAGGAAAAGCCACTTGGAACAATGCTAAGATAGGAAATTAGAGGCAGGTTTGGAGAAGGCCAGTAGAGTCAGCAGGTAGACTTGTTGTTGAAGGAAGTCAGAGGCAGCAATGGAGCTAGAACATGGCTCCTCGTTTCCAGTTCATTCATGCAGCTGTCATACAGTCATCAAACATCTCTGGGCTACCTACTCGGTCTAGGTGCTATGCTCTGTTCGGAACATTAATAATAAAAACACGTATTGAGCGTTAATTATGCACGCAGAGGGAAAAGAGTCACCATCAACGAAATGAAAAGGCAACTATGGAATGGAAGAAAATATTTGCAAATCACAGATCTGATAAGGGGTTATTATCCAAAACAATATTTAAAAAAAAAAAAAAAAACACCTCACACAAGTCAGTAGCAAAACACAAACCCTTTGACTAAAAAATCGGCTAAGGAACTGAATAGACATTTTTCCAAAGACAGACAGATGGCCAACAGGTACATCAAAAGGTGTTCAACATTCCTAATCATCAGATGAATGCAAATCAAAACCACAGTGAGACAATATCTTACACCTGTTAGAATGGCTGTTAGAGAAAAGACCGGAGATAACAAGTCTCAGCAAGGGTGTATAGGCAAGGAAGCTCTTGTGCACTGTTGGTGGGAATGCACACTGCTACAGCCACGATGGAAAAGAGTATGAAAGTAAACAAATTCAATTAAAAATAGAAGTAAACAAATTAAAAATAGAACTACTAGCAACAATGATCCAGCAATTCCACTTCTGGGTCTTTACCTGAAGTAAATGAAATCACTCTTTAAAGAGATATCTGTACCGCATGTTCATTGCAGCATTATTTACAGTAACTTCAGTGTCTACTGACAGATGAATAAGGAAAAGACCCATATTACATATATGTATATATATATACACACACACACATATATATAGCACATAAATATTATATATATATATTTTTATATATACATATATCTCCAGTAAGTTTTTGCTATTAGTTTTTGTTAATCTATGTATTAGCAAATATATATTTAAATATATATATGTACACATATATATATTTTTTTTTAAGTTTACCTATTTATTTTGAGAGACTGGGAGCAGGGGAGGGGCAGAGAGAGAGAGGGAGCACAAGAGAATCTCAAGGAGGCTCCGCACTGTCAGCACAGAGCCCGATGTGAGGCTCGAACCCACGACTCATAACATCATGACCTGAGCCAAAAGCAAGAGTCAGATACTTAACTGACTGAGCTGCCCAGGCACTCCTCAAATATACATTTCTAATGGAATAACAGTCAGCCATTAAAAAAGGAGGAAATTCTGCCATTTGCAACAACAGGAATGGACCTTGTGGGATAATTCTGCTAAGCGAAATTAGTCACTTAGAGAAAGACAAATGATGTCACCTATATGTGGCACCCAAAAAAATCCCCCAAATTCATAGAAAAGAGAACAGATTGGTGGTGGCCAGGGGTAGAAGGTGAGGTGTAAGCAAAATGGGGGAAAGTGGTCAAAAGGTACAAACCTCCAGTTACAGGATAAATAAGTCCTAGCCATGCGACATATAGCATAGTGATATAATTAACAATACTGTATTGTATATTCGAAAATTGCTAAGAAAGATCTTAAAACTTCTCATCATGGAAAAAATATTTGTAACTACATGAGGTGATGGACGTCAATGAAATGTATTATGGTCATCATTTTGCAATATACACGTGTAACAAATCATTATGTTGTGCACCTAAAACTAATACAATGTTATATGTCAGTTACATCTCAATAAAGCTGGAAACAAAAGTGATGAACGAAAGAAAAATACAAGAAGAGTGAAATTTTTACAAATATACATATATATATATATATATATATATATATATATATATGTCACCTACTTTGTGCTAGACATTCTCCAAGGCAGTAGGGATAGAGCAACGAATGAACTAGACCCAGATCCAAGCTCCTAGGGAACTTTCAGAGTAAAGTTTGTCCTGCTTTCACAAAGACCCACCTGGCAATGTGCCCCCTCCTGGAGACTCACCTACAGCCCTAGTCCAAGAGCACTCACCTTTTACCTACTTCCTACACCACCCTCTACATCAAGATGCCCGGCTCTTTGGTTTTTATAACTAATGCTTTATTTCAAATTTTATACTTTCATGACGAGAACTCTTTTTATATTATATGGATCCCTGGAATAAATTTCCTGTCAACAAAGTAAAAAACAAAAGGGAGGGGAGAAAAGAAAAAAAATTTCCCTGAGTCCTCTTAGCACTCCACCAAAGCTATATTAACATTACCCCCGTTTAAAGACCAGGAAACAAGAGTCTGAATGACGTGCCCCAGCTCACTCAGATGACAGGGCACAGCAAAGCCGGGGCTCCAGCCAGGGCAGTGGGACTCCGGGGCTCCGTCCTTACCACTCCGCTTAGTGCCCGTCACTCCGGCAGGACAGGCGAAGCAGCATCTGTGGCTGGAGAGCCCTTGTCACATGGTAGCAGATTACCAAGCCACGGGCGGGCGAGGTGTTCTCCCGGCTTCCCTCTGCACGGATGAGCATGGTGCCCTTGCCAAGGGTCAGGGGAGGACCTGGCGGCCGCAGCTCGGGAGGGGCGGGGCTGCTGACCTGCTGACCCAGCAGAGGTCACCAGTGGCCGGCTGTGACCTCACCCGGGACAGCTGATGCTCTTTCAACGTGTCAGTTTCCTATTTCTTGGCTCCCACAGCCAGCCTGGGGTCAAGGGGCGGGCGACGGGAGCCCCACCCTGGGAGGCTGGCAGCGCAGGAGTCCATTCCTGCTTGTTCTCCTCCAACCCACTTTAAAGAGAAAGAAACTGAGGCCCATAACGACTAAATCATTTCTTCAACCCTTTTAGGCAATCCCGTGGCAAAGCCCGCATTAGAACTCAAACCCCGGGACCTTCAATTCAGTGTGCTTCCGCGAACGTGCTAACACCAATAAGCTCAGGCTTGAAAATCAGGTTCCCTAGTGAACAAGCTGGGATAGGATGGTGTGTCAGGACACGAGCCCAGGACGGACACTCCCCACCGCTCCCAGGGAAAGGAATGTCTCCTCAGTCCAGCTATCTTCCAGGGACACTCAGGATTTGCAATCATCGGACTCAGCAAAGGGCAAGGGAAGGAGGAATCCTTCCGCCCAACGAGCCCAGGTCAGATGTCCTTCCTGGGGAGACTTGCATCTGGGCCAAAAGAGGCCTGTGCAAGCAGCAGGCCTGGAACTAGTGACAAATAGGAGTTTCAACACCCCCCCCCACCCCACCCCCCACCCCCCACCCCCGTTCGGGAGCCGTAAATAAGCGGAAGAAGGCACAGGGAGAAGAGGACGAGGAGGAGAAAAGTCATGGCCAAGCGCGTTGTGTCCCGAAGGGCCTTAACCAGCAGGGGGCAGTACAGACACAGCATCTGAGCTACAGAGAAAATCCGCCGCGGTGACCTTTTTTTATTCTTTGCAGGTGCAGCGATCGCCACCACCACCCTGTGATTGTACAACAGGTCCCTGTTTGTAAAGCTCGTCCGAAGTCAGCGACTCCTTACATCCTTGCACCACGAAGCAGCAAGGCCTTTGTGTGAGGAACATGTCAGCTGACTTCTCTGAGGTCTTATTTCTAATAGTCTTAGAAATAAGCAGAGATGAGTTTTCTCACATATGGGGGTGCGGGCGTGTGTGACAGAGAATACACAAACAGGAGCTTCATCACTTAAAACGTATAAAAGAATATAAACCAGAAACACACACACACACACACACACACACACACACACACACACACACCCACAGCACCAACCTCACATCCGTCTTCAACAATTCTGCCTAATGATAAAGTCTAGATGCTTCCAACCTACACAGAACCACATTCCTATAGCGCTGAAGCAAACAAGCAGACAAACGTCACCCACACACTTACAAGCACAGTCAGCAAAAGTGAGACAAAACGTTTTAAACACATAGGTGAGCTCTTCTCAACTCTTAAAGTGTTTTAATACCATACACTGCTACTTTCCCAAACCTTAAAATGCAAATGAGCCCTTTGGGAATCTTACTAAAATGTAGATTCTGATACTGTAGGGCTGAGGGAGGGCCCAAGTTTTTGCATGTCCTGGCAAGCTCCCAAGTGACCAGTGGCTGCTGGTCTATGGACCACACTTTAAGTAGTAAGGCCACAGCCCATGTCACCCAAGGCCAATGCTTTCCCTGGACGGAGGCCTCCAGTTAGCTTGAGATGGGGGAAATGGAGCTGCAAACCCCTTGGTTCCTTATCTTTCACGCTGAACATCTCCCCACTGAGAGTAACTCTGGTGTTTAAAGACACATTTTGTTTATATACGGCCCTTAAAGCCTGTCAGTTAACCTGAACCTAACCTGTAGAAACTATGATCCTATAATAGCTCCAGGCTTCCAAGTCATTCCAAGGACTATTTTCACTATTACGAGATTTGGGGGTCTGATCCTCTGATATGTGTGAGTCCCACATATGCAACACCACCATTGACTTACAGCAGAGAAAGAATTTTTGTGAGTGTTTTATTTTGTTTTGTTGTCACTCAGTTCCAGTGGTTCTCAACCAGGGGCAATTTTGCCTCCTGGGAACATTTGACGATAACCAGGGACCTTTCTGGTTGTCACAGCTGGCTACTGCATTCTGGTGGGCCAAGGTCAGAGACGCCGCTAGACATCCTACAGTGCACAGGACAGGCCCCGCAACCAAGAATGATCCCGCCCAAAATGTCAGTGGCACCAGGGTCAAGAAACCCGGCCCTATTCAATCCACGCACCCTGATCCATATCTTCGGCAATCTATTGAATGATTATTTGAATATTGCCACAGATCAGGGGAAAGAAAAAGATGGAGGACAGCCTTTCATATTGGACCTTAGAGGTCTTGCTGTCTTGGTGCCTGAGGCATTCAGTGGTGGGCCTGCCTTCCAACTCTGGACAAGCTGGACAGAATGGACAAGTCATGGACAAGCTGGATGGAATGAACCAGTTACACAAAATCTCTCAGCTTTCACCCCCTCAGATGTCAAGTGACTGTTAGCCCCTGTAAGAGGACAGGGATGTCTCTATAGGGGGTCTCTCTTTGGGACAGCAAAGTATATACATCCTCCTTGCACAGAGGAGTGCTTGTGGGTTTACTGAAGGAATGAATGATACCTGACATGCTTATAACAATCTTTCTTTAGCACTCTGATGGTCACTCCTACTTTTTCAATCTGGATGAGAAACTTGAATGTTAGGGATTCCTATCACTAGCTGCACCTTGTCCTGGCAAAGCCATACTTGCACTCCAGGATTTGCATAGCATCCTTCACTATGCGTGTACTGTCTTGGAAGTAGGAAAGGCTAGCGTCAGACAGCCTGGGTGCAAATCTTAGCTCCCCTACACGAGCTTGGACATTTGATTTACTCTCCATAAGCCTCAGTTTCTCCATTTGAAATAATAAAGGGAATAACACTTCCTATCTCATGGGGCACTGGGAAGAATCAAAGTTAAGTAAGATGGTAACATGCCAAGCCCTTAGCGCAGCATCTGGCCCACAGCAAGCTGTCAGTTAAAGGGGGCTTTTTCATGCTTTTGGTCTCCAGCCTCCAAATCAAGGGCACCTGCTCAGTTCCCTGTCCAAACAGCAGTAGAGCCTGAGTACCAAAATCAGAACCTGGCCCCAGAGACCAGGCTGACCCAGCTCCTTTCTGCTGTGTGGAAAGTCGGGAGCTGACCCTCCCCACTCCCCGCTCCATATGCCTGAACAGAGGGGTTCTGAAACCAATATTCCCTACTCTTCTGCGTGCCAGCTTAGTCCTATTCAGAATACAGCCCAATGACTAGATACACCACATTTTCATTCTGCTCAAAGGCCAAAGGACACCAATAAAGACATCAAAGCTCAAAATTGTTTGGAGAGCAAAGAAACAAATGAGGAGAGAAAAATGTAGTCTTTGATTCAATAATGAATTTTGCATCAAGGGCTCCGGATCACAGTTCACCAGAGACCACGCTGCCGCACGTTCTGCATTCCATTTTTTATGAGAAAGAGGAAAATGGTGGCGGGGGGGCGGGGGGGGGGGATGGAGGGGACACACAAACCGATATTAAGGGCATATTAAAGAAAGGGTATTCAAGCATATATCTTGATTTGAGCATGTGGACCCAAACCATTTATATTTTATAGCATAGTAAAAGCTTGGAGCAGAAAAGGAGCATCCAGTCCAACCTCTTTGTCTTCTAGATGAGCAAACCGAAGCCTCTGGGCATTAAATAAGGGCCCCACACTTTCAGCCTCATAGCAGCCGACTTAGGCAGGGGAGCCATGGGGCTTGTTCCTCCATCCACTCCTGCCTCACTCAAGGATTTGACTCTTGCCTGGAAGGGACTGGAAGGAAGCTTGGCATCCTTCTTCTCCCAGGGCACCATTCTCGCTGGGCTTGCGAAGCTCATGCATTCATTCACGTACTCTTTACTGAGCACTTACGATATGCCAGACACCATTCTTGGTACTCGAACTACAGAGAAGGACCGGACAGGTGCTTGTCCCTAATGCACCTGCCTTCCAGAGGGCTACCCGGTCTGCAAAAGGGCACGACCCAGCTCTACAACAGAATTCTGGTGATGTTCCATGCTCCCGGGGGAAGTAACATAGCTTGTGTTAAGGGAGAGGGACTGGCGTTCGCTAGAGATGAGATCTGACCCCTGAGAAGTAGCTAGTCATGTGGCAGTCAGAGGGAACAGCGTTCTAGTTAAAAGGAACAGCAACCCCAAACACCCGAGGCAAGCAAGGGAGGCAGAGTGACCAGAAAGGAAGCCGGTGGGGCCAGAATAGAATGAACAAGGAGAAGGTGGTAGGAGTGGAGCTGGGCTGGGAGCACTTGCCCCAGGACCCCAGGAGGTGGAAGCAAGACTGAGATTCGGACTGGAGTGTCCAGGCTCACAGTTGTTATAGTTCTGCATCAACTATGCTATGCAGACCCTTCTCTCATGTTGAGTCACCCACCAGGTCAGCTACAAGAAGACCCTGCCACACTGGGAGGACCCCGGCCATGCCGAGCTCACACTCAGCCTCCAAAGGCCGAGGGAGCCCCCAAGACCAGACGGACCAGACAGCATGGAGATGGGAAGTGGACCCATCCCTCCCTAGTAGGCGCCATGACTCATACAAAGTTAGTCAGTCATGAATCAGTCCTGCCAGCCCAGAGGAAGGGCTCAATAGAGTCTAAGGCTAATTTTAAAAACCACTATTATTAATTTTTGATCCCACAAGAACTCATGAATACATTTTCCTTACTTAAAAAAAAATGAAATGAAACGAAAAATGGTCCCTAAGGCTAGTGTCCCCTTAAGACTCCTCTCCTCCAGGGGCACCCAGGTGGTTCAGTCAGTTAGGCAACAGACTTCGGCTCAGGTCATGATCTCATGGTTCATGAGCTCGAGCCCCACTTTGGGCGATTCCCGCTCCTCTCCCTCTCTCTCCCTCTCTGCCCTCATGGGATTCTCTCTCTCCCTGTCTCTCTGCCCCTCGCTCACTTGCACCCTCTCTCTCTCAAAAAAATTTTTTAAAAAAATTAAAAAAGAAAGACTCCTCTCTGCCAATCCTGGCCATCGGCTCAGTTCCCCAGCTCTCTCTCACCTGGACCTAAATACAATTATTATTCCAGCCCATCTCAAACGTCCTAAAATGCACTCCTATGAAAGATAGTGTGGTTTCTATGTGTTCATTCGAATAACTTGTGGCACATTGTATATACTGGTCTGCAGCCTGTCCTTGTCCCCACCAGACAGTAGGTCTTGAGTGGCTCTCCAAGTTCTGACGTCAGCACTCCCCTCGCTTTGCTCATTTGCCGTGTCATATTCCTTAGTATGATACGTCGCTGTTCGCCTCCCTCTGAACTGGCATTGAAACCGTTTCCAGTTCCCTTTGTATCACAAAGACAATCACGCTGCAGTGAAATTTCCTCTCTGTCCACCATGTGGGGATTCTTCTGTGATGAGGGGAGGACTCTACTCTTAGAGGCAATCCCCGAACGGAAGCAGAATCAGCTCTGGGAATGTCTAAGCACCTAGGGAGCATCTAGACCCCACAGACCTTGCCTTACCGTCACTGCCCTATTCCCTGGACGCCACTGGGACTCTGTAGAAGGAGGGACTTAGTTTCGATGGGCTCTAAAAACTCTCCCAGCGGGGGCAACCTAAAACTCCCCCAATGCCAGGGAGTGAACAGTGGGACTTTCTCACAAGTAGAGGTGTGCTGCCCTTTCAGAGGTTATGAGGCACTGGCAGGAGGCCTGTGGATTTCAGCGCCACTCCCAACAGTGCACTGTGCTTTAATGGTGTTCCTGGGGAAGTGACTAGCGCACACATACCGCGGACTTCTGTTTGCCCTTTACCAGGGCCTTCCTGGATATCAGGGGATATGATGTTACTTCCCACAAATTCTGTGTAAATAACTGAGCCGGAGTGGCTAATTTGTAATGAGATGAGGGGAAAATAATCACCGCCTACTTTGCATAGACCGGAGTTCACAAAGCACACAGTTTCTCATTTCATCTCTGGAACTACCCTGAGAAATACACAGGGAAGGGATAATTACAGTACGTATTATGATAATGTTTCATGGCAACTGTTATTCATTACAGCTGAGCAGATTCAGACAACAAGAATGAATTGGTTGCCCAAGGTCACATAGCGAGGAAGCGAGGGCAAACCCAAAACTCGGGTCTTCTGACTGCTAGTCCATTTCTCTGTTACTTCCCAGCTGTGCCGCCGTGAAGACCCGCTTATAATTCTGAATGCCTAAGGGACAGGTGCCCCCTTGGCAGACTCTGCAGGATATAGTGGAAGACCATATTCAGAGATAGACTTAGGTCTTAAGGAGCCCAGTGAATCAAGAGGGAAGCAAGCCAAGTTTGGGGTAGGAGGGCAGGGCAGTTAATTCAACTGGACTCTGAGATGAGTAAGTCTGTGTTGTCTGAGAGAATTTTACTCCACCCATTAATTAAAGATACTCTCTGGGATACTTTGGCTAGCTGCTCATGCAGGGCCTCTCTAGGGAGGTAGCAATTAAGCAAAGACCTAGAGGAAGAGGAGCTTCCAGCTTTGCAAAGAAGCAGGGAAGAGCAAAGCAGGTGTAGGGAACAGCATGTGCAAAGTTCCCAGATGGACAACCTCACAGCAAGGCTGGGGACCCCCTCTGCGGGGAGCCAAAGGGAGTGGGGGCAGGAGGTGAAGGGGGTCCCTTGATGACTGGCCTGGGCAGTCAGTGCTAGAGGAGCTCAAAGGATGGCTTCCAGAAGACAGGACTTGAGGGCATCTTGAGGAAATGACTGGCGTCATTCAAGGGAGACACAGCCGGAGAGGGCGCTACAAACAGAACTGTAGGCAGAAGAGAAATGGTCAGTGAATAATGGGTAAGACTGTCTCTTAACTGTCAAATGGACAGAGGGGTTATAAGGCTCACTGACATCCCATTGAGACGCCAATAAGGAAACTGAGCCCAGTGAAGCCTGGCCAAGGGAATGGCAGGGCTCAGTCCAGCTCCCAGATCTACCAAATTCCCACCCTCCCATCCGGAGCTGGCTCCACCCCAGCCTCTTCTGCTGGCAGGGCCACTGTCAGGAAGGAGGCCCGGGCTGTGGTCGGATGTGAGTAGAAGGCCTCAGCAGAACCCTGCGGTGGAACCGTCTGGCCAGAGCTCCCCCGCAGCCAGCACTGCAGCCCCCAATACTCTGATCTCAAAGCCAATTCCTTTGTTCCCACCCCCCCCCCGAAGCTTCCCAAAGACCTGGGGGACACCTTTGATATTTTTTAAACATTTTTGCACAAAACAATGTAAGGAACCAGGGGAAAAGCATGGCTCCATCACCAAACTGTTTTGGCCAGAAAAATAGGCCCGTGTCCTGCCAATTCCATTGCAGTTTGGGAGCTCCCCCCAGGGAGGAAAGGGGCGCGCACAGGGATTCAGGTCCGGGAGCACCACGCAAAGCACCATTTCCTGGTGGGAAGTCGACTCTTTGCTCAGGGCCTAAGGCTTAGCACAAATTAGCGGTGCCCCTGGGGGATCAAAGGTCTCTGCACCAGCCTGGAACATGGTCAGATCTTCTGCCAAACTCCAACCATAGGTCACTCGGATACTTAGAGCCAAGAACACTAGAGTTAAAGGTACCTCAGGACTCATCTGGTCCAATCCTCCACTTATAAAACTCAGGCCCAGAGAGCCACCTCCAAATCAGCCAGGTTCTTCCGAGGTAAACAACAGCAAAGTGTATGAGCATCTAATGATGCCTGACACAGTGCTAAGTCGTGATGCCTGTCATCGCTGCAGACGCTAACAGTGAAGTAGATAGTGTTATGACCCCTGCTTCAACCACAAAGAACCTACCTAGCCTAAAGAGGTTAAGTCACTTGCCCAAGGTCACACAGCAAGGAAGAGTAGTCAGGACTCCAGTCCAGACCACTTTACCCCACGGCCCCAGGCCTCCTCACAGCCCGCTGCATCAGGACTGTAAGCAGGATCTCTGACCTCCCAGCCTCGTAGGGCATTTCCAACCCAGGTTCACTAATGCCGAACGTGGTCTTGACCATGTGCATTGGGCTCAGCTCTTCCACAAAGAAGCCTCTAGACTCCCCACCTGCATCCGGTCCTGCCTCCGCCTGGACCTGTGACGTTCTGTTTTTAGTGCTGCACCCGCTCCTTCCCCACAACCCTCCGCCAAACCAGGATGGCTATTCCTGCTTCTTCAGCTCAGCTCGAATGTCACCTGTTGAGAGAGACACCCGTCTTTAATGTCTACTCCCAGCCCCTCTTCACGTACTTTACAGACTGCAATTATAAGTCTGCGTGTTTGTGTGTGTATTGTCTCCTCCCCTATGTTTCTGGCAGGCACAGTTCCTGGCGCGGATAGACAATTAGAAGGTGTAAAGTGAAGGAACAACCGAATGAATGAACCAGAAAACGAAAGAATACCTTAGTTCTTCTTCCAATAAGTGCCTGCACAGAAGCTTACCCTTGTCCAAGTGATTTTGTTAAGACTACATAATCCAGGGGGCGCCTGGGTAGCTCAGTCGGTTAAGCGTCCGACTTCAGCTCTGGTCACCATCTCACGGTCCGTGAGTTCGAGCCCCGCGTCGGGCTCTGGGCTGATGGCTCAGAGCCCGGAGCCTGCTTCCGATTCTGTGTCTCCCTCTCTCTCTGCCCCTCCCCCGTTCATGCTCTGTTCCTCTCTGTCTCAAAAATAAATAAAAGCGTTAAAAAAAAATTAAATATAAAAAAGACTACATAATCCAAAAAGTTACTTTGATCCAAGAGCCTGATAATTATGAGTGTGTATTCCCATGTCTTTTTCTACGTCATATAGAGATGGGTACATGTGGTACCTATATGGGATCCCATTTATGGAAAAATGATTTAACTATGTTATATGATATGTATATCCTACATGTTCTATAGATTACATAACACATAGGTCCACCAATATACATCACCCTAGAAAAAAAGTACAGAGTATATTTTTCTGCAATTTGCTTATTTAACCACATACCCTGAACATTCTCCCCTGCTACCACATATAATCTGCCTCTTCTCGCTAACAACTACATATTATTTTCGAAAAATAAAAATTAAAGTACTCACTCTTGGTGGGATACTCAAACAGTCTAAGAATGGCAAGTAGAAATCACTGGATCATAAGCACCTCTTCCCACCATTGCCACATCTCCCAGGCCAGAAGGATGTGGTGTCCAGCTAAGGGTGAGTGAAGGGGTATTCGTGAATGGACAGGAGCACACAGCAGGGCGGTGAGAGGCACAGGCTCCCGGGCAGGAGAGAGATGTGGGGTGCAGCCGGATGAGAGTGAAAGAAGGGCCACTAGGAAGAAAAGTTGGGGAGCCTAGGGCTGGGTTCGTCAGGGAGAGCCTTGAGAGGGTCAGAATATGGGGAAGAAAGCCAGAAACCACCCCAGTCGGGGACCGGAAGTCGAAAGACAGAGGGGCTCTTGGAGCAGAAGAGAAGCATAATGGGGGAAGTCCTTCCATCCCACGAAGAAGGTGGACAATCTGTCTCCCAGTGGTTTTCCCACCTGGCTTTCCAACACCCAGGAGCATTTGCCTGTTTCCGAGTGAGACGTGTTTATCTCCATTCTGGAGTCTCAAAGTTCAAAACAAACTTCCAAACAAAGGGACCCTCCGCTCTGCAGTTTTCGGCTTCATTCTCTTGCAAGGACAGAGCCAAGATTCTGCTTTCCTGATGACTTTCACAGCCAATTCCACCGGGAATCCCACCCCCAGCTTCCTTCTGCGTCTTTCCTGGCTGCCTCCGATTGTTGTGGACATCCTCACGGGTTTAGTTTTTTTTTTTTTTTTTTTTTTTTTTTTAGCTTCTTTTAACTCTTTTCTTCCTATCTTTATAATGATGCAGGAAAAATAAGATTGTTTTCCCAACAGCAATTTGGGGCTGGTAGAGTGGACCAAAGTTCTCTCCAAAGAGCTGGATTCATCAGCACATATTATTAAAAAGAACCCTAGACAAGAAGAACCAATCAGTCAAGCTCCCTGTAGTTGGAAAATTCTGAGACATATTTTTATGGCCATCACTCTATGGAAAAGCCCAACAGGTTTGCATAAGTAGAAAATGACAAGAATGTCTCTGAGGGCAGGTATAAGTGAGGGATATACTAAAACTCAGCACACGTCGTGTTCATTTGCTAAGCATTACACTGAGTATTTTATTTTATTTTTTTTTTAATTTTTTTTTCCAACGTTTATTTATTTTTGGGACAGAGAGAGACAGAGCATGAACGGGCGAGGGGCAGAGAGAGAGGGAGACACAGAACCGGAAACAGGTTCCAGGCTCTGAGCCATCAGCCCAGAGCCCGACGCGGGGCTCGAACTCACGGACCGCGAGATCGTGACCTGGCTGAAGTCGGACGCTTAACCGACTGCGCCACCCAGGCGCCCCACACACTGAGTATTTTAATACACACAATAATCCATGAGGTGGATACCATATTAATGTCTATTCTACAGATGAAGAATTTGAGGCTCATAGAGTATCTCACTCAAAGTCACATAGATACTAAATGACAGAGGTAGGACTGAAAATCAGCCAGTCTGGAAATGGCTCCCAGACTCTTAACCAAGCCACCATTGGGTTTGCCTAATTCATGCTTTGCTAACTTAATTATTGTCTACCACCCCTCTTCCAAGTAGGAGTATGCTCCAGGAGAGCAGGTCCTTGTCTGTCCTGTTGTATCCCCAGCAGCCAGCATGGGGCCTAGCACAAAGTAGACACTCAATAAATGCGTACTGAGTGAATGAATTAATGAATGAATGCTATGGTTTTATTTGACGATATCCTGTTATCTGAAAATTTCTGAACATTGAGGCTTTGGGTGATAACTAAATATGTTTATTGAACAGTCCTATTAATTTTACCTATTTAACTTACCTGACCCTGCTCCCGGGGCGGGGGGGACAAAACTTTTCCAAGCATTAGAACCTAGCAAGTTACATGAAACTTAGGAATTGAATAAGGAATTCTAATCTGAAAATTTAAAGAGAAAGTACATGCAAATTTAAAGAGATCTTTTGGAATCGTGTATTTAGTGATCACTTTCTATGTTTTCAAAGCTGTTCCAGGCCCCTGGCTTTTTCAGTAGCAAAGGTGGTCTATGAACCACCTGGGATACTCATTTCAAATGCAGAGCAAGAAAACCAGGAAACTGGGAATCTGCATTTTGCGACCATCTCAGTTGGTCTGACATAAACAGAACTTTGACGCCTGCTGTGAGGAAGTTAAAGTTATTCTCTGCCCGTTGGAAAAAAACCCTAACAAGCTACCAAAATGTGTTTCAAAAACTGCTGACCCTTTGATTTATCTGATGATTCCTTAAGGACTGTGGCGTCTTGGGATCGTGAGCCATATCAATTTTTTTAGTCCTGTATAAGGCAGGAAATGTTGTATTTATCTGCAAGATACTCTTTCCCTAGTTTTGAGCAGGTGGTCACCTACCGTTGCCCTGACATCCCGGACTCCTGTGTACTGATTCACTCTCACACGGAACCAAGCCAGGAGCGAGGGGAACTGGTCCAATTCCGCCGTGAGATGCTGCGTGTCCAAGGGCAGGTGGCTCAGCCTCAGTGACCGACTGTTTGCACGTCCATAAGCCTGGGGTGTGAGTGTTCCCCACGTTTTGATTCTACACATGCTCAAACCAGAGTCCTTCTATAGACAGGGATCAGGGAGTCTCCCAATCTTGTTTTTCTGTACTCAAAAGTCATGCTTCTGTGACCATGAATTAAGTTCAGAAGGTGACAGAAGGAGTCAGGGGACTGTGAGGAACCCCACCCCACGGCATTACTCACGACCAAAAAATCAGAATATAGGTTTCTGTAATCCACACCCGCAAGAACTAATTACAAAGATAATAATAATAATACTTTGGGCAAGAGTCAGTTGGCCATACAAAAACTGGGGGAACCAGTGAGGTTGAGCCGGGAGGCCACATACCTGCCTTTGCCACAGATGGGGAACGACCTCAGGGTGGCGATTCCCAGACCTTCTGCTCTGAGGGCTGTACAATAGTAGATCCAGAAAAGACCTGGGGCATTCTGTCAACAAATGTTTACTGAGACCTCCTATGTACCAGGCAACGTTCTGGGGATGGGGGGCCCTGTGGTGAACCCACCTGACGAGGGCCATACTCTCAACGAGTTAAGATTCTAGTGGGGAAGGGAGATGATAAACAATTGTCCCAAATGAATCTCATAAAGGGGGAGGGAGGGACACATGTGAGGAGGCTGGTGGAACCCGTCATGTCCACCCACTCAGTCCAACCGCCACCTTACACACGTGAGGAAAATGAGGCAGAAACAGCAGTGACCTGCTCAAGACCAGAGTCCACGGAGCAGGTTAGGAGTGGAGTTAGGAGACGCCTGGGTGGTTCAGTCGGTTAAGCGACCCACTTCAGCTCAGGTCATGATGAGCTCACCGTTCGTGGGTTCGAGCCCCACGGCTGGCTCTGTGCTGACCAGCTCAAAGGCTGGAGCCTGCTTCGGACTCTATGTCTCCCTCTCTCTCTGCCCCTCCCCTGATCGCGCTCTGTGTCTTAAAACTAGATAAACATTTTTTGAAAAATTTAAGAAGCAGAGTTGGAAGTGAAAACTGTCTTCCTACAAAACCCATCCTTTCTTCACAGCCCCTCCCAGTGACTGCTTTATTTCCCTAACACTGTCTCCGCATAGACCCCGGCACTGAGGGAGGGGAAAGAAGCGCTCAAGCACCCCTCGGCTGGCCCCAGGGTACAAGGGTCCCCTGCATCCCCCGCCCCCCCCCCCCCATCACACCCCAAGACCCAGCGAGAAGCCCGGCGGGGCGGGGCCTGGCCACGCGCCGGCGCGTCCAGCAGGTGGCGGCAGCGAGCGGCCGCGCCCCCCGCTCTGCCACCCCGCGAGCCCGCATCATGGATGTCGAGCTCTCCTATTTCGCTTTGCTCGCCTTGGAATTCGAGACTCCAGACGAGGACCAGGATTCATGAGCCGGTCGCAGGGGCCCAGGCAGGGGCCTCTGGCTCCCGACGCTGGCCGAGAGGTGGGTCCCGGGGCGGTGGCTGCTCCCGAGGCCGGGCGGGGACGCGCTGCCCCCGCCCTGCCTCCCCGTGGTCCACACCCCCTTTGGGCTCCGGAGCCGCGGGGACGGAGTAGTCGGGGGTGCGCGCGGGCCGGCGCTGGCAGCCCCGCTCAGCCCGGCACTGGGGTCCGAGGGGCCGCAGGACGCGGCGCGCGTGCCCTCCCGCCGCCTCCTCCTCCCTGCTCTCACCTGCGCCCGTTAGCCCACTAGCCTTCAAGGCCAGTGGCTGCAGCCCAGTCCGCGAGGGTCGGACCGCAGAGGGAGAGAGAGCACCTGAGGATACAGAGCGGGCACTGGACTGCCTTTTCACCCCCCAGGTGATGAGTGAGGTCGGAAGATCGCAAGATTTAAAAAGCAACCGGGTCCTCCGTATTGAATGAAAGACCCAGTGCAAAGGCATCACCATGAACACGAGCAGTAAGTGGGTCCTCCTCTCCTTTGCCATGGGAACAGGGTGGGGGCGGGAGGTGCAGGAGCCTGCGCTGGGGCTGCCTGGAAGGAGGAAGGAAGCCTGCCATCGTGGTGGACACATGGCCCCCAGACTCCTTCGTGGTCCTTCCTGTGCTCCCCCCGGGAAGAGGGATCTGGATCTGGCTTTTCATGGTCATTTTGCTAATGTTTTACTGGCAGCAACACTTGCCTCTGCGGGGAAGGCTGCCTCTCTCCTTCTAGCAATGCCTGGGAAGGCCTAGGAAGCACTAACGAACGTGGCCATTGTCTGACTGTGGGGCTTCTGAGGAGACCTCCCTGCACACAGCTGGAAAGCCACGGAGGACCTGGCTTGTCCTGAAGCTGGGAGGAGCAGGGAGGCTGGCGCTGGGGCTGGTGCTGGGTGGATGTGGGCAGGCAGTGGGCTGGGAGCGAGCAGTTTGATAAACAAATCATCAGGAAGCCACCTCTGGGTCTAGAGATTGTGAAATATCCTGCTTCTGAGCCTGCAGCCCCACAGGCCGGGGGCTGATGGCTCCACACACCTACAAGCTGTGTGGCCATCCTGAGAAGAGAGGAAAGGGACGAGCCCTTCGGCCGAGGTCTCTAACATGCTAGAGGCAAGGACTGCTTTGCAGAGACAGGACCAGACATTTTGCTGCTGGGCTGGGCCTCGGCTGCTGAGACACGCAGGCAGAAATGCAAGGAGGCCCAGTCGGTTTCTCTGAGTGTAGTCCCTTTGACCGTGGGCACCCAGATGACCACCACCCTGGAGAGGAGGTCGGGCTTCAAATCCTCTCCCTCCTGCCTCCTCATCAGCTTAGCTTGTCCTTCCAGTGGCAGGTGGGATTGTTGAATCAGAAGACCCCTAGCAGCCTTCAGTTCCCTGGTCTCTGACTTTCCTGTCCGTCTCCTCTCTGGATCCCAGATTGCTCAGTAAAACGAGAAGGGTTGGATCCAAATCTGTAAGTTTCCTCTGAAGACGCTAGAGCTGAACAGCAAGGCTAGAAAACTCAGTACCTTCGGAGGCTGTGTCCAGACCAAACGCACGATTTCCCCACCCTCCCTCCATTTCAGGGCTGGTGGCGTGGAGGGGAGGAAAACAAAGCAACAGCCAGTGAGATGGAAATGAAATATATTTATTTACTATCTATTTGCATGACTCATCTCTCTGCTGTCTTTCTTTGTGTATCACATAGCTCTGCTAAGCAAGCGAGTGTGGCTGAACTCCCTCTGCCTCTTCCAGCCAAAGAATTTTGCCTCTTGATTTTCACAGTCTGGACTGGTGCTTTTTGGCTTTACCCCGGGCTCAGGAAAAGAGCAAAATTCTGTAGACCTGCTCACCTGAGTGGGCCACACGTTTGCATCTGCGTCCTTTCAGCCAAGATGTGAACGGCCTGTCACTTGTCACTATCTCTGGGGGGGGAAACGGATTTATGGGAGTCCTTTCTCACTAAATGATAGAAGAGAAAGATGGCTCATCTATTTTTCAAGAAACTGAGAAATAAGTTCACAAGCAGCTGGCCCTGCCCTTGTCTCTTGTCCCAGCAGCAACACCGAATGTTCCTAAAAGAAGGAAACAGGTTTTACTTTAAAAAAAAAAAAAAAAAAAAACAACGAAATAACAACCAATAGAGTTGAATACTGCAGAAGACGAAAACTAACAAAAATGCTATTCCAGCCTCTCTAAGTAGGGAGAGTGCGTTCATCTTCCAGGCGTAGTGGAAAATAAACAGAGTACAGTGACGTGGGGAGCCGTGGGGATCCCTAAGGTCCCTCCCCATAAGAAGAAGTGTTTCTCTAAGGGCTACCTGGGGGAACACTGTGGCCACTCATCTCAGGGCTCGGGGGCTGGGGTCCATCATCACCGAGGCTCCTTGCAAGGCTGAAAGGCCGCAAATGGAGAGAACAGAAGTCAAACCTCACGGAAGTGAAGGAGTGGACAGGGTCACCAGGTTATAGGGACGGGGCGTTGGCGGAAGGTCGTTGAGGTGGCCCGATCTAAGCAAAAATGCTCTCCCCTTTGGGATGTGAAATTCTTACGTAATCCTCGTGCCTGAAATTGAACCTAAGAGAAAGTCTTACTCAGTTTTTCTTTCACTTCCACGTACTGGGTCCTCACTCTCCACCAGTCGGTGTGCTAAGCCTCTCACCTGCATGGTCTCCCCAGCTCTCACCCCCAGCCCGTGAGATGGGTGTGTTTACTCCGGTTTTACCAGTGACGCCTCGTGGCTGATGTTCACTAACTCTTCAAGCCGTGCAGTTAGTTGTTGGATTATGAAAGGTATTTGGATGCATTGCGTTTTGACAGGGTGCATCATGCCTGCTCAGTGGTTCAGATGTCACGGTTGAAGTGGGGCAAAGCATGAGATTATTATGAAGTTGTTATCTGGGCAGGAGGAGTGTGGGGCGGAGGTCTTGGGAGAGCATGTAAGAGCTGACAGAGCTCGGGCTCTGGAATCTGCTGGTCCCGGGGTTCTGGTCCTCCTCAGCCGCGCGGTCTTCAATGGTTGTCGCTGCAAAATGGGGATGATGGGACCCACCTTGCGTGGAATGGAGATAAATATTAACATGGCGTGTAAAATGCAGAGGGTGGTGCCGGGGCCGTAGCTGGCCTCATGTCAGTGACGGCGCTGTCCTTGTCACCACGGTGGTCATTGTGGCCGTTGTCGCTGTGGGCTCTGTGTCATTAGCAGGCGGGTCACTCAGCCTCTCAGATGTCACACCGTTGTCATAAATCGAGGATGCCAGAAGTGTGGTTTTGTGGATTGAGCGCGATCACGAGACAATGCTTTGTAAACACACATGAAATTGTTTGTATTCGTGAGACACCCGTGGCTCAGATGGCAACACCAGGGGAGCGCTCCATCAGCGACTTCTCAGGGCACTTCTAGTCTCATCACAACGCTTTCCTCCAAAAGCTAGCTGAGCGTTAGTACCCCACAGAGCAGGAATTTGAGACAAAGGGGTAATTTTGGAGGTGATGGAGTGAGGTGGTGGTACAGATGTGGGTGGAATGCCAACGGAACCTCCTGCTGATGCATGCTGTCCGTGCGCCTTCGCTCTGTTCCGTCAGAGCCTTGTCCGTCATCCCACACTCGTCCACATGACCACTGGCCACTTTTCTGAACCCACAGAGCAAGGAAGGCGCTGACCCCAGCCCCATCACTTTCACACGGAGCCATGGAGGCACCCCCATCTAATCTGCATGTTGTTAGGCAACAGGAAATCTTTGGTTATTCCCTGTCAGTGTTGCCCATTCCCATGTCGGCCCCAGGAGCTCCCAAGCCCCTTGGTCCAAAGCCAGGGGAAACTGAGTTTACCGCAGGTGCCAGAGGCCCTGAGCTCCAGAGTCGATTCTGGGTGCCACAAAATGCCGTTCTCCTCACGTGGGTCAGAACCCCCACAGCTCCTGAAAACTATGGCTTGCCGTCGGCATAAAACTCAGCACCGGCCCATCCTCCAGGTTGGGGAGCGTCATGCACACCATGTACGGTCGGGCCGAGAACCACCCTCCTTCGCCTCATCGGCTTTTCCTGTCCTCTGACCCTTGCCTTGGTCTGCATCATGGATTGGAGTCGCTGTTTTGGAGTAGACTGTTTTGCTAAAGAGACCATTGAGGGGTTATATCACCCCCACAAACGTACCAGGAGGTAAGCAGACACCATCCTGGGGCTATAAGAACCTGAGCTTTGGGGGTATGGGTCCCTGAGTTCAGGTGCAAGATCTGTGGTGCACTGTGTCTGTGATCTTGAACTGGAGAGCTCACGTCTCTGAGCCTAAATTTTATCACGTATGGAACGTGAGCGATCACACCAAAGTGCAGGGTTGTGGTGAGGATTAAGTGAAATCACGTGAGAGACTCACTGGCATCGGGTCCCAGGGGATGGAGTTGAATCTGAAGTTGAATTGGCCATTGAGCAGAGCCAGGTTCTAAAATGACAGTATCATAAGAACCCAACCCTCTGGTTGGAAATGAGCATGCTGTGCCGCTGTTGTAGCTAGCATTAGGTTCTGTTCATAGGAAAGCCATAGCTTCCTGAAGGAAGGCTTCGGAAAGATTGTTAACCCAGTGTTGTATATGGCATGGGTTGAAAATTCAAGACAGGAGGTTGGGATCCTAGCTGAGAGACAACTACCCTGGTTCAGAAAAGGTCTGAGGGCCAGGAGTTTGGGGGCTGCAAGGGAAAAGGTCTTTTAGAAAATAAAATCTACATGGCCTAGCACCTGTTGGATTATAGGGTAAAAACGAAGGGCAGGAAACTATCAGTTAGGGTCCTGGCAGGGAACAGATGGGCAGGTTGAAGGGAGCGAAATAGAAGGAGCCTTTGCAAGTGTGTGAGAAGCATGCAGAGAAGCGAACAAGAAGCCAGGACAGCCAAGTTCTAGAAGGCTGGTAACTGCCTGACCTCTCTCTCCTCCCTGCCTCCATCTCCTACTATGCTCCCCGTTGGCCCAATCCAACCAGGGGCCAGAGGGCAAGGAAGGGGGTTGACGGGCCCATAATATTCAGCCTCACAGGGCGCAGTGCTGAGGAGAGAAGGCAGCAGAGTGGGTGTGGAGAGGCCTGGGAGCTCAAAATTGAAGACATCCAGCGAAAGACGCAAGCTCTGCCAGGTCAAGGGCTCCAAGAATTCTTTAGGAACAGTCTCCATTACAAACGCAAACTTGGCGGGACACCCTCTAGAGAGATCTTAAATTCGCCAAATTTAGATAAAGTAGAAATGGCTCTATACTTCATAAAGTTGGAGATTTTTTTTTTTTCTTTAAACCATGCTTCCCAAGTGAATGAAGCAGTTGTCAACAAATGATTACTTGAGGCTGGGCGGGGGCGCTGGGGGAATAACGTAAGGAACCGTTTAAAAACCATCCGAAATGAGTATAACACACCTCTGTAAATCGCAATGTGATTTCAAGAGTATGTGTGTTGCCTAAAGGAAGTGATATCAGTTCTGAGCTCCAGTTTTCCTATCTGGCAAAGGCTTTAACTTGCTGAGATATCATCTGCTGTGGTGAACGGTCCACAGCTGGCTGAGCTCCAACGGTAGCCAGATTCCATTGTAAGAGAACAGAAAACAACCAGAAGTGTGGGAGCACCTCTGACTTTTTGAATATTTCACCAGTTAAGTTGTTCCCCTTTAGTCCCTAAGGGCACAGACTGGAAATTGCCCCCTACTTGCTGTGTGTTCTTGAGCAAGTCGCTTACCTTCTCTGTACCTCACTCACTTCCTCATCTGACCACACGAGACCTAAAAATCGTGCCTCTCTCATAGCGTTATTGTAAAGAACATGTAAGTTAATCGTTGTGAATTGCTTGAAACACTGCAAGTGTTTATAAAATGAATAAAACCAGTGGATATTCGTTTGCTAGACTTGCCACAACAAAGCACCACAGACCGGGTGGCTTAAACAACAGGAGTTTATTGTCTGACAGTTCTAGAGGCTAGAAATCCAAAATCAGGGCGTCGGCAAGATTGAGTCCCTCTGAGGGCCGTGGAAACAATCTGTTCCAGCCTCTGTCCTTGGTGGTGAATGGCCGTCTTCTACCTGTGTCCCTTCACATCATCTTTCCTCTGTGTGTCTCCAGATTTCCCCTTTTGATAAGGACACAAGTCATATTGGACGGGGGCCCATTCTAATGACCTCATTTTAACTTGGGTCCCTTTGTAAAGATCATATCTCCAGATCAGGTCACATTCTGGGAAGAGAGGGTTAGGACTCTACAACATAGGAATTCAATCGGTAACACAGTATTTGTTACAAAAATGACCCCCTCCAGGAGAAGGCTTTTCTGTGGGTTGGTTTCCCCTGAATATCAGCTACCCCCTACCCCACCCCACCCCCGCCCCGCGCTAGTGGAAGATGCTGACCTCTGACCAGCAGGGATAGAGCCTCTCCCTGAGCACTTGAAGGGTAGGAGGTCCCCAGAAGGGAGGACTGTGGAGGCCTAGTATTCCACACTCAGCCTGTCTGAAGAAAACACACTCCCCACTCCATCCTCTCTCTGGGTCGTTATGCAAAAGTGTAGCATCTCAGTGGTGTAACAGAATTTATAGTCACGATATTGGTTTTCAATCTGCCTAGTTCCTGGGAATGTCCAACATGGGGAATAAGAATTGGATTGCTCGTTTGTTCACTCAACAGATATTTACTGACCACCAACCCTGCACCAGGCATGATGCGGGGGGACACAGTAGTAAATATAACAGCCATGGCTCCTGCCTTCGTGGGTCATGCAGGCCATCTGAAAAATGGGCCATCTGGTGGCCAGCGTGATGGGACATGTTTTATTTGCCCTTCCTCAGGTTTTCAATGAACTTGAATTCTTTGCCAACGTTGGGAAACTGGGAAATCGAGATATCAAATCTGGGATTCCTAGCTCCTCTTGAAAAAGCCAGAGAGGGGAAGGTCTCCATCCCTGCCCCTATTTTCCTACATGACACTAGTCAGTAGGATCGCCTGCTTTTAGTGGGGCAGGTACGGGTCTCTAGGGCAGAGCCCAGTTGCCACTGCTTCGTCTCAAACTGCACAAGGACAGCCTTGTACTTTTAGGCTCCCTTGCCCCTGTGCACATTTTAATTTTTAAACCCCAGTCTAGTAGATGATCAATACAACATTAAACACAGAGAAGTGTCTCTTCACACAGAGATGCCAAGACGGCAACATATCCACTAATTTTTCCCAGAGAAAGCTTGATCTAGAGTTAGCAGCTGATTAACACCGCCATGCTGTTAAAGTCCCCTTGGAATGAGCAAACTCCTGTCGCACAAATAAGGATTTCCTCAGCTGACCCATTCCCAGAAGGGTGATATCATATCCTGCCCGATACAGTTGGGCAAACATGTCCTGCCCCCATCTCCTAGAGGTCACTTTTGTTTCCAGGGGAACCTAATAGTAGGGGGTAGGGCACAGACCGAAGGAAGGCAATTCTGGATAACCCATCCCAGCTCTGGATCCTTTTTCCAAACCAAAGGAAGGTACCGTGAAAGGCTGAACTATTCCAGAGATTCTTCTGACATATGGGACCAGCCTGATCCTTTTGAGGAGATCTGGTCAACAGCATGAGTTCTGTGTCAGTAAGGTCAGTTTATATACCCACCCAGCTAAGGAGTGATTGCCAGAAGGTGATCGCTGAACTTGACCTCATGTAGCATTCATCCCATATGGCTACTCAAGACTTCTCCTCTGTCATTACAAGGTTCTCCTGCTTGAGAAACAAAGGTGAGTAAGTGGATAATGCCAACATAATTTCTTCAGTGGAGAGCAAATTTTTCTTCATTCTTCTAGAAGGAATAAGGTAGCAAATAATTCATAGAAAGCAAAGCACAATGTCTAACACATCGTAGGTGCTCCAAAGATATTTGATGAATTCATTTATTAATGAAAAGCCTGCTCTTTTTTCTTGATGATAAAGAGCTCTCTACTAAGTTCTGGGTTCATCTTTTGGACCGTCTGCTAAGTTGCCCACTTGGACGTTCCCAGGCACTTCAAACTCAGCCTAAAATTTAATAAATTTATTCTCTTTAAAAGAAAAAGTAGAGAAAAACTACTTCAACTCTAGAAAATAGTTGATCGCTAGAAGAGTCACCTAAGTGAGTCATTAAAAAGTAGTCCTCGTTGGGGCACCTGGGTGACTCAGTTGAATGTCCTACTTTGGCTCAAATGATGATCCCACAGCACACAAGTTCGAGCCCTGCATCCATCTCTGCTCTGACAGCCCGGAGCCTCCTTCGGGTTCCGCATTTCCCTCTCCTCACACTCCCGTGTTCAGTCTGTGTCCACGTCTGGTCACTCCTACCTCCCAAGCCTGGCTGGACCTCTTCCATTCCTCAGCCACCATCACTTCCCTCTGTTTACGACACGAAGTATGGCAGCCACTGGAGTAAAAGGTTGGAGGAGGGGAGGAGGGGATCTCAAGTTCAGTAGGAGGCAGTGGGGCAATGTGGGCTGCCGGATGACACGATTCCAGGCTGCATGGACAGGAGGAGATCGTAGCATCGCTCTGCAGAACCCCGATGAGGCTGTGTCTGAAGCACGGCATTCCGGCAGACAGTGATCAACCAGAGCGTGCCCAGGAAAGGGTGGCCGGAAGGGTAGAGAGAGAGCATTGAAGGGGCAGTGGGGAGGTGTCAGAGTCAGCCCCACACATCTGCTTTGTGTCCCTCGGAGAGGATGAATGACTCCTTGATGATTTCACACAGTGCTACGGGGATGTGCCCTGCAACCCAGAAGTCCCTAGCCTCTTTACTAAGTTTATCACCAGCCAGACGAGGGGTCCAGACAGGCTATGCTTTGCTGTCCCATCGCTCCCAGTGCCGTGGTTACGGCCGTGTGCTCCTGCAACAGCCCCCACACCCTCTCTTGGCAGAATTCCACTCTCCGCTGCCTGTATCCTTTCCAAACCTTCTTCCTCGCATCTGCTTAATTTTGTGCAGAGCGCAGGTCTTTCTCCATGAGCTGTTATCTCTTGCCCTCACCAGCACCAGCAGGGGCAATGGAGCGACTGCTTTGCAATAGTCTGTCTAATGACACAGTTGATCTATTTTAAGCACCTGAAGCACACCCCACTGCTGCCAATCTTCCCTCAGCAAGCTGCTCTCAGCATGCTGGAGCAGAGGCAGCCTGAGGTCTGTTCCTGCTTTTTGAGATCTGGGGAAACAGCCCAGGGATCCGGACCCTGCCCGTCCAAAGACGATCTAAGGCAACCGTAAAATTAGATATTTTTACGGTCAGCATGAGTTATTCTGGAAGCAGAAATGCCTGTGATGCTAGGATTATATGGGGCAGGAACCTCAAGTGAACAAAAATCCATCTTTCGAGGGACAGACACAGAGCCTGTGCCCTTCGCATGTAGAGAGGAGAGACCTGGGAGGCAGCATTTCAGGAACAAAGAGAAGCCCAACCCCCATCAGAGATCTCCTAGGCCCCCACCACGTTTTTCTCCTCCTCCTAATCAAGAGACATTCTTTTCCAACTAGAGACTGAGTGCAAATGTTTTACGTATACGAGCTATTTAATCCTTGCAACAATCCTACGTGGGTCTTCTCTGTATCGCAAACCTGAAACACTCCCTGTGTTATGTTGGCTCTCACCACCCTTCACAGAACTCACCGCAGTCGGTAACAGTTTCATCCATTCGCATGGGTACTTTGTTTCTGTCTCTTACTGTCTTGGGACTGTAAACCACATGATGACAGGCCTGTCTGTTTTGTTCACTTGCCGGGTGCTCCAGACTCATCACAGTGCTTGACCCAGAGTGACGATAGCTAACGTGAGCATTTACTGTGGACCAGGCACTGTGCTAACTAAACTCTTCACAGACAGAAACTCACTTTACGACTTGATTGAAAGTTGTAGGAAATAGGTAGTAATAGTGCCCTCATTTTCCAGAGGAGGGAATTAGAGCCCAAGGACCGAGTCATTGGCCCCAAATCTCACATGTAATAAGCAATGATGAAAAAATGCTCAACATCACTAATCATTAGGGAAATGCAAACCAAAACCACAATGAGAGGACGCCTGGGTGGCTCAGTCGGTTAGGCATCCGACTTCAGCTCAGGTCATGATCTCAGGGTCTGTGGGTTCGAGCCCCGCATCGGGTTCTGCGCCGACAGCTCAGAGCCTGGAGCCTACTTCGGGTTCTGTGTCTCCCTCTCTCTCTGCCCCTCCCCAATGCGCACGCACGCTCTCTCTCTCAAAAATAGACGTTTAAAAAAAATTTTTAAAACACACAATGAGAGAACACCTCACACCTGTCAGAATGGCTTGTATCAAAAAGACAAGGAATAACAAGTGTTGGTGAGGATGTGGAGGAACAAGAACCCTTGTGCGCCAGTGGTGGGAAAGTGGATTGGTGCAGCCACTATGGAAAACAGGGTGGAGGTTTCTCAGAAATTAAAAATAGAACTACCATTTGATCCAGCAATTCCACTTCTGGGTATTTACCCAACGAAAATGAAAACACTAATTTGAAAAGATACATGCCCCCCTGTGTTTATGGCAGCGTTATTTACAATGGCCAAGATATGGAAGCAGCCTAAGTGTCCCCTGTTAGATGAGTGGATAAAAAAGGTGTGAGATATATATATGCACAATGGACTATTACTCAACCTCAAAAAAGAATGTGATCTTGTCATTTGCAACAGCATAGATGGACCTAGAAGGTATCATGCTAAGTGAAATAAGTAAGACAGAGAAAGACAAATACTATATGATTTCACTCATAGGGTGGAAGCTAAAAAAAACCAAAACAAGCATTAAAAAAGCAGAAACAGTCCCATAAATACAAAGAATATACAGGTGGTTGACAGAGGGAACAGGAAGCGGGTAGGGGCAAAATGAGTGAAGGGGAGTGGGAGACACAGGCTTCCAGTTACGGAATGAGTAAGTCACAGGAATGAAAGGCACAGCAGGGGGAATATAGTCCGTGATATTGTGATAGCGTTAGCTACACTTGGGGTGAGCACAGCATAATCTATAGAGAAGTTGAAGCACTATGTTGTACACCTGAAACTGATACGACATTGTGTGTCGACTCTAATAAGAAAATAATCATAAGTAATGAAACCTTGAGCGAATATGCAAATGGATGAATTGAACAAGGAATATTTAATTCTCCCCCTTTTCATGAAAGGGAAATGAGGTTCAACGTGAAGACACCTGGCCACCCTCACGTGAGCTAGGAGCTATAGGGCAGGTGCCTAGAACCATGTCCATCTGACCCTCATCTCCTTTTCCTCCTTCCTGCTTCCTCCTTTTCACCATCTTTCCCCATTTTACACTAACGAGCATCACGGGGGGAAGGTGTGGGTTGGGGTCGCTGATCCTACAGTCAGTCTCCTGTTGGATGCCCAGCCCTGCTGTCCCATTCACTGGGGCAATGACACAAATCCCTGCTCTGGGTAGAGCAGCATGCCAGGCCTTGTGGTGTGGGAGATGCACAGGACAGAGAGCATGACCTCGGATCGCCTCCTTCCAGTGTCACCGTAGGGTGGACACAAGTATGTGACTGAAATACTAGAGAAGCCATCATGGGTGTTGAGAGAGAAGGAAAGAGTGAAGGAGAAGACAGGCCAGATTCCTTTGGAAGACTTGGGACATCCTTTGTCGAGAAGACCTTGGAAAGTTAATACACTTTTGTTGGGTAGAGTATAAGGGAAAGTTGGGGCATTCCAGATGGGCTTCCGCAATCCTTCTCCAGTATGAATTCCACAGTCCGTGTTGCACAATGTCTGTGTCCTGGGCCCTTGGCTGGGGTGGGGACGAAATAAATAGATGCAGAGTGTTCCAGGAAATGTCAGGAAAGTCCAGTTGGTCTGTACTCTGTAGAGTATGACTAGGTGGCCAGAGAGGAAATAAGCCTGGGCAGTTGGTGAGGATCAGATTTTTGCGAGTTTTAAATGCCAGTCTAGAGGGTGTTTGTTACAGTCTATGGCCAATGAGGAGCTGTGGGAGGTTCTGAGCCAAGCAGTGACCTGACCAGAGCTGTGCATTATTTAGAACTATCCCCTCGGCAACACATACCTGATGGACGGGAGAGCCCACGGGCAGTGAGAGGCAGGCTAAGCTCAGTGGTGCCGGGTGAGTGGATGGCAGGGGAGGTGCGAGGTACAGAGAGCCCGCTGTGCATTACTGCTCTGACGCCCACAGGTAGACCTGTTATCTGATTCTGATTTCTGGGACTGGGAACTGATACTTTGAAAACTAGGTTACTAACCAAATCCAGCCACCTAGATAGTGTATTTGATAAACACCTGAGCTGCGGAGTCAGACTACCTGGGTTCACATTCCAGCTCGGCCACTCGCTAGCCATGCAGGCTTCGGTGCCTTGCTTTGTCCCCAAAGTTGCAGTTTTGTCTCAAGATGGGAATATTGGGGTAATGCTTAGCGAGGGAATGGAGGTGTGATGCTTAACACAGTGCCCGGCACACGAAAATGCCCGGTAATGATTAATAGTGGTAAAGGGATGAAATCCATTTGAATGTGTGGGGGAAACCTCTTTTAAATACACAAAGTAATTGGGGCGCCTGGGTGGCTCAGTTGGCCAAGTGTCTGACTTTGGCTCAGGTCATGATCTCATGGTTCATGGGTTCGAGACCCCCATCGGGCTCTCTGCTGTCAGCATAGAGCCTTGTTCAGATCCTCTGCCCCCCCCTTCTGCCCCTCCCACTCATTCTCTCTCATAAATAAACGAACAAATCAATAAACACACAAATTAATCGACACATAGTGTCGTTACGATGCAGTTCGCCTCTTCGTCATCCCATCACGAAAGGGGAGCAAAGGTATGGATTGATAACCCAGGGCTCTGTTTGGCTGACATTTAAGGAATGCTTTATTATACGTCCGACTACATTCTAAACTTTCCTCAAATGGTCTCTTTTGATCCTAGGCTTGAGTCAGAAATAAAATTAGTGCTGTAGAGGATAATACTAATTGAGTAGGGAGCATGTTGTACTAGACCAGGGGTTGACGCCTTTTTCTGTAATGGGCTGGGTAGTAAATATTTTGGATTCTGTAGGCCATACAGTCTCTGTGGCATGAAGCAGCCCCCAGACAATGCGTAATCAAATGGGTGAGGCTTCCGTCCAATCAGAATTTATTTACAAAACTAGAGGCGCCCGGGTGGTTCAGTTGGTTAAGCAGCCGACTTCGGCTCAGGTCAAGATCTCACGGTCCGTGAGTTCGAGCCCCGCGTCGCGCTCTGTGCTGACAGCTCAGAGCCCGGAGCCTCCTCCGGATTCTGTGTCTCCCTCTCTCTCTGCCTCTCCCCTGCTCGCACTCTGCGTCTCTCTCTCTCTCTCAAAAATAAATAAACATTAAAAAAATTTTTTTAAGTATTTACCAGAATGAAAGTGGAGAGCGACTTAACCCCCGAGCCAGAGTTGGCTGACCCTGATGCTACATAATCTCCACCATCTCTTCCAGCGTTGACATTACACTGCAACAGTGACACCGAAATGCCTAGTCCTTAGCTCGTCATTGTAACTACAAGGGGAATTTACTTCGAATATGATACACAAGACGCACTGGAAAGATTGACACAGAAAGGCCTATACAAAGTTGTCTCCAGTCTTTGTGCCATCGTCATCTTCAGCACACCCCATAATTCACACTCTCCCCAAGGGACCGCTTAATGCCAGGCTGCCCAGGCTGCCCTGGGATCTGTTCAGTAGTCGGCTCTTGGGCTATAGAGAACGATACTGGGAAAAGACACACAGGGTGGTACTCCACACCCCTGCTTCCTGTCCAGAACGGAGTCTCCTCCTGCTTTGCTCCCCGTTCACACTTCCTACTCAAAGCCCCCATTCCCTTGTAAGGAAATACCGTAGCCAGGTGTCTGTTCAGTTACCATCCCTCCCTCTGATTCTTTCCCACCAATTCCATGCTGGGGCGTGTAATGGCTGTCAGCTGTAGTGTTCTGCGGCTCCCCCAGTTGACAACATGTGACCTAGACTGGCCAATCAGAGTTTCCCATCTACCTTGGCCGCAAAGATTGCTCATCAGTGGACATGAGACCCAAGAAAAGCCAACCAGAGTATTCCTGGAAGTTGAGCAGGGAGCCATTGGGAGGGAGAAATATTCATTTCGTTGAGGTTGCTGAGCTGAGGAGATTCTGGGAGGGCCCAGGGATTCCAGTGGCCATTCTTATCCAGTATGTGGGAGGAAGAAGCTGTCTGAAAAATAAAGAAAGTCATAGCTCTGACCATACAGTAAGGCCCCCGAATCTAGCCAGACCTGAAGTCAGAGGCTACCTACCACTCCCCAGCCCCCAGACCTCCCAGTTGGAAGGACCAACAAATTCACTTTTTGCTTAAACTACACTTCAGCGGGGTTTCTGTAAATTACAACAGAAAGGATCCTAACTAAGGCACTTCTTTTTTAACCATTCTTCCCTTTGGCAACTATCTCCTATAATTATTCCCATTTATCAAAATCCTAGTCATCTGTAAGCTAAAAGACTCTTCCAGTCCAGCCTCCTCTCATCCACCCCTGAAGTGATTTCATTCCTTCTTCTCAAGTCCCTGGCCCTTGATTTAAAACATTCTTATGGTCACAGGTCATTTGCTGGAGATCAACGTGGTTTCTTCATGCGCATTTCCTAGCACTCTTCTTAGCGTATAAGCTCCTTGAGGAGAGGAGCCATAAGTCAGATGTCCATAGGGTAGATTTCCTCCCCAACTTCATGCTACAGACCAGGAGGGAGCCGGAGAGTTACTGCTGGAGCTTATAAATCCATGTGTGCGCTAAGCCTCAAATGCATAATATTCTGTCAAATCCACGTGCTGGAGAAAATTCAGTAAGGCCAAAAGCTACCGTAACTATTACTTAAACGTAATACTAATATAGAGAGGCTAACAAATACTTGGGGCATTCAAAACAAGTCCTCAAGTGATCTGAATGTTATTACATGGATGTACACGTATGTGGAAACCTTTTGAGTTTTACACTTAAGATGTGTGCACTTTAGGCAAGTTATGCCGCCATTCAAAGTCAAAACTGAAATAAAAATACAGGAGTCCTCATAGTTGACAAATCTGTCCATCACTAGTCAATACACAAAAAATTAATTTGAAATGCATCAGAGACCTAAATAAACTGAAAGCTAAAACTATACAGGTCCTAGAAGAAAATATAAGAGAATAGCTTATGCCCCTGAGGTAGGCAATGACTCCTTAGAACCCTAAAAGCAGCAAAAAAAAAAAAAAAAAATAGGCAAGAAATTCTAACAGACACTTCACAAAATAACATATACGAATGGTCAATCAGCACACAAAACATGTACAACATCATTACTCATCAGGGAGATGCAACTTAAAACGACCAATTTAAACCCACCAAAATGGCTAAAATTCCTCACACATTGTGGGTGGGAATGTAAAATGGTACAACTTTGGGAGCCCATGAGTTTCCTAAAAACTGAACGCACGCCTACCTATGATCCAGCACCCCCACCCCTAGGTATTTACCCATGAGAGATGAAAACATGTATCTGCAAAAAAAGATTTGTGCAGGAATGTTCCTGGCAGCTTGACTCATAACATCCCAAAGCTGAAAACAACCCAAATGTTCATCTACAGACAAAAAAACAAACAAATTGTGCTACATTTTACACAGTGGATTGCTACTCACCAGAATGAATAAATAAATAAATAAATAAATAAATAGCCAACTATTGATACATGCCATAGCATAAATGAAATCTCACAAGCATGCCAAGTAAAGGGAGCCAGATGTAAAAGATCACATACTGTATGATTCCATTATACGAAGTTCGAGAACAGGCAAAACTAATCTATGGGGGTGGAAATTATAATAGTTTGCCTCTGGTTGGGGAAGGAGTGATTGATTGCAACAGCTTGCAGCAAGTTATCTGGAGTGGTGGAAACTACCCAATCATGACTGTAGATGTTGTTTACATGGGTTTATGCATTTGTCAAAGCATTGTTTTTAAGATCTACGTATTTCATGATTTTTTAAAACCTTTTCAGTGCTTATTTATTTTTGAGAAGGAGAGAGAGCGCAAGCAGGGGAGGGGCAGAGAGAGAGGGAGACACAGCATCTGAAGCAGGCTCCAGGCTCCAAGCTGTCAGCAGGGAGCCCAACACGGGGCTCAAAATCACGAACTGTGAGCCAAAGTCAGATGCTGAACCAACTGGGCCACCCAGGTGCCCCTACATATTTCATTTATAATTTATACCCAACTTAAGTGTGTGTGTGTGTATATATATATATATATATATATATAAGTATTATGTATATATATAATATGTATATAAACATACGTACACACATTTACATATATATGTGTATATATGTGTATATATACATATACATATGTGTATATATAAATATATATGTATATATAGTTATGTATAAACTTTTATACTCTAAATTTTACATATAAATAATATATAGGTATGTAAATATATACTAGGTATAGATATATAAATATATAGGTACATAAATATATATCATATATAAATATATAACAATTATATAAATATACATTATATGTATAAATATATATATATATAAAGAGAGAGAGAGACAGAGAGAGACCTTTTAAAACATTCCTAAGCTTAGAAACAGAAGAACTGACTCCAAATCTCAACTCTCCTATGAACTCTGTGATAGCTGCTAGGATCCTCATCAACCTAATAGATCTCTCAGCCTCGCTTACCTCAAAGGTCTGTTTCAACTGTAATAACACCTGGGAAAGTGCTTGGGAAACTTTCAACTGTATATTTTAAGTGTCTCTTCTGCAAGTTACTTTGTGTAGCTCTCTCCCCGACCCAGATGTTCTAGCTATACTGGCCCCCTTGAACTCGCCATGTGCTTCCCAGCCTCAGGGCCCTTGCTCATGCTGTTCCTCCACCCACATTCTTCTTCTCCCTGGTCTGCCATGGCTGGCTTCAAATTCTTGCAGTGTCAGCCGACATGCTTTATCTTCAGATTACCTGTCCCCACCCCTTACTCATTTCCTTCTTTCGACTAGTCCTACTTTGTAGTTATTTATTTGTTTATTGACTTACTGTGTATCTTCCCCCATGGAATTGTGAACGCCCAAAGAATAGGAAGCATGCTGGTTTTATTCACCAGTGCATCCCTAGTCCTTAACACATAGCAGTTACCCAGTCTGCAAGAAATTACCCAAGTTTATTGCCAAATAAATGACTACACCAACACGCATGAGCTTCAGGGCATGGTCTTTAAAATCTGCTTGTGCTGACTGGTCTTCCCTGGACTTGGTGGGTACCAGAAAAGGGACACCAGGGTAATGCTAGTGTCATTGTAGCGCGCTCACTTGGGAAAAGCTTTGGGGGTCAAAGGACTCAAGAAAACCTTAGGACACCTTGTCCTTAGGAAGTCTGAGACGCTCTGTATTCATAGCTATTCTTTATGGTCCCTCTGTTGGCTCACCACCTGGCGTTCTGACTGTACCTCCAGGTTGAGAAGAATCTGAAGCACAAATAGGCTAACTATCTAACAGGCAAGAATTGTCCTCCAGCTCCAGAGCCCTCTGCGTCCCGTACCCGGCACAGAGACCGGAAGCAAATGGTATGAATGCCTGTGTCCGTCCTCTTGCTTGGCACTTTTCAGACTTCTGGCTTCTCATGGAGACTTTTAGCCCTAATCTCCTCTGTCCCCCTCCCTCTAATAATCGAACCACTGTCTTCTCTTGGGTTTTCTGGATCTGAATGCCATTGCCCTTACTGAGGTCATTTCTCTTTTTGGTATTAGCCCCAGGTTGAGTGGCTGCCCCCACGTCCAGGACACCTGAGCGTCACACATAGCTAATCTGCCTGTGGGAGCTCTCTGAAACCTTCTGTTTTATAACTGGAATGTGTTTGCTGGCCTGGATTATTTTGGCTTCTGTGACATCAGTGCTATGGGGAAATGCTCCTTAGCCAGTGGCAAAGTCCATTTGACTGTATGAACTTAGAGAATGCTCTGGTGAAAATGTAGGGGCTTTGAACTAGGGGAGAAGTTTCCCCCTGCCCCCACCTACTTCCTCTGTAGCCAAAATTCTGTTTCTCTCTGCCTGTATCCCTTGAAATCTGTATTCTTTTCAATAGATAATGTCAATAAGCCCTTTATGTGAGTGGGATTTGGGGCTTCTCTGTTTCTCATCTGAGAATCTGTCCTATGCCAATGAGTTTGGGCCTGTGGCCCACATGTTAATTATTGTACCGGGTTTCTGGAGTCGACTGGGGACAGAATGCCTTTTTGGCTAGAAAAGAGGTATTCTGGTAGGATTTTTTTTTTCTTGAAGCATTAATCTAGCTTAGAGAGGCTGAGAGAGCAAAAATGCTTGTATGTTTCATTGACATTTGCTCCTTCTTTTCTGAGCAACACGTTTAACTGGGGTTTGGGAGTCAAATGTTGATGAATCTCTTGGGATTTCTTGAACCTATATTGGCAATAATCATTTTTTCTGACATCAGTGCCAGGAAATAAAAAACAAAAAACAATATTTTAGGATGCAGAATAGTGGAAAGGGAGCCTAGTGGTCTCTGTGAGTGTGTGAGTGTGTGTGTGTGTGTGTGTGTGTGCGCAAAAGTGTAGAAAAGAAAGTTCACTGAACTAGGGTCAGAAGGCATATGTAGGAGTCTGGCCACATCTCTCCAGCTCCCTGAGCCTCAGTTTTTTCATCCATAAAACGGGCAACATGACCGTCACCTCCCCTGACTCCCATGTCTGGTGAAAGTCAAATGAGACAGTGAATGAGAAAGCCTTTGGGGTAGCCTCTGTTTTGCTAGTTATTAAGTAGATGCCTTTTTCCCTTGGCTATTCTTTGAAAGAGAAGCCAGCATATATTTGGCTTTTTTTTTTTTTTTATTACTTTTGGTTGCTGGCTATGCGTCTTTTAATCATTAAAATTTAATACAATTCTGCACAGCAGTTGAGCAAAGGCAAATCCAGCTTTATTTGGGTTATAGGTAAATAGGGCAAGGTAAAAAGAGTCCGTTCATTGCGGGTTTAGTGTCCTTATGTTCAGTTGTCCTCATTTTAAATATTTCATCCCATTGTTAGGCCATGCGTCCAACCATGCATTTCAGTCTCTCATTCAGAAAGCGTGGTCTCTACAATTAAGTGATAATAAAAAGAGACATAGGACAGCAAGCGCAGGATAGAGGCTTTGCGCTTCTCTTTGTGTCTGGAAGGGCAGTGGACAAGCCAGACCATAAAGAAAGAACCCTTTCATCACTCTCGTCAGAGCAGGTGATTTGTTTTGGCCAACAGGCCCAGAATTTCACCCCTCAGCTCCTTTTACAATTCCCAGGTGAATGGTACCTGGTGACACCTGTGTCCAGCTCGGGAAGGACATCCTGCGTCCATCTCAGTAGGCCTCACCTTTTACTGTGCCCCTTCCTCAAAGCTCTGACACTTGTCAGCTGCTCTTTGGATGATTTCTGCTGGTGACTAGCCTGACAAAGGCAGTGGGGCAAGAGCAGTCAGGACTTCTTCCTGCTGGAAGCCATCTGCCTCAAGATGCGTTTTCCAGGAAATGTCACCCGTCCGAATGCAGAAGCCCCTCTGGCGTGTCTGTTTCAGACTGGGAGTCTCTGGTGTTGAGAAAGATCAGGATGCATTTGAGGAAAAAGGAAGAAAGCCAGTGTGGCTATCATGCACTGCCAGAGGGGAAAAGGGTCTGGGAAGAGATGGGGGAAGCTGGCAGGGACCTGGCCACGCAGGGCCTTGCAGACCATGGCAGGCAGTCTGGCTCTATCCCAAAGGTCAAGTGAAGCCACTGAATGGTGTTAAATGCCATTGGCGATGGTGGGAGTCAAGGTGAAGCGTCATCAGATTTGCATTTTGAAAGCATCTCTGTGGCTACTGTGTGGAGAGTGGGTGAGGAGAAGGTCCGGTGTGGACCTGCTGGGATCCTCCAGGCAAGAGATGTTAGGGCTGAGGTGGTGCAGGGCATATTGTACTCTAGGGGCATTGCATAATCTTGATTCCCTGGCAGCTTTTATACCCTTTATATTATTTAAAATACTGCTGTGGAGTCTATATAAGTTTGCGTGGGCTACCCTAACAAAATACCCCACGTGGGTGGCTTAAACAACAGAAATCTATCTCACGATAGCTCTGGAGGCTCAAAGTCTGAGATCGAGGGGTCATCAGGGTTGGTTTCTCCCGAGGCCTCTCTCCTTGGCTTGTGGACGGCTGTCTTCTTCCTGTGCCTTCACATCGCCGCGTGCATGCTTCTGCCCTGATCTCCTCTTCTTATAAGGACATCAGTCTATTAGGTTAGAGCCTACCCTAATGGCTTCATTTTAACCTAATCACCTCCTTAAAGACCCTGACTCCAAATAAAGCCACATTTTGATCCCCAACGTGCTTTTATTTTTTGATTCCTTACAAAGGGTATTGAGCTGAGCTTTAGTGTTTCTGGTATTTGTCATTGTGCGTCCCCCCCCTCCACACACACACCCACCCCTACCCAGTAACCACATTGTGTATAGGAAAAGTTACATAACCATTTGATGGATTTCATTTGGGTTTTGGTCTTCCACCAGAATGTTGAACTTGACCATGTTGTGATTTCTATTACAGCGTGGTTTAGCCACAGAAATTTCCTGTACTGGCTCCTAGTTACTTCTTGGGAACATGTCTGTTGCATTTGCCTTCTTTGTGGGCTCAAGAAATACCTGTTGTAGGAAACAGCTGTCAAGTTCATCCTGACCAGAAACTTAACTCCTCACCTCATCCCACGGGCGTGTCTAAATGTTTGGCGAGGACCCGCAAGAATCCTCTAGGCTGTAGCATTTCTCCTCAAGCAATTTAAAATCTGCTAAGGGAAATAAAGCAAGCACAAGTAACGCCATTGTAGGCTAGAAAATGTTCTAGGTCAGTGGTGGTCCCCTGACCAGCAGCAGGAGCATCACCAGGGAACTCATTAGAAATGCAAATTCTCAGCCTCACGCCACACCTATTCAATGGAAAACCGGGGCATTGGGGCCCAGCAATCTGTCTTTTCACAAGACATTTAGGGATTGTGATGCCTGCTCAAGTTTGAGAACCACTGCTTAGTCATAAGGAGTTTATGCCATGAGTTTTTAAAGAAGAGAGCTCATATTTAGAGGAAAGTGAGGGGAGAATCTGGAAGAATTTCTAGAAGTATGTTGCATATGAGATAGGCCTTGAGGAGTGGGTTGGATTTTGATATTTATATGTAGATGATCATATTTACTACAGTTGCCATCTGCATGTTTATGTATTTCTTTTACAGAAGTAATTAACAGCCTGGACTCTTAACTCGAAAGATCTGCTAGCTGTCCCTTCCTTGCATTTTAACTGGCTCACTATGAATTGAAGCTTCCACCAACATATGCTCAGTTATAGAACTGGCAATTACAATTGGAGGCATTTTGTTGGCGGATAGTTTCCATTCCAAACATAGCTTGAATTGGAGGTGGAGATTCTACCTCTCTATCCTTGAGGTAAAATCAGGCCAAAGCATCCTTGAATCTCATAGCGGCTAGGGAGCTTTAAAATCATCTAGTCTAATACCCAGCCAGACAACCTCTGAGCTGGCTTTGAAACATGGGTGGCATCAGGACGCTGAGCATAGACACACATACTTCTGCTAGCCCACTGAATGAATCTGTAGCAGGGGTGGGCAAGCTGTGGCTCAAAGGTTAATTCCGGCCCACTGCCTATCTTCGTAAATAAAGTTTTATTGGAATGCAGCCATGCTCATTCATTTTCTTGTTGTCTGTGGCTGCTTTTGAGCTACAATGGTACAGAATTTTAACCCCCTCCTTAAAATTTTTTTTTTCAACGTTTATTTATTTTTGGGACAGAGAGAGACAGAGCATGAACGAGGGAGGGGCAGAGAGAGAGGGAGACACAGAATCGGAAACAGGCTCCAGGCTCTGAGCCATCAGCCCAGAGCCCGACGCGGGGCTCGAACTCACGGATCGCGAGATCGTGACCTGGCTGAAGTCGGACGCTTAACCGACTGCGCCACCCAGGCGCCCCTTAACCCCCTCCTTAAGACTGTATTTGCAGGAGCTCTTAGTTCAAATTAACTCACATTAAACCGGATTCTGTGGGCTCCTGGACTTTTGAGCAGCTGCTCTTGAGATCTAAACGCACTGTGCTCTCTGTGTATGCTATTCTAGCCAAGTGTATTGTACCTCCAGCTACCAAGCCCCCTCCCTGCTCGTGCCGTCTGCTTGACTCTTCTGCCTGCACTGCCCATTTCCATTTCATCCCATCCCGTCCACTCTCCTAAGTTCAGGTCTTTTTTCTGGTACCGTGGATCCTGCGGCCATGGCATGAACATTAGACTTGGCATTAGAAGTCCTGGATTCTAGTCCTGACTCTGCTGTTGAATCCAAAAACACGAGCTAAAATTCAGTCAAGACACTGAAATGACCCCCCCCCCCGCCCCGCCAGTGTGTAGGGTCAGGGGGATCAGGGAATTGCCCCTTGTTGAGAGCCACTGATCTAGGAAAGATGTGTGGTAGGAAAGCGATGGAAGCCAGGGGAGAGATGCTTGTGGCTGGGACAGGACTGGTAGAGATGGAGGGAAAAGGCTGAACTGGGAAGCTGGGTAAAGGATCCATCTATATGTCTTGGTAATGGGTAGACTGTAAGAGTTTCCATGAACCCACGAGTTTCAGGGTTCATCGTGTCCCAAGAACTGACTCTGGTTTGGACAAGTGACCACGTGACAAGCTGGTTCTGAGACCTCAAAGCGCATTCCTCAGAATACACTAGAGAGAGAGGAAACACCTTTGCTCATCTCTCTGCCCACGCAGCCACCGCTGTTCATCTCTGCCTGATGGGGGGGGCGCGGGGGGGGTGATAGCTCTAATAACAGACCAGAAACAGCTCTTCCTGAGAGAAATGACAACTTTAGAAAAGAAAAGGGTTTAATGAATTAAGAGGAGGCTAATCTATTTGTATTAGGACATCATTTCATTGCCAGCTGACTTTTAAACATCTGTGAAGATTGGCAAACACATCAGAGAAAATACACTTTGTAATACTCAGAAGGATATTGGCATAAATCTATCTGTGACAACACTTTTGATGTGCACTAGTATCAGATATCAAGATTTCTAACATTCTCATCGCGGTGCCAAAGAGTGGGTGAGTCTTCTAGTCACTAACCCAAGGGCTCTTGGTCTTTTAAGAAAAGACTCTCCAGAGGAGCTTGTTTAAAACTTAAAGTCTGATTCAGTAGGTATGGGGTAAAGCCCAGGAATCTGTATTTTGATAATCCATACCCCCTCCCCAGGTGATTCTGAAGCAGGCGGTTGGCTGATCACTTTGAGAAACATCCAGCAAAAAGCACCGCCATGAAGACATCGTTCCAGTTTCACTTCCACCACTGACTTCCACACCCACCTTGTCTCACCTCACCTCTGCTTGGCTAACTTTTTCATCCCCAGAGTGCCTCCAGAAACCTTCCTCAACTGCTCAGAGGCTCCTTAGCATAGCACCCTTGGTTCCGTAGAGTGCCTGCAGCCCTCAGGGACAGCCCCCAACTAAAAGTAGCTTCAAGAATCTAGCCATGTCTGTTTCATAGAAGAGAAAGGCCAGAGGAGGGCAGGGGTGATCGCGGAGCCACGCAGGTCGATTTAAAGGCTCAGCAGCCTCCTCAAGCACCCAGATTCTTTACAGTGTAGGTGGCTCCCCTCAGGATCCGTTGCGGGACGCAGGGCTGCAGTTCCAGCGTCCAAGGCGGACAAAAACGTCCAGAGGCTGAGAAGGGCAAGGAAAACCTTGGGCTTCCACCCAACCTCCCCTCCTGTCTCTTCGGCCAGGAGTCCGTCACATGCCTCTGCCTGGGTCAATCAGCTGGCAAAGGAATGAGGTTATGTGAGCCAGTTTCACCAAGAAGGACTCCCTCCCCAGGTCTAGGAAAGACAGAAAGACATGGCTGCTCAGGGAAGGATAAACAAAAACGGGTTTCTTGCAGGAGAGGGAGGTTCTGTTAGCAGATGAAGAGACGAATGGCTGTTGAGACCACAACAGTGGTGCCTGCTACGGACTCCTCTTCCTCTCTTGGAGCACTTTGCCCACTATTTTCCCTGCTGGAGTGTGAGTCACACGAGGACAGGGGACCGTGTCCACCTCATCCGTCCTTGTGCCCTCAGCGAGATGCCGGGATCAAGTCACATACATGAGATCTGGCGTGAAATGGTCCTGGAATGTGTTTAACTTAAATCGATGGCAGATTATGATTTAGAGGGAAAACTGTGATTAATTAAGACATAAAGTAGTCGGCTGCATGTGACGAAACCACAACTCAAGCTCACTCATAATTGTTTTAGAAAAAGACTGTGCTATATTGGTGCGTATGATTGGGAAGCTCAGATGTGCCGCTGGCTTCGGGCCCATCTGGATCCACAGACTCAGGTGATAGATTCAGGGATCTGTTCATCCTCTCCTTCCATCCCTATCCACTAGGCTGTCCCAACGTGGGGGGGGGGGGGGGCGAGATGGCATCGGGAGCCCCGGACCGCCTTCCCCTAGCTTAGCAACCCAGATGGCTTCTGGGAGAGCTCCGGTAGAATTCCCCGGAGATGACGTGGTCACGTGCCTGCCAGGTCACGTGGGAGAGAATTGGGGTTCTCTGCACTGGCCGGCCCCGGGCTCCTTCCCGACCCTGCGTTAGAAGAGGGTCAGCCCACCCAAAGCCCACGGAGCGGGTTCCCCACGGGAAAACGAGGTTGTGTTGCCAGAGGAAGCCGAGCAGATGCTGAGCAAGCAAAACAACAGATGTCCGCTACATTTGCGGCCGCGAAAAGCTGTTTGCAGGGCACTCTGCACGGGCCAAACCGTAATTGAGAACTACTTGCTGATACGCACAGAAAGTAAACATTGCCCCCGCATCCCCCCGGATAAACAGATTCAACTTTAAACTCTGAACAATGCTTTGTTTCCTGAAGATAAAAAAAGCAACTTTTGCCCATTGATTTGGGGAAGGGGGGGGGCAGGGAGAGGATCTTTGTTTTTATAAAACCTTTTCTCTCGGAAGGAAATGTATTCATCTTTCCCCCTAATTATCTTTTAGTCGTTTTATTCTCTTTCTTGGTTACTTCCCGTGTCTTGACTTCTTCATCCCAGATGACCATGTGGCAACAACCTACTTTAAAGTACAAAATGCCCCGCCCTCCGTTGTTGTCTCTCTTTCCCTTCCCCTTTTCAATCAGAAATAATTGGTAAGATTGTCAGCACCCCATTTTTAGACCTCTCTGATTCTTTTAAGAAATTCTAGGCTATAGCATTCAGGGACATATTTTCATTATTTGTTATTTGGCAAGTATGAATTGAGTGCCTACTAGTCCCCAGGGACTGGGTTTGGCATTAAAGACGCAGTAATAAAAGGGGTGCCTGGGTGGCTCAGTCAGTTAAGCCACCCACTCTTGGTTTCATCTGGGTCATGATCTCATGAGTTCGAGCCTGGCGTCAGGCTCCTTGCTGCCACTCAGAGTCTGCTTAGGATTCCCTCTCTCTCTCTCTCTCTCTCTCTCTGCCCCTCCCCCACTCACTCTCTCAAAATAAATAAACTTAATTTTAATAAATTTAGGGGCATCTGGGTGGCTCAGATGGTTGAGCCTCAGACTTCAGCTCAGGTCATGATCTCGCAGTTTATGAGTTCCAGCCCCATACCGGGTTTGCTGCTGTCAGCACAGAGTCCGCTTCGGATCTTCTGTTCCCCTCTCTCTCTCTCTGTCCCTCGCCTGCTCCTGCTTGTGCTCTCTCTCTCTCTCTCTTAAAAATAAATAAAACGTTAAAAACATATCTTTAAAAAGATGCAATAAAAAAAAAAACTTCCCTACTCCATCGTGGAATTTCCTATAGAGTAGGAGATGTATTTACTTTATCTTTACATCTCCACAATATTTAGCTTTGCTATGATTATTGCTGTTATCGTTATCATTACAGCAAGCTTTGGCTTAGCACTTGCAATATACCAGATGATATGGCACAAAGCACTTCCAGGAAGAAAGGAGCCATTTACGCCACCTCTGCTCCATTCAAAAATTCTGAAAGGCAAATATACCATTCCCAGTTTACAGATCAGGAAACTGAGGCTCAGTGGCATAGCACTTTGCTCGATCTCATACAGCTTGCGAGAGGAAAAGGCTGGATTTGAACCTAGATCTGACAGGCTCCATAGCCCGTTTTTGCTCCAGCTCACAGAAACTACTCCATAAATACCACCTAGAGCCATGAAAATTTGCTTCAGTTTTTCTGTGAAGGTTAAGAGTCTAATCCAACCACCTCCCCTGTGGACTGCAGATGTGGCCTTCGAGTTGCGGGTCCCATAGTGAAGATAAACCTGCGAGGGCCCACTCTTCACCCTGATTCCTCGTGTGACCCTGGCAGACATCTTTGAGGCTACCTCCATTTGTCCCCAACCCATACGTCCGCAATTTCAAATCTCTCTCTCTGAAGGGCCACGGGCCTTGGTCTCTTTTCTTGGCAAAACCGCGAGGCTTGTTGTAAAGACACCTAATAGAACTTTCTGCACTAATGACGATGTTCTATTTCTGCTGTCCAATACAATTGCCACTTGCCATATGTGGCCACATGAATACTTAAAATACGGCTAGTGTGACTGGGAAACCGGATTTTTAATTTTACTTAACTGATGTTAATTTGGCCACATTTAAAGAGTGATTAGCCTGTGGGACAGTGCAAACCTAGAATGATCTTCATCATTCTTTTCATCTCTGAACTTATACATATTACTGGGTGGCAAGCAACATTTTTTAATGAAATAGCAGGAAGTATTCAAATGGAATGGAATAGAGAAAGAAAAGATCAGTACGTATCATGTGTACTAAAAATAAGTCTCGTTTGCGAAAATTTTGTTTCACGTATTTGTGTATTGGGTCATTTTGCAAAAGTAATTTCTTCTAGTGGTTCATGGTCAGAAAAATTGAAAACCCATGCCCGTCCCTGAGGAAGTAATGTAGCCAGGACCTTGAGATTGACATGCTTATATGGTGCTCCCTTATCCAGCTTGGGGCTCTGCAAGACCTCATTTTAGGAATATTCTACTCTTCCAGATCCTACAGGCATATGGTGAGCATGTGACTTCTCAGATGGTAATTGGAAGTGACTTTGTGGTCATCTATCTGCCTGGATGCAGGGATCCCAAGCTGGTGGCCCACAGGCAGAATATATCCTGCCACAGATACGCCTTTTTGGGACCTTAACATGTTTTTGCAGGACAATAATCCCCTGGGGCTTAGCAGCTTCTTCTCCATTAGGTGAGCGAATCTTGTCAGTTTGATCCCCTTGGATTGATTTTGCACTGACATTACCTGCCTGGCCCCTGAAGGCATTTTGTGTTGCACTTGTGTTTAATATGCATAGCATATTGGCTCCGAAAGGAAACTGAGAGATCCAAGAATGCAAACCTTTTCCTTTATAGATGGGAAAACAGTAACCCAGGAATGGGGCGTGTCCTGCCTGAGGCCTCACAAAAAATAACTGGTTCCGTCTCCCAGGGAAGAACCAGCTATTAACAGAAATCTTGGTAAGACAGAGCAGGAAGGAAGACAGGGGGAAGGTGGGGAGGGGGAAGAAAGGCAGAAGGAGAGAGGGACTGAGAGATAAAGAAAGAAAGAGGGAGGGAGGGAGCAGATGAGACACAGTAGAACCATGATGAGCCATCCTCCCAGCCTGGGGAAAGGAAGGCCTGACAGCCCAGATTTGGGGGGTGGGGGGGGTGCTATTGTGTAGTAAGCGCGCCTGCAGGTGAATGGATGATGGCCAAGGTCATCCAGGAGAGCCCTGTCGAACTTGGAGCAGTGAGGCAAGCACTCTGGACACCAGAGAGGGGGCTTTGGGGGACCTCTGCCCCCTGAGCACCGAAGCTGCTTGGGATGGCTTTGGTGTCACTTGTACCTGACTTTGGCCTGTTCTTGGGCAAACGGTCCCTGATCAGAAGGGAGAACATCTCCCTGCTGGAGAACATCTGATGTGGCCAGGGTGGCAGAGACCCTGAGCGAGCTCCTCCCCTCACGGAGCCTCAGGGCTGCATGCTGCATCTGTAAAATGTGGAGGAGAAGGAGCCTAAGGAAGGTGTCCGTCCTGAGGGCTAGCTTGGAGAGAGAGGGGGTCACAAGTAGGTGGCGCGTCAGACCCTACATCACTTCAGTCACAGCAGCTGTGTGGGCCCTGGGCGGTGATCACAACGCCAGTGCCTTCAAGTGCCTGGCAGTGTGGGAGAGAAGCTGGCCAGGGGTGAGGCAAAAGGAAGAGGTGGGAGCCATGGTGATGTGGAAGGATTTAAAAACAAACACCGCGCCGCGCAAATAAAGCGTGTCTGGGAGCCCCATCCGACACAAGCATCCCCTGGTCTAGGGGATTTCCCTGAATAACTCCCAGGTCACCGTGTGTTTGCATTCCAGGCATGGTTTGCAATGAATCCGGACAACCTAGAGGCCATTTCATCATTTCAAGGAAGGGTTTGAAGCTTTAAAAAAAAAAAAAAAAAAAAGGAAAGCTCTAGACGAGATATTTTCTATATGCCTTCCCTTCTGATGCTGAAAACCCATAAGTCAAGGGGAGCCCGGGTGACAGCTGATGTTCCTTGCATTTCCCAACAGTCTGTCAGAACCTGATGGCCTGCCAGTCTCAGGAAGCAAACATTGTATAAGTATTAAAACCTCTGGCTCGGAGGCCAAGGGACTGAGTCACTCATAGCACAAAGACAATTGGTAGCTTCCTGGAGTTCCTCTATTTCTGACATGGTTTCCAGGGCCTCTGAAGCAACCCAAATAGTGTTCTCAGATAAGCTGTAGAGATGCTGGAAAGGGTGCCTCGAGGCCCCAGGGCAAGACAGCCATTATGCTTGTTGGGATTGCCTGGCTGGCCAGGTCCCCTTCTTTCCCTCAGGATACACTAGGAGGCAAAATCAAGCCTCTTCTAGACCTCCAATGCCTGCGTGAATCCTAGCTCCAATGTCTGCATGTGGTGTGAATTCAGGCCAATTAATTAACCTCTCTGTGCCTCAGATTGCCCTTGGATAGAAGAGGGATCCTAGGGTATCTGTCTCGTGGGGCTTGAGAATTCAGTGAGATATGGTAGGTCTGAAGAACTTGGCACAGGGCCTGGCACCTAGTAATTGCCCAGTTCATGTTAGTGTTTAGCTCTTTTCACAGCCCTTCAGTGTCCCTGATTGGGGGCTTGGTAAAGATATGAGGGACAGAGTCAGCAATGACAAGAGACGTGGTGTTGATTGACAGGAGCCACCTCCAAGCGGGGGGAAAAATGCCAAACACCCTAGGGATTTCCCCCTCCTGCAGCAAGTCTCAACTATTTCTCAGCCATTCATACCCAGCTCTATAGATCGTATTTTTAGAACCCCGTGCCCAAGTGCAGCAAGATGATAGTCTTGAAATATTAACTGGTACTTCCTTCACCCAGCCCTCCTGTTCCTTCCCTCTATTCAGTGAAGGAGGCCTCAGGGCCAGGATGGGCAGCAGGAGGCAGAGACAAAAGAGGTCACTTCCTGGCTTTTGAATTTCAAAAGTTTGTGCCCTTAGAACAGGAAGGATCCACTACAAAGCTAAACATCCTAGAGAAAGTGTAAATTAGAGAGAGCAAAAAGGACTCCCTTACCCCCAGCTAACAAAATGATTCCCTGGCCCAGAGGTGGGGAGGAGAATCTGCGGGAAAGAAATGAGAACACAGATCTATTTGAGTCCTTAGAAAGAGGCCCCGTGCTGCCCCTCTGGGCTGAGCCCCCCAACGCAACCCCAGTGAAGAGCAGGATGGGGGTACATGCTGGCCATCTGCTTATGTTGAGTTTCTGCTTATGCTGAAATAGGAACCAAGCTGACTTAAAAGAAAGAATTGAGGGCTTTTATTGTTGCTGTTTTTTAATCTTGAAGTGTTTTATTGAATTCAGTCAGAAGTATATGGGTTCTTTCTTTCTTTCTTTCTTTCTTTCTTTCTTTCTTTCTTTCTTTCCTTCTTTCTTATCATAAGATGAACACAGAAATGAGTAGAAAGTTAATTCTATGATACTGTTTCGGGACCAGCTTTCCGAATTTAGCAACTCAATAAAAATCCACAATTCTCATTTTATCAAGTGACTTGACCAACAAGTGAAGAATACATCACTCCAGTCGTGGACTTGAGGTCCAGGGTCCTCGCCTGGGACCTCGCTGAGGTAAAGAGCCATTTGAGTCTAGACAGACTCTTGCTGCTGGAGCTGGAGCGTGGCAGCTGGCTGTCAGGCAAGAGCAGCCTGTCTGGCCAAGAGCGTGCCGTTCTGACACATGTCCTGACAACATACTTCTGAAGAAGGTGGCGCGGCCATGTTGCCAGCTCCCCGCCATGACCACGGAACACACTGATGAGCCTGGCAGAGAGAGGCTGAGGAAGAGTTTCTGTTGCAGCAAGGCTTTTACAATGTCGTCTTGGGGTGACAGACCGTGTTACCGACCTGCTGACACGGGACAGTGGGGCCAGGCCAGGCCATCTGTGCAGGGACTGGGGGTTTCCCAGAGCGCCCCTGCCTCTGCTCTGTGACAGCTGCCAGCACCTGCAGAGCCTGCCTCTCTGAGGGACCCAACACCCACACCTGTCGGGCTGCCCTCTCCTGCCGGGGAAGTGGCTCAAGGCTGCCATCCGCTTGTTGGGGGGGGGGGCGGCGGGACGGGGGCGGGGGCAACCATCATGGCGTCTTCATCCTTGGCCACAGATGCTGCATGACTGTGCCCAGTTTCCTGGGCTGTACCCTCCAAACGTTATTCTTAAATCTGTGTGAAATGTATGTGCACGTTGGAAATCGGCTAGACAAGGGATGGATGATTACTGTCTGGGGAGTAATTAGATGCCCTTTGTAGCCTCCCCCAAGCCCACTCCCTCCCCAGAGGGAGCGTGTTGGCACTGGTGCATGGCAGGCAGTAAAGCATCGTGGTGAGAACTGCCTAGGTTCAGGTCCTGCTGCCATACTAACGGTGTGGCCTTGGGCGAGTGACCTCAGCTCTTTGGGCCTCAGTTTCCGCATCTGTAAAAGAGGGATATTAATAAGGTCCCCCTCCTGAACTCGAAAACTCAGCGAGATGGCGTATGCATATGGCTGAGCACAGTTTCTGACAGAGTAACCGCTCTCTCACTGCTATCCCTTATCCTTCCAGGCCTTTCCTTGGGCATTCAGCCATGCTGTTTTGTTCAGCTTCTTTCCGAGCTGTCCCCTTATGCTTCTGCATCTTAGACCACTGACCCCACCCCACCCCCAACCCCCATCGGCCCACCTGGGCTAATGCTAAGCCTCAGCACTACTCCAGATTTATGGAAATGTATTCCTCTGTGTCTGTGAACTCCCTCCCCCACCTTTTGGTGACCCTGGGGCCACTCTCCGGGTTGCCTCTCTTATCCTGTTATTCTAGAACACACACCCTCAGACACTGACGCAAGCAAGCCTAAGTTCTCTCCCCTCCCTCCGGGCCTCAGCCTTCTCATTTGTTAAATGAAACCAAGGGACTCATTTTATTCGCTCTTTAATTTATCCACCAAATACTTTTGAGCACTCACGTACGTGGCACACAATAGTACAGTGGCCAACAAGACACCCGTGGTCCCTGCCCTCATGCAGCTCACAGTCTAGTGTATGAGGTCACCTCCCAGTCCTCTTCCGCTCTGACCGGCCCCAGGGAGTCACACGATGAACACAGGTGTAATGATGCCATGAGGGGGCACATGCGTGGCCCTTCTGCGCTGTGGGAAAGCAGCCCTCACGGTCTCCCTACAGTTTCCAGAAAACAAATCATTCACCGATTCTCAGTATGCACACACAACCGACGTGCCAACGCGTCCCCCAGGGAACAGCAGATGTGCCCAAAATACACCGCCCCAGGAAAGCGCAGATCATAGCCTCTGTTCCCACCACAGGAAACACCCAAGTCACACATTCCTCTTCAGGGTACATCAAAAGCGTGTCAACCACCCACCTCTACAGCCCACGGGAACCCGTACACAGACAGCTCGGAGATGGGGGGAGAAAGAGGAGGAGCCTCTAAGGTGGGGAACAGGCGGTAGCCAGGGCGCCACTCTTCCTGACAGGAGGGAGGGAAAAATCCAGAAGACCTTTGCCCAAGTTGGACTGGTCCAAAAATGGATTTGACAGTGTCTGAACCCAACTCGGTAGCAAGTGACAGGAGCCATTCAGAAAAAGTTCCTATACTGAGTTGGAGATGGGAGCGCGTGGCTTCAGAGGTCTTTTAAATTTTTTTAAGTTTATTTATTTTTGACGGAGAGAGAAAGAGAGCATAAGCTGGGAAGGGGCAGAGAGAGAAGGAGACACAGAATCCGAAGCAGGCTCCAGACTCCGAGCTGTCAGCACAGAGCCTGACCCGGGGCTTGAACTCTCGAACCCTGAGATCATCACCTGGGCCGAAGTCAGACGCTCAACCCACTGAGCCACCCAGGTGCCCCCCAGAGATCTTTTAATATTAATCGTTGCTTGTATTTACCACGCCCGAGTTACATGCAAGCTGTGTACTAAGCACTTCTATATAATTTAAGTGATATAATACTCACCGATGACCTGAATTATTCCCACTCTAGAGATGAGCAAACTGAGACAGGTGTCACGCCCTTAACTTGTTCAAGGTCACACAGCCCGCAGGCAGCAGGGCTAGAATAGGAACTCAGCCTTCCTGACTCCAGCGTCCACACCCTTAACCTCTGTGCCTCAATGCAAGGATCCTACGTCTCTGTGGCCTTACCCCAGGAAACGGGATCAGGGCTGCAGGCCCTGATTCAACCCCCAAATCAAATTCAAGGATCCTGTTGTAAAGTGTCAGATACTCTTCTATACAGACCCCACCCTAAGCTTTCAGGCAACTGCTTTCTACCCGTGAAATGCCTGGATCCACAGTCAGAGCTCCTCCTCCGTATTTAGGAAATACCTGTGAACACACCCCGGGTACTGTGGGCCCTAATGAGGCTGTGGGGAGCAGACGTGTGACAGCTCCTGCCATCGGTTATTTTCCTGGGCCCAGGGCGGTTGCAAGCTCATTTCTGAACCGGTTGATTCCCTGCTCGATGTTGCACCATTCACCCAGAAGCTCCACTGTTTTTATTACACTTCCAGCCAGTGATTCACAGTTGTACTGTCTCCAAGTCAGTTTCGTCGCTCTTTTCATTATGCCCCAAGATAGCATAGGTGCTCCTGCCTTTTAAAGACTATTTTAAAGACGACTCAATTAAAATGTAGGAACGTTGTTATCTACAAGGTCAGGCAACCCTCAGGGGAGGAAGGCAAATTGTGCAGGTACCGCATCAGTAAGGAGAACATAACTTAGGTCGCGGTGTTTGGGAGAGGGCAATCACGCCATCATCTGCTTTTGAAAGAGACTCATCTAATGACAGACAGCGCGGTCTAGTTTAAAAGTCAAGACCAGTTCAGGGAGAGAAGGGGGGTGGAGGTGGGGGGGGAGGGAGAAGGAAGCACAGAAAAGGACACACTGAGCCAGACCCAGCTTTTAATTGGAGGGAATCTTGCAGATCATTTTGTCCAAGCCCCTCATTGATTGCAGAGGGAGGATTTGTCCAAGATGGTAGAACCAGGTAAGAACAGGGAGGGAATTGGAACCCAGGCCATCCACACACTATCTATGAGAGAGAAGCACCTAAGATTAAAAAAAAAAAAAAAAAAAGGATGGCCAGAGGGAGGGAGGGAAAGCCTGATGAACTAATTGGATGCTCAGCTTGTTTCCTGCTCAGTTCAACTCACTGTCTCCTTTAAACTTGCCAGGAGGCCGGCCGCCCCTCCCCTCCTGAGGTGCTGTTGTGCTCCAACACTTTTAAATTATCTTTGTCACATTTGGGGAGAGCTTCACGTGCAAACTTCATCGCGGAATTAAGTTGTATTTCCCCATCGCGCTTAAAGATTTGCTATGGATGTGAAAGACGACTTCATTTTTCAGAACCTTCAATTTTCATCTCGAAGGCATTGACCAGCTGATTTTCTGTCTTAAAAAATCACTCTGACAGCCTTTTGCCAGTTGACTTTTTTTGCCCTTGTTCTTGGAAAAATTAAGATTGTTCAGTCTCGCGGTGCCTAAAACATTGTGACTTTAAAAAAAAAGTATTTATTTCATTGCTCAGAAGATTTTGTTTCCAGATCAAATTTAGGATGGGTGAATGTGTGTGTGTCATTGGCTCCTGTTGCAAACTGCTTTTAAGTACAACTTTAAAACTCTTCAAGGGTGAAAAGGAATCATTTAAGTCTGAGGCGGTATTCCTGAACTAATTGGTACGTGTTATTTTTATATAAATAAGATTCAACTAGATTTAATTTCTTTCCGACCCCCCTCCCCCACCCCATCCTCATTGCCTGGTGTCCGTTTGTGGATCTATAAAGCTGTAATGTCCAATAATGGTGCCGCTAGCCACATGTGGCTATTTAAATGTAAATTTGTATTAATTAAAAAGAAATAAAATTAAAAATTCAATACCTCCGTCATGGTAGCCACATTTCAAGTGCCCAACAGCCACATATGGCTAGTAGTTATTACATTGGACGATGAACAGTTCCATACCCAGAAATCTACTGGACAACACTGCTTACGGACTAGGAAGGGAGAATGCTTCTCCTAGGTGCCCTTTATTGGCCAAATAACATTAAACAGAAGCCAGAGATTCCCTGCACGCATTTGAGAAACAAATCACATGATCCATATGTCTAAACCGGTAACTTCATGGATTATTCCACCAGTGAGCAGAGTTAATGTCCTTTGAGGCTCATGGTCGCTGTAAAATGTTGCTCCCAGGGATAGGCAGTTCAAAAATTCAGGTAAAAGTCAATTTGGAATTCAAGGGACATTTGCCCATAAGACAAATGTTTTAAGTCACATGACTGATTTTGTAGTACTTTCTGAGATGAAAATTAGTGGAAATGATACCCAGCAGAAAATCAACAATAAAATTTTAATGTGGTTTTTTTTTTTTTTTTTGGAGGGGTGTAGATTGGTGGGAAGAAATGACCCCTCCATACACACCTACGTGTACAGAATCAGGTTAGATTACGTTGTGGATGTAATCACCCGAGGATGCTTTCCGGGCAGGAGCAGATATGGCATATGTTAGCATAGCCTCCTTGACCCCTAGAGTTCCTGTTGGCACTATCTAGATAAGGAAAGATCTTCACACATCTCGAAGATCAAATCTTGCTACACCGCTGCCCTTTTATAATCACAGTTTATTTACATCAGCAATCTGGAAGAACTCATACCCGTGATGCCTGCATTTCTATTTATGGGATTATTTACAAACATCAGACATTTGTAGGTTTCCAGCCTGTCAGCCTCACCAAAGCGGCACCCTCATCCTGAGGGAAGCAGCAGGGTTAGGGTGGGGGGAGCCCATCAGTAACTCTGCCCACCCCCCCCCAGAAAACCCATTTTCTCAATCCGTCCCCTCACTCTGATTTTACGCCTTTTTATCTGAGTGGTTCAAAGACTGAGTTTTGACTGACGACCATGATCACAAATAAATTTCCCTAGAAAATCAAATCGGGGAAAATCTAATTGATCTTGGAAGTTGGTTCTTGAGCAGGAAGGCAGGTTAAATTAGAAGAGGTAGATGAAAATCAGTACAGAGCATCTGGAGGGACTTTGGGATACTTTTGAGACCTCTCATCCCTATTGGTGATGATGATCCTGTTGGTACTTACTTGATTTTCAGACTCATAGATTTGTTTCCCTCAACAATGGTGGATCACTTCAGTGCTCAAGTAAATAGAATCTACGTGGCTTTTTTCCCCCACAGATTGGTGGGAGAGGGGAGAGTGGGATATTTTCCAGGGATGGTGAACAAGAATCAGAGAAAGAAGAAAAGGAAACAGGATGAATGCATATGGACATTCTGGGGGTGGGAAAGGATTGCTCTGAGCTGTGGGGAGGATGTGATGATCATGGTACCGGTGAACATTTGTGGAGCGCTTCATGTGCTTTTTGAAATGCTTTACATGTATTAACCGGTTTAATGAGTTAATTAATGATTTAGTTAACTAACTCACTTAACTTTTGTCTTAAGTTTAAGACGGGAAACAATTTGGATAAGGAGCATGAACTCGAGAAAAAGATTGGGAAAAGGATATTCTCCTGCCTCAGATGGCAAACCTGTCCGAGGCAACACTTTCAGGGCTCAGCAACCAGCTTTTTGCCCTAAGGTGCACCGGGAGTTCAGGGTACCTGTAAGTGAACGATAATTGAAAGTCCCACTTTCCTGTTTCTTATCTTCAAAAGGAGGAAGCAGATGAGATCAGTTACAAAGATCATCTTTGAGAATCTGGAGAAAGCTGTGGGATAATGTACCTAACGCCAAATTTTATATTTAATTAGAAATACTAGACCCCAGGGGCCTCCGTCAGGGTATGCTGCAGTAACAAGGCAATGACAACAAAATTCCTCCTTGCTCACAATAGATGTTCATCCTGGGTTAGCCTTGGAGCTCTGCTCCATGACTCCCCAGTCAGGAACCCAAGCTGATGCATCCTGCACACCATCTGGGGTTTCACTGGTTGCTGGGCTATGGAAAAGGCACCAACTGGCTCATAGGGCTTCCAGTTGAAAGTGACACACACACTTCCCATTCACATTTCATTGCCAAGCAAGACAGCACGGGCCACCCTTCGTGTGCCTAGAATAAAAGATTCAAATTTCAGCCAATAGCCATTAACAACTACGGCCCTAGGTCAGGAAGCCCTGAATCAAGTGATCTCTAAGTCCCTTTTCAGTGCAAGGTTTGCGTGACTTATGATACGCTTGTTCAAATTGTAGGCAATAAATCGATATGTCTCAATGATAGACATCCATTCCCCTCCAATCAGGTGGTCATCTTCATAGCCAGGACGAGAGTGAGCCTCCTCCTAATAGGATATGAGCAAAAGAGTTTAGACTGTTGCTTCAAGTTTGAGAATCGAGGAATTCTCTCCCAGTCCCCCTAGGGGCTTTCTACAAGAGAGATTTGACTCCTCATTGGCAAAGCTATGTCAACAGCGTATACATAATGAGTGGACCAGAGAGCTGTCAATATCCCTTCCAAGCCTGAATGAAGCAGGTGCTTAGAATAAACAAACAAACAAAATTATTCTAATCAGATGACCAGATTTTAGAGTGGTGAAGCAAAGTATATCTCAGGGACGGGAGATCTAGAAAAGTGGCCATGAGAACGTCTGAGCAAGAGAACAATAGACCCAGAGGCTAGCAGAGCTCTGCAGTATTGTTAAATGCCCAGCCTCCAGGGACTTCAGTTCCTTAGTCCTCTCTGCCAGATCCCTTTTCTTCATTAGATACTTCTGATGTTTTCTCAATGTTACGGAAACTGCTCTTAAAGGCCGCCGTAAGAGGCGTCCCCTCATCAACCTCCTTCCAAACTACAGTGCCTCCCCTTTATGCCTCTTTGTTACACAAAGTCTGTGCTACCACTGGCTACCCTCATTTCACAGATGTCAAAACAAGAGGCCCAGTGAGAGGGTGTCACTTGCTTAACTCAAAGGCCGATTGGAGGCAGGGTCAGTCACCCATTTCTTTGAGACCCGTGTCAATTGCAGGACCCAAATTCTCTTTGAGAAGTTCGGGGCCTGGTTTTGATCCAGAAATCGTCAAAGAAATGGTATTTCTTGAAGTACTCTACTTCCTTTTTTTTTTTTTTTTTTAATTTTTTTTTTCAACGTTTATTTATTTTTGGGACAGAGAGAGACAGAGCATGAACAGGGGAGGGGCAGAGAGAGAGACGGAGACACAGAATCGGAAACAGGCTCCAGGCTCTGAGCCATCAGCCCAGAGCCCGACGCGGGGCTCGAACTCACGGACCGCGAGATCGTGACCTGGCTGAAGTCGGACGCTTAACCGACTGCGCCACCCAGGCGCCCCTCTACTTCCTCTTTTACTTTTTTTTTTTTTCCACGAATTTGGCCACTATTATTGCGAGGAAAGGTTATGCTCACTCTTAAGTCTCTGCCTGCTTAAGGAGATTTATGGACTCACGTCTCAATGCCACTCACCTTCTCATGATGCCCGAGCTTGGCAGGTGCAGCCCTGATGATGTATTGAAGGTACTCAGCTAATTACTTCCCTTTCTGCTTTTTCTCCCAGTTAGGATTAGGACAGTGTCTTCTAGCAGAGTTTTTAAAGAGCAAGGGCCTTCTGGATGGTGATCTCTTTGTTTCTTTCTACAGTTCCTTATCAGCAGAATCCTTACAATCCCCGAGGCAGCTCCAATGTCATCCAGTGCTACCGATGTGGAGACACCTGCAAAGGGGAAGTGGTTCGTGTCCACAATAACCACTTCCACATCAGATGCTTCACCTGTCAAGGTAGGAGACCCAGACTCCCAACCCCCTTGTCAGATTGCAGGCCCTGGTGTCACCCCCAGGACATGCCACAGGGGCGGGCAGAGCGAACACAGGCTGCTGAGATACCTATACGGGCCCAAAGAGACTTTCCTTGCGCCTGTTATGAGAACTCTCCCATAGGCAGCGTGGAGTGAAGAGGAGACAGAAGAGTCGGGACGCTGGGGAGAGAGGGAAGCTGGTGACCTCAGAGTGGTAGCGCTGACCCGGAAGGAAAAAGGCAATCCTGCAAGCTTAACTTACAGATCTGGAAAGAATCCTGTCTTGTGCCTATAAATCAATCTGAGAGTGAATGAAAGAGTAAGCAGTCCTGGCTGAAAGTCAGCATGGCGCTGAGTCGAGCACCTGTTCTGTAACAATGTGGCAATCCTCAAAGGTTAAGTTTAACAGAGGAGAAGGTCCATTATGACTTCACTAAGGTCTGTAGTTTGGGGGCAGACGGATGTTGGGTTACCTCTGAACCCTTAGGAGCCATCAGTTCCTAAAGAAGCAGGATAACCAGCAGGAGGAAGGAAGAGAAACTCTGCTGACAGAGCCCAGAGAGCATCTGGCCCAAGCAGGGCAACACTCCCTTCCCCATCATCCCTGACAGATGCCTCCCCAGCCTCCACTTCTTGAACCCCTCATCCAGGCTTCCTGTTCCACAGCGCAGCCAATCTGAGGTTGGACAGCCCTGTGGGTTATAAAATGTTCGGCCCCAAAGAGTTAACGTGGCACCTGTTGGTTCTAGATCTGCCCTTATGAAGTCCGATGAGCGCTTCGTGTTTGCCTTACAACCGTGACTGCTATTCACATGCTGGTAGCAGCTAGGGCTCCCCGTGCCTGATTATAGATCCTTAAATTGATCCTATGGACCCTTAAATTCCAACTTGTATCATCATCGTGGAGTCTTCCTCCTTGGTCCATTCCGGTTTATCAGTATCATTCTGAAAACATAGCGCCCAGAACAGACCAAGGCTCTCAAGGTCCACCAGCTACAGCAAGGGCAACATTTCTGTGAATCTGACTGATGTCGAATTGACCTCCTGAGGAGCCACTTCACACCATTGACATAGACTGACTTTGAGGCCAAACGAAACCTCGGATCTTTTCGTTTTAGTAACTGCTTCTAACCTCAGTCTCATGTGTCTGAGATTGACTTCCCCTGCCGTCGAGAAAAACTCTGGATCTCTTCCTCAGGATCTAACTACACACCGCACTGAGCAAATAAACTCAGCGAATAAACATACTCCCATGCCCTAATTTTTTGTACGGAAGCATACATGGAGTATATTTTAATTGACATGGTTTAAATTCTATAGTGTGAATTGGCAAGTCCCTTTAGTGCAAGCTGACCTGCAAAAGTGTCTTGGTGAGTGACCGTTGTTACATCCCCTAGAAACCGAGGCAGGACAGGACAGAGGGTGCAGACAATAAAATTGTTCTCGGGAGGTTTGAGGTAGCACGGTGCAATTGTATTCTTAAGCAAGTATATTAGTTACCTTTTGCTTACACCAAAATTTACCAGTGTAAAATAATTTTTTATTTAGCTCGTGATTCGCTGGGTTGGCGGGGCCGTTCTTCCAGTCTGCGCTGGCCCTCCGTATCTCCGCTCGCCTCATGATATCGGTGGGTCAGCTGGCAGTGGTTGCCAGGCTGTTGAGCTGGGTGCCTGCCTATGGCTTCTCGTCCTCCAGCAGCCTGGCCTGGACTCCTCTGCATGGTGATCTCAGAGTTCCAAGGACAGGAGAGCAAGCTTCAATAAGCGAGACCCGTTTGAGCCTCGGCATGCGTCCTGCTTGCTAATGTCCCATTGGCCAAAACGAGCCAAATGGCCAACCCAGATTCAAGATTGTAGCGAGATAAGCTTTGCCTTTTGTGGGAGGATTTGCAGATGTCAAGAGCATGAAGGCAGAGAAAGGAAGAATTTGGCCATTTTGACAATCCACCACAGGGCGGTTATGGAATCGGCTTTCATGGAGATTTTAAAGAAAAAAATAGATTTACTTTTCTGACTGTTTTCAATGTCAGCTTGCTTAGAAGTGAAACAAATGAGAGGATTTTTGTTTCCAGCAGTAACCAGTTATAGAGACTAGTTACCCTGAATGGCCTCATTTGAAAAAGTTAAAATCTCTATGAATTTTTCTTACAACTCTTTTACCGTGCCCTACTGTGCTGACATGAAAGGAAGGAACCTGTGGAGGTGAAAAACAAAAATAAAAGCAGAGGTCCTGGTGTGACTTCCAAAGCCATATTTAATCCCCTAAACCTTGGAGACCTTGAGCTCTTGCCTTGATGGCTATACGGATCATGGACAAGGTAGAGGTTAGAGCCTGGTCTGAGTAGAAATCTAACAGGAGACCTCTGAGTAAAGCTGAGATTTTCCCCTATGAAAATCTTACTCTCATTGTATGGATGGAGGAGAAATAAAGTGGAGAAGGAGACAGCAACAAAACTTGTCTGTACCAACTTTGGCACTGGGTAGAGAATAAAGCTTTTATCAAAATGTCTGCCCATAATCCACCTTTAACATGAATTCTATATTCATGCTATATATTTGGCATAAATTTTTAAAAAGTGTAACGTCAGTTAAATTCTCTTTTAATTTTTTTAATGTTTGTTTTTGAGAGAGACACGCATGGGAAGGGCAGAGAGAAAGAGAGAGAGAGAGAGAGAGGAAGACACAGAATCTGAAACTGGCTCCAGGCTCCGAGCTGTCAGCACAGAGCCTGATGCGGAGCTTGAACTCAGGAACAGCAAGATCATGACCTGAGCTGAAGTCAAAGGCTCAACCGACTGAGCCACCCAGGCACCCCCAGAATTTAAAAGAAAGTGATCCTACATTTGGTAAATGGCAGAAGCAAATGATAGTCCTCTTTGGAGGAACTCAACTTTACTCCAGACCTCAAAAAACTCCCTCAGATAACATTATTAGCAAAATGAGTAACTCATTCCAATCATAATGGCACAACTACCAGCAAAAGCAATGTAAAGAAGAATCAGGACCTTAATGACTTCATAAATTGGTATTTTCTGACATTATATTGACTAGATTCAAATACATTTAAGTAGGGGAGAAGGGCCATAAAAAATGAGCAAGAAACAACACATTGTAACCAATAGCACAACAGATTTTAAAAAAGACACAAAACTTCAAAGTAAAAATATGTAATATTTGAAATTAGAAAGTCAATGTATGGATTATATAGCAGGTTAGGTGTTGCTGGAGAGAATTTAATAAGCTGTAAGATTTAGCCAAGAAAAAGGTATATCCATATAGCCCAGAAATATAAGAAGGTAGTAAAAATAAAAGAGAAGTTCATACACGGAGAAAATAGTGAAGAGGTTTGACATACATCCAATCACAGCTCTAGAGGTATGTAACAGAACACATGAGTGGGAAGACAGTATTTGGAGACATGACAGCTCTGAAGTTTCTGGAACTGTTCAAAGATACAAATCCTTGGATCCAGAAACTTAAGAAATCCCGCTAGAAAAATAGAAAATACTTACATCATCAGAATGAACTGCAGATTACCAAAGGCAGAAGACGATCTTAAAAACATCCAAGAGAAGAAATAGATCATCTGAACATGAAGGGTAAGCAGACTGACAGCTGGCGTGTTAGCAACAAGGAAACCAGAGAACAGTGAAATAATACCTGTCTGTACTGAAAGAAATAACTGTAAATGTAGAATTAGGTATTCAGCCAAAGTATCTTTCAAGAACAAAGGCAAACCCATAACCAACGTCATACTTAATGGTGAAAGACTGCTTGCCTGCCTGTAAAATCAAAAGTAGGAACAGGATGTTTGCTCTCACTACTGCCATTCAGCATTGTACTGTAGGTTCATATTGGGTCAGTTATACAAGAAAGTGAAATGAAAGACATCCAGATTGAAAAAGAAAAGGTAAGATTATTTCTCTATGCACGTGGCATGATCTTAATATATGCACCAAAAAAACTATTGGAAATAAATAAGTTCAGCAAGGTTGCAGGGTGAAAGATCAGTATACCAAAATCAATTCTTTGTCTATACACTTGCAATGGACAGTCTGAAAATGAAATTGAGAAAGCAAGGCCAGTGACAATCGTATCAAAAATAAAATATGTAGGAATAAATTTAACAAAAGTACAAAATTTATACTCTGACAGTTACAAAATATTTTAAAAGATCTAAATAAATGAAATCTCGTGTTCATGGATCTTAGGTCTTGATATTGTTAAGATGTCAGTGTTCTTCAGATTGATCTATAGATTTGATGCTATCTTAGCTTACTTAGTATTTATCCCCAACGAAATACCATAGATTGAGTGGCTTAACCAACACAAGTTTGTTGTCTCACACTTCCAGAGGCTGGAAGTCCAATATCAAGGTGCCAACATTTTGGGTTGTGGTCAGAGCTCCCTTCTCGGACTGCAGACAGCCATCTTCTTACTGTGTCCTCACATGTCGGAAAAAGAGAAGGAAAGCTTGCTGGTGTCTCTTCTAATAACAACACTAATCTCATAATGAGGGTCCCACCCTCATGATCTCACCTAAACCTAATTATCTCATCAATACCCGCTACCCACTGGGAGTTAGGGCTTCAACAGATAAATTTGGGGGAGGACACTATTCAATTCATAACAAATGCAGTCCCCATAGAAATCCCAGCTGGCTTCTTTAAAGAAATTGACAAGCTGATTGTAAAATTAATATGGAACCGTAGGGGATGTAGAATAGCCAAAGCAAGCCTAAAAAAGAAGAACAAAGCTGGATGACTCAAACTTCCCACTTGTAAAACTTACTACAAAGCAACAAAAAACAAGACATTGTGGTATTAGCACATGGATAGACATATAGATCAATAGAACTGAGAGAGCAGAAATAAGCCATTAGATTTAAGGTCAATTGATTTTCAACAAGGCTATCAGGAAAATTCTATAGGGAAAGAACAGTCTGCAACAAATGATGGTAGGAAAACAAGATACACATATGCAAAAAAAAAAAAAAATGAAGATAGACCCCCCCTCCTCACACCATACCCAAAAATTAGCCTAAATAAGTCAAAAACCTATAGGTAAGAGCTAAGACTATAAAACCCTTAGGAGAAAATAAAAGAGTAAGTCTTTGCAACCCTGAGTTAGGCAAAGACTTCTTGGCTGTGATGATGAGTTCGATGTCATCAAAATGGATCAGTTAGAGGTCATCAAAATTAAACACTTTTGTGCTTCAAAATATACCATCAACCATGTAAAAAGTTAGCCCGCTAAGTGGGAGAGGAAATTTGTGAATCTTACATCTGGTAAAGGACTTGTATCTAAACTATATAAGGGATTCTTACAACTTACCAAGAAAAAGACAAATAATCTAAGTTCAAGATGGGCGAAGGATCCGAATACAGGTTTCTCCAAAGAAGTTCTATAAACGTCCAATAAACTCATGGGAAAATGCTCAATGTCATTAGTCATCTGAGAAATGCACATCAAAGCACAAGGAGACACACATCACACCCACTAGGATGGCCATATTCAAAAAGACAGATAATACAAGCGTTAGCAAGAATGCGGAGAAATCAGAACCCTCATCCATTGCTGGTGGGAATGCAAAATGTGTCGCTGCTGTGGAAAAGTCTTGCGGTTTCTCTAGGGGTTTAATGTAGAGTTACCATATGACTTAACAAGGTCAAATTCAGAAGATATATGCTAGAGAGAAATATATGCCCACACAAAGACTTGTGCATGAAAGTTCATAGCAGTATTATTCACAAAGTCAAAAATTGGAAACAATTCAAATATCCAGCAACCAATGAATGGGTAAATAAAACGTAGTGCAATATCATTCAACAATACGAAGGAATGAAATACTGATACATACTCCTACGTGGATGAACCTTGAAAACACAGATGGCCCAGAAACATGTAATAAGATTCTTGGGGCACCTGGGTGACTCAGTCAGTCAAGCGTCTGACCCTTGATTTCAGCTCAGGTCATAACCTCACGGTTCATGAGTTCGAGCCCTGCATCGGACTCTGTGCTGACAGGGAGGAGCCTGCTCCGGATTTTCTCTCTCTCCCCTCCCTCTCTGCCCCTCCCCCTGTCATTATTCTCTCTCTCTCTAAATAAATACATAAAATTTTTTAAAAAATCATAAGATTCCCAGTTTGGTTAATAATCAGGGAGAGGAAATTTAAAATCACAATAAGATGTCATTTTGTAGCTACCATGTTGACTACCCATTATCAGCTTTCAGTGACGATATCCATCAGTGGAAACTGCTGGTGGGAATGTAAATGGGAAAAACTCTTTGGAAAACAGTAAGGCATCACCTTGCAAATACAGGAATTTTCAAAGCAACATTTCAAAACAAAACAAAACTGCAAGGAGCTCAACTGTCCTTCAACAGTAAAGTAGATCAATTATGATGTGGACAATGGGATACAGCACAGCCGTGAGAATGAAAACTGCAGTTACGTGCGTGGATGTGGATGAATCTCAAAAACATAATCCTCCAAGTATGACGCAAGTACAGAAGAATAAACGCCGTATGGTTCCATCAATATAAAGTTCCAAAAAGGCAGAACTAAATAACGCGTTATTTGTGGATACATCAGAGGTGGTAAAAGTGGAAAGAAAAGCAAGGGGAGGACAAACGCACAAATTAGGGACCACATGGGAAGGGGATGCTTCCAGGAGGTGCAAACGGTCTTCCAACGCACTGGTAGTGTTCTATTTCATAACGTGGTAGCGGCTACCTGGGAGTGTATTTTATTCTTCTCCTTTACACCGTACGTTGGGGCGCCTGGGCGGCTCAGTCGGTTGAGCGTCCGACTTGGGCTTAGGTCATGATCTCGCGGTCCGCGAGTTCGAGCCCAGTGTCGGGCTCTGTGATGACAGGTTGGAGCCTGGAGCCTGCTTTGCATTCTGTGTCTCCCTCTCTCTCTGCCCCTCCCCCTCTCATTCTCTGTCTCTCTCTCTCTCTCTCTGTCAAAAATAAACACTAGCAAAATAATAATAATTAAAAAAATAAACTGTACGTGGATATTGACTGTCTTCTGTATATATAATATATTTCACAATTTAAATATTTAAATGTTAAATAGATAGCCCTCGGTGGCCCTGCTAATAACACTTTGGTTTTGAAATTCCGTAAAACTCAGTCTCATTTGACAAGTTGAAAATCAGTGGAATCATATGACAGAATCCTGGGCTCTCGGATCTGGGGTGTGTTCTCAGTTACCGCATAGCCCCTTCATTTCACAAATGAAGCAACGGAACCCAGAGAGGTGGGGTAACTTTTTCAAAGGCACACAGCTCCTGAGCGGTAGAACAGAAATACGGACGAAGGTCCAGTGACCCACAGAGCAGTACAAACGTGCTGTGACTGTATGCCAGGCCTCTTTCTAGGCATTATATTTATAGTGGACGTTCGTTCCGGATTTTCTCAAAGCAGTGCCAAGTTTTCATATCCTGTCCCACTGTCAAACCAAATGATCTGCTTTTTTTTTTTTTTAAATAGTAGACTTTTTGATTTTTTTGATTCACAGAATAACGACTGCCCCAGGTGTGTTCATTGCACATCAGTTCCATACTGCAGACCCTCTCCAAGGCCTTTCTTGTCATTTGAATGTTGGGCTCTGTTCAACCTCAGATGCATCTGTCGGTGCTGTCCAACTTGTCTTCCGTCCCCGCGTTCCCCACTGGATTTCCAGGAACCCCCCTGAGATCCTTATCAACCTTTATGTCCTTTCTACCAAAAACTTCCTCCTTCAGCTCCTTGGGGGAAATAGAGGAACTGATTGTTCCAAGTTTTCTGATGGCCTCCTGGTTTTGTCCACTGGGAGAGGTGGCTGTGAGGGTGGAGCTGGCTGGGGAAACAAAGGAGAGAAAAGAAGGAAAAAACAGGAACTGATTCCCATGAGGTCCTAGGCCATGAACTAACTAATTCCACAGCCATGAAGTCAATTGATCCACCACCTGCACACCCCAGAACGGCCTGTACTCTGGCCTCGCCTGCCCTCAAGGCATTGTTTGATGTGCTGAATTTTCACCAAGCCCCGGTGGCAGGTGAACCCTCCCCCCACCAACCCCCACCACTCCCTCCAGCCTCTCTGCAGGCGTGGTCTCCAGAGGCTCTACCTCTCACTGAGTTTAAAATGTTTTGGCACCTGGTAAGCCCTTGAGGAAGTTCTCCTTCTAGACTCACAGCCTGTCAGTCAGTGTCAGAAGAAAAGCTCGGGTCCCTTTTTAATCCGGCTTCTTCATTTTGCATCCATGTGAACAGAGACCAAGTTCATGGTCACCCACAGAGTTAGTGGCGGTGACAAAACCAGAGCCCAGATGGTCCAGCTCCCAGACCAACTACATCTCCCGCTGTGCTGCTCTGTCGCCCTAATGCTGGGACATCTGGGGCTGTCCTCCTCCTCACTCATCCTGGCCCTGGAAGCCTGCAAGGTGAACAAACACTTGCGAAATAGTTCTGCCACGCGCCCGGAAGTCCCTCCTATCTTTAACCTGGCTTCTCTTGCAATGCAACTTCCCCTGTTAACGAGGAGGTCGTGTTTGCTGGGGTAGTATCACCCAGACCAGGCCAGGTCCTCACGATTACAGGCTCAGAATTCCGTCTCCTTGGTTTCCACACCGCTGACCGTGCTTGAGAAAGCTCATTCGTGGTAACCAAGTCCACAGGAAACCTATGTATAAAATCAGAGTGCCTGTTTATTAATGGAAACAAGAGCGGCGATTCTCCGTTGTACTAGTTCTCATTCCCCTGACCAGCTGCGTCTCTCCCAAAGGCCAACTGCATAGAAAGCCAAACTCTCAGACGATCACTCTGAACACTCAGAGCAAGGGGGGTGGTCGTAGGGTGCGAATGGACTCCCTAATGGCCTTCCTTTGATTGCTGGCCAGCCCCTTCCTGGCTGGCCACCCTTGCTTTATAGCTGGATCAATACACTCGGCAGTTCTGGTGGCCCTGAGAGCCATTCGATGTCCTGGAAGAGGCTTTGCCTCTTTCTGCTCTTCTCATTAGGTGTTGATTTCATAACTCAACCCTCAGGGGGAAATCTCATTTCCCACGTTTCTAAGTCCCTCGGGGGAAGGGAGTCCCACATGGGTTGAGTCGTTCGAGCACCTATAATTATATCCACCTGCTCTATCTATTATCGGTCCTACACATCTTCATATTGTCCGCAAGGAAATCCCACAAGACCTTATGAAATCATATTGCCTGTCTATTCAAAAGCTATCAGTGCAATTGGTCACTTTTGCAAATAGGTGATGGGACATCATTATAACCTTCTCTCGTCTTTTGTATATGGTGGAGAGTTTCAAAATAATTTTTTTAATGTTTTTAAAAAACTATCCGTGGCTTCTCAATATCCCACAAAGCCTAAACTTCTTAAGCTAGACTCAGGCCCTCCTCTAACCGTCAATATTTTCCTTTATTACTATTCTCCGTTCCCTAAAAACACTACCCCAACCCCCACCCCACCACCACATGAATATCACTTGCAACTTCTACTTATGTGCTGTGGCTCATCCTGCCTTCAGAGTTCAGCCCAGCTGCCGCCTCCTCCAAGAAGCCTACCATGATCCCTCCCCAATGACATTGCTCCCTTTTCCTCCCCACTAACAGCACTTGCTGCCTGCACCAGCCCATGGCCTATCGCCCGTGACGTGTGTTCCATAAGGTCGTCTCTTGGCATACATTAGTAGCTCATTAGTACAGTTCGGGGATCGTGTTTTATCATTCCTGCCCGGGGAACACACCAACTCGTTATGTGTGTGGTGAGAGCAGGTTATAAACTTCAAATCATCCGTCCCATTGCCATTCTAAGTTGTCTACACCTAGCACAGACTCCAGCCCGTAGAAAGCGCCCAGAGGAACTTTAACTGAATGATTCTTCTCAAATTCATAATACCACCGGTATGGCATTGCGTGAGCCACGGCAGCCCTAAACTTTCATCCATGTATTGAGAGGGCTGTCCATCAGTGGTCTCAGTCAGGGCGCATCAGAAGCAGCTGGGAAGTATGCTAACACTCAAACTCCTGGACCTTAGCCCCAGCGAGCCCGATTCAGGCCCAGGCGTCTGCACCTAAAGGAGCCGGCCGGGCTCCCGATTCTGACGCAAGTGGTCTTCGGGATATACTTTCAGAAACGCTAGCCCCGTGAGGTCCAACCTGCCACCATTTTCTGGCCACATGACCACGTCAGACACCAGCCTTGTCCCCAGTGAGAACCTCACGCTTGCAGACCTTCCTGGACTCAGCCTGCCCTTGTCTCTCTGTTTATTGCCCCCAGTGTGTGGCTGCGGCCTGGCCCAGTCGGGCTTCTTCTTCAAGAACCAAGAGTACATCTGCACTCAGGACTACCAGCAACTCTACGGCACCCGCTGCGACAGCTGCCGGGACTTCATCACCGGGGAGGTCATCTCTGCCCTGGGCCGCACCTACCACCCCAAGTGCTTCGTGTGCAGCTTGTGCAGGTGAGCAGGTGGCCAGCAGAGGGCAGGACCCTCTGCCCGAGCGCCCTGGCAGTTCTGGGGCTCCCAGGGCTGTATGCCGAACACTCGGATTTTTAAGATCTCACGGGTAGAACGATCTGACAGGCCAGTGGTTTGCAAACCCCCTTTTTTTTCAGTTTTTTTTTTAATGCTTATTTATTTTTGAGACAGAGAGAGACAGAGCATGAGCAGGGGAGGGGCAGAGAGAGAGGGAGACACAGAATCTGAAGCAGGCTCCGGGCTCCGAGCTGTCAGCACAGAGCCCGATGCGGGGCTCGAACTCATGGACCGTGAGATCATGACCTGAGCCGAGGTCGGACGCTCAACCGACTGAGCCACCCAGGTGCCCCTAGTTTGCAAACCTTTTAGCAGCTGAATCCAATCTGTCAAATATGATCTAATACAAAACACTAGATGTCCGGCGGTCAAGACAAGAGTAAGGATCCAGGCCTCCACACTCAGCCTCCCACTTCCCATCAGAAGTCCTCAAAGGAGCCGCTGACTACCCTGGCCTCTCCACAACCCATTTTGGAAACCAGGCACCTGGGCCAGCTCCCACACCTTCAGCCACATGTGGTTCAGAGATACCCGTTTGTAGCCTTCCTCTGTGACCCTGGAAAGTGATCCGACCTCTGTGAGCCTCAGCTTCTTCATCAGTAAAATGGGCCTCAAAACCACCCCAACCTCAGTGGGTTTTCCTGAAGATATAAATGAGTTGGTGCTTGCAGAGACCACAGCTCAGGACATAATTGGGTCTCCTTTTGCTATCCTTGTCATCATCGTATAATAAGCACCTAGCCTCTCAGGCTACCTGGTAGATGATGGAAACCTCCCCCCCGCCCCCATGCCCTGAATCCCCAATCACTTGTTAACTTAGCAGATGTACATTAAGGGTCCATTGTATGCCAAGCACCACATTAAGGAGATGAGAAACCTAAAGGAAACCTCAGCCCTGCCCACAAATACATTAAAATTTAATGGACTGCTCTGATTAAGTCATAAGTAGAAACAGGGTTTGGAAGAAATATATGCATTTTTTAATCAGGAAGGGAATTTATAGATTAATTATTCTCCTCATGAAATAACTACCTGTTGGTTACCAGCTAGAGTTCCCAGCTGAGACTAATGACACAGCGTATAAGCAAATAAAATCACCCAGTGGAATTCATTCATTCAGTCGTCCGTGTCTTAAAACCTGGGCTCTGGGGCCCAGACTCCCAGCCCCATTGGAGGTTAGCACAGTAGGGTCCATATGGTATAAAGTGAAGTTTCTGTCGGGCCCCATACGGATATAGTGCCTCGTCCTTTGCCACAAGTCAGTGCCTGGGCCAAGATGAGAACGCAGCTCCCCCACGTCACCCCGGCGCTCCTTCCCTTGTCCCACGTTGCTCACGCGAGAGCGGTGGAGCCACTGGAAGCCTGTGTCCGGGGCTGTGCCCAGAGCCTGTGTCCCAGACTCTGTGCGCAAGCGCAGCTGAACAATGGGGTTAATGCTGCCAGGGACTCTGTGCACAGTTTATATTTGGTTAGGGAGGCAGGACGTGTACAAGTTGGAGACCTTTGAACCCTTGAACCCAAACAGCACAAACGCGGAGGAGAGGAAGAGGGCATCTGGGTGCTTCTCAACCTCCCGGGTAGTGAAAGGAAGAGATCTGGGTGAATCGAGGAGTTGGATGGCTTCTTCTTGACATAGGGGGATAGGTGAGGTTGGGGTGGAAAAAGTCCTTCCAGGAAGAAGGGACAACTCGAGGAGGAATTGTTAGCCAGTTCGTTTGCAGATGAGAAGTGTAAGCTCAACTAAGTGTCATGATTTGCCCAGTGTTAAAGTCATGTAAATGGCCCCAGTGGGCCTCCTGTTCCGGTCCTGGCCCCAACTGAGCGGTTCAGTCAGCCTGGTGCTGCGAACAGCCCTTGAATTTACCTGGTATAACGTAAGGCAGGCTGTGTGCGGTACCGAGCTGTGAGCCCATGCGCTGTCAGCTCACCAATAGACGTGGAATCCCTCCAGAGGAGAGGGGTTGAATTTCTCTTTCATGTCCCTTGCAGGAAGCCTTTCCCCATTGGAGACAAGGTGACCTTCAGCGGGAAGGAATGCGTGTGTCAGACATGCTCCCAGTCCATGACCAGCAGTAGGCCCATCAAGATCCGCGGACCGAGCCGTGAGTCCTCCCCCGGGGCACCTCCCTGTCCGCCGGCCGTGAATCCTAGGGCTCCCTGTCCCGGCTCCGTCACCGGCTCCTGCGGTCCCGGAGGGAAGTGGGGGAGGTTTCCACCCTGGAGGACTCCTGAAGCGTGACCCAGTTGGCACCCTGCCCGGACTCACAAGCTTCCTTAAGCAGAAATGCAGGGAAAACAGGCTGCTGATGCTAAACCATGACAGCCTGTATCATGTTTGGCCACTTGGGTGGGGCTCTTCTGGGATGAGCCGGGCTCCTGATCTCCTCCCTCCTCTGGACCCACATTCCCCGGGGGTACCTTAACAGGGCTGATGAAGCTACCAGTGGTTCTCAATTTTCACAAACTCTACTAAAAAGTATACACAGACACGTCTTTAAGGGGAGAAATACGGGAGCGAACCACCAGGGCTGTGCTAGTGTCTCTTAGGGAGTGTCCAGGGGACCACTGCATCAGCTTCACTGCGTGACTAGTAAGCATGCAGATTTTTAGGCCCGCTTCGGGCTTCTAAGAAGGGAACCCAGAAATCCGCAGCCTTAATAAGCTTCCTGGGCAAGGTGCTTGCTGCTCCTAAGACTGAGAACCACCGTTCGAGATGAGGAACATCGGCCACACCAGAGCAAATGTTGTGTCTCGTCCCCAAACCATAGGTCTGGGGGGAAACTGAGGTTCAAGAGTGTACCTCGGAACACTCATTCAAATGTGTGGAGCATCCATCCCACCCAAGTATGTCTAGCGGTAAGATGTCTGAATCACGGTTCCCACACGCCCTTGTCAGGCTGCTGATGGCAGGTGCCCACACACACCCGGGCCTGGCCCCAGGGTCTACGGTAAGCCACGCTAGGCTCCGGTGTTCTTACGTTACATGACGCTCCCCCTGGCCTCCCCAGCAGAATCAATGAAAACCCATTAGCCTCCTGTGCGGCATCACCGTGTGGGTGCGGGCAACGACAGAGTCAGCATGACGGGGCTTCGTCCCCCTGCGGGGGTGAGCACGAAACCACCGAATCAGCAGGCCTCAGCCCCTAGGGGTTCCATGAGAGATTGCTGGTGCCGTGTGCTGGGGAGAAAGACGATGGGAAGGCTCCCTCCCTCGCCCTTCCTTCCCCTAGACCTAATCGGATCTGCTCACAGACTATGCAGAGAGCACTTCCTTCAGTGTCCCCGGTGACGTTCATGAACAGTTCGCTGGTCTGAGCAGGTTTCCATCTCAAGGTGGCTGAGCACACATGCTGCTGTCTTTTATAATTCCTTGAAAGCATCGTGAAGAATGACAGCAAGGCTGGGAGTGCTGGGGTGCAGGACCACGGCCCTGTGATGGATGCTGCAGAGGTGCCCAGAGACCAGCAGACCACGTGTCAGGCCGTAGAGAGAGGCAGGCTGGAGCCAGCAGCTGCCAACCCTCTGTGTGAAGCACAACAGATACGCAGCCTTGCTGGGGCTCTGTTTCCCCAGCTTTATGGAAAGCAGATATATTAGTATCCAGGAGGCAGACTAACATACATCATAGTGTGTAAAATGCTCTCTAAATATAAAGTGAGGGATGCTGCCGACTTGGAGATTTAATCTGGAAAGCACGCCGAAGAGAGAATATGATCCCTGGGTGTGTTGTTTCTCGTGGCTTGTGCTGCATTATGCATTTCTGCGTGCATCAGGGACCTCGAAGAGGTGGGAGACTTCCTTGGCTGCGTGTGGGAATCCTGTATGTGAGCGTGTCCTTGAGGAGAGGCTGCTAAATGTCTCCACCATAATTCTCCAAGTCCAAAGGCAGAGGGGGGCGAAGAAGAGTGAATAATGGGAAGCAGGTGAGCACACGAACCTCTCCAGGGGGAGCACGCAGGATCCTGGCTGGTCTGGTTGCTCACGAAGTAAAGACATCAGTGTGTGGATCTACAGGGCATATGTTCCACAGAAGTGTTTTCTCCCCAAAGGTGGTCACTCTCCATGCCACACGTAACCAGAGGGGATGTTGGAAGATCTGCTGAGTTCCCGAAGGATAGAGGAAACCAAAACCAGATTCAAGAGAGGGCTAAGATGAAGAGTGTATCATAGAAAAGGAAAAAGAATGAGGAAATACGTGGTGTATTTTCGATCTGCAGGAGTGTGACATTTATCCCTGGAAGGTGAATAAAGACATTCTGCAAAAGCAAGAATAATGTCTACTCAAAAGAGATCAAGAATACTCAGGAACTATCAAGATAAAAGAAGTATATTACTTTTTACAAGAGGAAGTTTTTCCTCGTCATCTTCACTGAGAGGAATTGGCAGTAGTTGCAACATCACTATCACCATCACAACTGTCACCACCATCGCTGTCAACACCATCACCACCACCTTCACCACCACCACCTTCACCACCACCACCATTACTACCAGCACCACCATCACCACCACTGCCATCACCATCATCACTACCAACACCACAAATACCACCACCACCACCATCACCACCACCACCATCATTACCAACACCACCATCACCACTACTGCCATCACCACCACAACCGTCACCACCATGGCCATCACCACCACCACCAACACCAACACCAGTACCACCACCAACACCACCAGCACCAGCACCACCACCACCAACACCAGATCACCACCAACACCAACACCACCATTACCACCACTGCCATCACTACCACCAACACTACCACCACCACCACCATCACCACCAACAACAACA
>NW_024412377.1:41811036-41826853 GCF_014898765.1 Herpailurus yagouaroundi
TACCATCACCAACACCATCGCCACCACCACCACCACCACCAACACCAACAGCACCATCACCACCAACACCAATACCACCAATACCACCACCTCTACCACCACCACTACCAACACCACCACCACCAATACCACCACCACTATCACCACCACCGCCATCACCACCACCACTATCACTACCAATACCACCACCACCACCAGCAATACCACCATCACCATCGTCACCACTGCTAAACCACAGATAACATTGATTGACTGTTATTATTGTCAGGCAATGCACTAAGTTTTCTATACATAATATCTCATTTAATCATTATAGCTCTACAAGGGAGAGAAGAATAATTTTTTACAGATGAGAACACTGAGACCCATAGAGCGTAAAGAGCATAAATGATTTGCCCAAAGTCACACAAATAGTAGCTAATGAAACTGGAATGTGCCCAGGCGGTCTGGCCCTGGGCCTATTCCCTTCACACCCTATACCAGAGACATGACTTGCTAGTTGGGAAGGGTCCTGTCTTCCTGGATTAGTTGTCTACGACAAGGAAGGGACTCACAAAACCCACTCATTTTTGCTGATCTAAATGGAATGTATGACACAGTCAAGAAAAACTAAAAATGGCTGTCTGGAGTCTTTAGACACTTCCACAAACTAAAGGATTTGGGGGAACAGGTGGTGGCATCATCCTTTCTGCCAGCTGAAGGCTGTAATTTTGGAAAAGAGGGGAACAGATGAGGAGTGGACAGCTGGCTGTGCAGCAACCAACTCAGGGCAGGGTGTAGTTTTCCTGACCCTGCTTACTATACGAGACTCATGGGCTCCTGGGTGGATGCCTGAGGCTCCACCAGCGGTCAAGGGTGAAAGGAGGAAGAAGAGAGAGAAAAAGCTCCCGATCAACCTGAGGCCAGTACAATAAAGGACCAGCAGGATCACACGGAAAGAAAATCCACATGGAGAAGGCATCTCAGAATCGCCAGGCGGAGTCAACAGGCCTTCCCTGCAAGAGGAATGTTCTTCTGGCCTCAGATCAGAGACTGGATAGTGCCTGGAACATGGGCTAGAAACACAAGAACGTGAAACAAGAATGACAGTGACCATTTATTGAGCACACGTGTTGCGTCCTCCCAGGCCTGATTATGGTGCATCCCCACACTAGTGTTGTAAGGAAGATATTCAGGTAAGAAGCAGGGGCTTAGCGGTCGCACAACTGATAAGTGAGGGAGCTGGGATCCTGCCCTCGGCCAGCGTCTCACCATTCACTCTGTCCTCCCGGCCCAGCCTCTAACCACTACACTGTACCGAGTCCTGAATTTGAACTCAGGGTGCTAATTCTATCCCAGGTGTGCCATTGCAACTTAAGGAGATAGGACTCATTGCTAGAATGTGGCCACGAGAGGATGCAGCTATTCAGACAAGACGTATCAGAGAGGTCGGGAATTGTGTGATTGGCCACAATAGACCTCGCTCCCTGGAGTCCACAGGGGAATCTGATCAGTGGATGACCACATCCAGCAAGGAAAAGTGAAGCGAGAGGAGTGAAGGAGAGGAGGGAAACTGTAATTGTCTTGAAATATTTAAAGGTGGGGCGCCTGGGTGGCTCAGTTGGTTAAGCGTCCAACTCTTGGTTTTGGCTCAGGTCATCATCTCACAGTTCATGAGTTTGAACCCGGCATCGGGCTCTGCAATGACGGTGTGGAGCCTGCTAGGGATTTTCTCTCTTCTCCTCTCTCTGCCCCTTCCCTGCTTGCTCTCCTTCCCTCTCTCTCTCAAAATAAATAAACTTTAAATAAATATATTTATATATTTAAATAAATAAATAAATAATTTATTTATTTATTTATATGTTACATAAAAAATAAATATATATATAAATAAATGTATATATGTTTATAGATATATATATTTAAAGGAAACGTCAGGTGGCAAAAGAGGTAGGTTATTCTTACTGCATAAAATAAGGGGCTTCACAAGGAGTCCAGTCTCAGTCTCCATAAAAAGAAGGCAGTCGTGACGAGAAATGACAAGTGTCGACGAGAGTGTGGAGAAAAAGGGACCCCTGTGCACTGTAGGTGAGAATGTGGACTGATGCAATCCCTGTGGAAAACAGCACAGAGGTTCCTCAAAAAATTAAAAATTGGGGCACCTGGGTGGCTCAGTTGGTTAAGTGTCTGACTCTTAGTCTCAGCTCAGATCAGGATCTCACGGTTCGTGAGTTCGAGCACCACCTTGACCTCTGTGCTGACAGTGTGGAGTCTGCTTGGGATTTGCTGATTCCCTCCCTCTGCCCCTCCCCTGCTTGCTCTCTCTCTCTCTCTCTCTCTCAAAATAAATAAACTTAAAAAAAATTTTTTTTTAATTAAATACGGAACTTCCCTAGGATCCAGTGATTCCCCTGCTGGGTATTCTCCCAAAGGAAACAAAATTACTAATTTAAAAAGATACACGCACCCCGATGTGTATTGCAGCATTATTTACAATGGCCAAGATATGGAAGCAACCCAAGTGCCCATCGACCAATGAATGGATAAAGAAGATGTGGCATATATATACCGTGGAGTGTTACTCAGCCACAAAAAAGGAATGGAATGTTGCCGTTTGCAACAACATGGATGGACCTAGAGGGCATTATGCTACGTGAAATAAGTCAGAGAAGGACAAATACTGGATGATTTCACTTATACCTAGGGTCTAAAAACCAAAACAAATGAATAAACAAGCAAAAAAGCAGAAACAGACCCATAAATACAGAGAACAAGCTGATGGTTGACGGAGGGGCGGGGAAGGGGGGATGGGCAAACATGGGTGACCAGGAGTAGGGGTTACTGGCTTCCACTTATGGAATGAGTGAGTCCTGGGGATAAAAGGCACAGCATAGGGAATGTAGTGAATGGCGTTGTAACAGCGTTGTACGGTGACGGATAGCGGCTACGCTTGTGGTCTCATAGCACCAGGTAGGGAGTTGGTGAATCGCTGTGTTGTATACCTGAGGCTAATGTAACATCGTGTGCCAGTGATACTTCAGTAGAAAAAAAATCAGATACGAAATAAAAAGGGAAGTAACAAAAGAAAACACGAATAAACCTTTACGTGATACGCATTTTTAAAAATCAAAACCGGAAAAGTAAAGAAAGCAGGCCTGACAGTTTTGCCTGTCCAAAGGCAAAGTGGGCTTCCGCAGAGGGGGTGAGCTTCCCATCGCTGGAGGCAACTAAACAGAGGACGGTACCCACCTGTCAAGAATGCTGTAGATTCCTGCGTTAGGTGGGACTGTGACCAACTGCTCTGTGAATTCTGAGCCCCTGTGGAATTATGTAACCCTATCATGGAGGCCCACAGAGACGCGAGTTCGGTATTTGACCCCTGAGCCCCCAGGTTCTTCTGGGCTGAGCACGGGCAAGTCACTTGTCTGAAGTCATCTCTAGATGATTACATTCCAACATCTATAATTATTGGGATACAAGTGGGTAGACTTATTCCAGGCGTAAAGGCAGGAAAAGAGATCTCAAAACCATTCTCCCAGTCCCCAGAAGCAGTTTGCAATCAGAGACCCTCCTGCCCCTAGTCCATGCTAAGGATGTTGGAAAGGCTCTAGGTAGCCAAGAGCTCAGAACTGTGGGGGCTGCCTCCTACAGGCATGTCATCAGGGCCCAGTCCCTCCCCACAGTTAGCCGGACGCACCCCCTTCCTAGACAGGCAGACACATCATCTTCTCTCCCAGGACCTGCTCCCAGCTGGACTTGAGGGTTTCCAGCCAGCCTCTCCCAACTTGATGTGCAGCTTCTCTCCTCCCCACAGCTCCAAAGTATGCGTCTGTCTTGTGGCGCCAGTAGGGAGGCTTGTCCTCTGGTAAACTTTGCCCCATGACCCTTTCCTCCTCCAGAATGGGACATCCGGTCGGGTAGGCTGATTTCCCAGCATCTCCCAAGTACCTCGGACGCTGGCTCCATTTCCTGCCCCTCCCCAGACACCGATGGAGCAACAGGCAGATGTCTGGCCCCCACATTCTGTGGTCCTGATGCCCATTCCAGGGGAATCAGGATAGAGAGTGAGGGCACCGCTCCGGTTTGGGACAGTCCTATCACGTTCTTTAATCCTTGGAGCGGAAAATGTTTGGCATATAAGTATGTTGGAGCGGGGCCAGTCATGGTAAATCCTGTCCTTTTCTTGGGTACCGTGTGAGGTCCGCTCCTTTGTGCGTGTTCAGCAAATATGATTTGAGTGCCTACTATGTGCCCAGCACAGCACTAGGCAAGAGAATAGATTTAACCACAAAACAGAGACGGGGTCCTTGCCCTTGAGCACACAGCCTCAGGGTGGGGAAAATTAGCCACTAAGCTTATCCCTGGAGCAGTGCGTCTCAGATGTTACTCTGCTTGGAGATCTAGGTCAAATTCAGTAGGTCTGGGTGGGTCTGAGACGGTGCACACCTGTAAGCTCCCAGGTGATGCTGATGCCGCGGGTCCCCCAGGTCACGGAGAGCAGCCTGCGTAGTTACCTGCTTGAGGGCAGGCGGGAAGCAGGGCAGACTCCGTCTGATTTTGGATGCACAGTGGGCAGGATGACAGAGAACTTTCGGAAGGAATCCTAGGATGTCTTTCTCCCTCGCGCCGAGACCTCTTGTCCAGAGACCAGGGCCCCGGTGGCCTTTGCTTTTACCTGGGAGACCCCTGGACAGGTGCCAGGACCAGGGTGTCCACTGCGGAGAGAAAACCGGCTTTGGCGGGGGGGCCGGGATGTTTTGCTCAGTGGCGTCCTCTTGTCTTTGCAGACTGTGCCGGGTGCAAGGAGGAGATCAAGCACGGCCAGTCGCTCCTGGCGCTGGACAAGCAGTGGCACGTCAGCTGCTTCAAATGCCAGACCTGCAGCGTCATCCTCACGGGGGAGTACATCAGCAAGTGGGTGTCTCCCCCCTCCCCCCCCCCGCCCCCGCGCCCCCCCCCATCCTTCCAGCCTGCCCCCTGCGGCCTTTGCCCAGGTCTCCAGTAGCGCCTCCCTCCGCTTGCATCCAGCCACCACACGGCCACAGCCGCAAACAGCATCTCCCCGACCCTTGGGCCCTTCCGTGGTGTTTCCTCCGCCCGCGATGCTCCCCTCCGGCTGGTCTTGCGTCCCACACTGTCGCTTCAGAGTTGGTCTCATGCCCTCCGTGCCCTGTTTGTGTCCTTCACACGGGCTAACACGGTCTGCAGTTATCCATTTATCCATGTCACCTCTTTAATAATGATACTAATATCAGCTACCACGTATGGAGCTTTTATCGTGTCCCAAGAATACACTAATGGCTGTGTACGGGTTATCACATTAAATCCCACAACTACCCCCATGAGGCGTCCAGCCCCATTTTCAAAGCTGTGAAAACTGAGGCTTGGGGAAGTAAGTAACTTGCTCCATGATTAAATTGAATGTCTGTCCTCACCAAGGCAGGGACTTTGTTTCAGCCACGGCTGCCTTTTTAGCACAGTGCCCGACCCCCCGGCCAATGATACAGTTGTTGAATGAATTTAATCCATGAGATGAGATACAACGGACACACGAAGCTTCAGGAAAGAGGGCCCGACCCCCAGTGCCTGCGCCGTGTGGCACCAGTCCCCTGGCCACTAGACCCTAGCGACTGCGTTTACATACTCAAGTACCTACAAGAAATCGTGGCCGCAGGCCCTGACAGCTTTGATGCTCTGTGACCCAGACCCTTCTGAGGTGCCATTGTGACCCACTGCTAGGACATAGTGAGCACGTAAAGTCGTAGCACGTATGGTTTTTGCTGTCAAGAGAGTGATAATCCAATAAGGGAGATAAACTACATACATAAAGAATTATGACATCAGCAGTTATGTGATAGGGAGCTCAAGAGTTTTGTTGTTGAAGACCCTTCAGATCATAAGTGACAGAAAACCCAATTCGCAACTCATTTAAAGCAAAAATGAGAGTTTATTGACTCAGAAATGGGAAAGCCAGAGGCATACTGACTTCGGCGTGGCCGAATCCAGGGACTTAAAGATGTTCGTTGGCTCTTTAGAAGTGCCCCTCTCCCCCACCCCTCTCTCCCCCACCCCTCTCCCAACTCCAGCTTCTTCCGTGTTGGATTTATTCTCAAACAGGCGCTCCCCAAAGGGTAGCAAAGGTAATCACCAGCCACTCCAGGCTTTCATTCTCCTGGCTTAGCCGGGCCGGCAGAGAGAAAGAGGCCTCCTTCCCAAGGATTCCAGCGGAAGTCCCATGGTTGCCCCTGATTTGGCCACCCTTAGGTCACATACCCATTCCTGAGCAGTCGCTGGCCAGGAGGATGTGAACCCTAGAGCCAGAGACCAGCCCTCCGTGACCCACAGTGACTGTGAGGGGCAAGGGGTGGCCCCCAAAGGAAACCCCAGGCGAGGTTCTGGGCAAAAGGGAGCACGGATGCTACCAGAGAGCCCTGTCTGCCGGAGGCCCAAGAACAGGGCTGTGAATATTCAGAGAAAGAAGGGATCACTTCGAAGTAGCAGGGAGTGAAATCTGGAGTCCGTGAGAGCTTCATGGAGGATAGTGCTATTTGAGCCAGACCTTGGAAACAGGGGTAAGAATGGAAAATGCAAAGAAGGAAAGCTGGGAGGCAGAATGCCCGGCCTGGGCGAGGGCAGGGTGGTGCCTGACCTGTCCATCTTGTTGGCCGGAGCTCAGACGAGTGCACACGTGAAGCAAGGTCCGAGGCTGCAGAGGTGAGCTGAGGCCACGTCACCGAGAGCTTTGAGTGCCATGGTAGTAGGAGTTTGGCATCTCGCTCTGTGCTTGCCAAGTAAGAAGTGCCCTTAAGTGAGTCACCGGCCAGGAGGCCTTGGGTCTGTGCGCCCGAGTGAGAATTCTTTAGAGGCGCAGGGTTTGCCCAGAGCTCCTCTCAAGGAGGCCCAGCCCTGACTGCCCGTTGCACCTTGGGCCTCTGAAGCCTGCCCTGGGCTCTTCGTTTGTCTGCTGGCAGAGTGGCAGGTGCTTAGAGGCACTGGCTGTGGCATCGATGCCCTGGTTAGAAGCCCAGCCTGCATGACCTTGGCGAGAGACTTCACTTCTCCCAGTCCGTTTCCTCACTTATCAAAACAGATAAGAAGACCTACCTCACTGGGTCACGCAAAGGCTCAGGTATCAGTGCTTCGTACGTAATAAGTGTCTAGTAAATATTAATTTTACCCTCTGCCTCTCTTTAGAATCATGCATATTTCAAATTCCCTAAGGCCTCCCAACCCGTGGGTCCAAATGAGGCGGGGTTGGCATTTATACCCAAAGTTTGCTGGCTCATTTTACCCCTCTGCTGACACATGACTTTATCCCCCCTGCAGGGTCACCTCCCACACCCACGGCGTGCAGAAAGGTTGGCAGGGGTGGGAGGAGGCTTGTCTCCTGGGCCCACGAACAGCAGTCTGACCTCTGGGCTTTTCTGGGCCTGAGTCCTCATTGCTGCCTCTCCTTCAGGGGAACACAGCCTCCCTGCCGCCCAGGGTGGGGTCCCAGCAGTCCCAGCATGGCAACAACTTGGAGACAAAACAGTGACGTGCCTGTCCTTCAGGCCTCTCTGTGTGAGCCGGTTCTCTTATGCCCAGAGGTGGGGGAAATGGCCCTCTCTGGTCCTGGATTCATGAGCACTACACAGCTGTGTCATCAGGTCTGGTCCTTAGATGCAGTGTCCTGTTGAAGTCCCCTCTCCGCACACGAAGTCCTCCCTACAGGCCGGCACAGCTGAGCCCTACACGCTGGAGCCGTCTTTCAGTCCTCATGACGACCTGGGTGAGAAACCAGACCGCCCGGCTTTGGACCCAGCTTTAGAGCATCTGCGTTGAGTTACTGAGTTGCCTCATCCACACAATAGGGAGACTGATAGTTCTGACTTCATAGGGCGGCCGGAAGGATTAAACGAAATAATCTATGTGAAACACCTTTGGAGGGCCCGGCACACCCCACGAAATAAATGTCAGTGGCTATTAGTAGTAGGAGGTAGTATAAGAATCATTAACAAAAATCCTATTACTGCCTGATAAGTGTTAAGCACCGGGTGAAAACGAAACACATAGGAAGTGCTTAAGGTAGTTTCCTGTTAATCTACTGACCCGGGAGGACAGTCAGATGACTCTTTCACTGCAGGTAAAATCTCTTATTAGAAGAGGAGCCCTTAAGGCTATCCACAAAAATTGACCACATCGATTCCCTCCTGGAAAGGGCTGGGAGGAGGGTGAAGGCTTTCCCCTTTATGCCTTTATAATGTGCCAAGTGCAACTATCACCTATTCTAAGTACAATAAAACTTCATGCATTTTGACAATACTTTTTTCTCACAGCCCTTAGGGATAAAGAGAAGAAAGTGGGTCTGGAGAGCTTGCGGGGAGGAGGGGCGGAAGGAGGACAGAAGAGGGGCACCCATGGCCAGCAGCCCAGACCAGTGGTTCCCAGGTGCGCTCGGGAAGTCTGCCGAGATGCAGATTCCCAGGCCCCCTTCCAGGGGTTCTCTGATTCCAGAGATCTCGGAGGGTGGCTGGGGAGTCTGCATTTTTGACAAGCTCCCCAAGTGTTTCTAATCTTGGCCCAGTCACCATTGGCTGCAGGTCCTGGAACCTCCATGTGGCTCCCCCTCGGATCCCCACACCCCCAACTTCCTCTCCCTGTGTGGATTTCCTCTTGCAGGGATGGTGTTCCGTACTGCGAATCTGACTACCACTCCCAGTTTGGCATTAAATGCGAGACCTGTGACCGATACATCAGCGGCAGGGTCTTGGAGGTGAGTGGGGTTCAAGGAACTGTGAAGGTGTTTGCGTAGGATGGCCCGTGACTCCAAAAAGTCATCACCGAGGCCCCCTTCTTCCCTAGCCTCCCCCCCCCCACTGCCTCTACCCCGGCTGAGCTTGCTGCACGACTTGAGCAAATAACTTTGCCTCTCTGGGCCCTCCCAAAGTGAGAAGCCAGACAAAATTATTCCTGGTTCAAAAAACGCCGTACTGGGAATATCAGTGGCTTCTCTGGACTCAGACCCAGATAGATTACTGGGGAGAGACAATTACGGATTTCTTCCCAACCTGCTAAAGGATGGAAGCCAGTTTTAATTTTTTAAGCATTTGGTAATGTGCCGATTTAAGAACCAGCTTGTCTACTGGCTTGCTCCCTGAGCCCTGCTTTGGCTGGTCCATCACCATGGCAACAGCTCTCCCCTGCCTCTGATGCACAGCCTCAGCTCTGCCAGTAACAGGCAACCTGCGCCCCTGCCCGAGCTCCTATCTGCTGGCCTTCCTGGCCTTCCTTCCCACACCCTGTGAGCCCAGAAAACTGTCTTCCTATGGTTTGGGACCACCCACCTCGAGGAATTCAAAACAGGAAAGAGTTTGGTGCGAAGGAAAAACAATGGCGTAAGACTAGAAACAAGTGGGTTCTGATATTGACTCAACTGCTCCCTCATGCTCAGATTTGGGGTGAGTCTCTTTGCCTCTCTAGGCCTCAGTTTTCCCTTCTGACAGTGGCTGGGGGATGGCAGACTGCTCTTCCAGGCAGAATCGCGAATTCTGAGAACGCGGGTCACTTGGCCAGTGTTACCTGAAGTCAGCGCTTGTGTTGAGAAGGATTCTGCAGCCGTGTCCAGTCTGTGCAGGAAAGAGTGTAGTAACCAGGAAAGCAGGATCCACAGAGATGCATTGAAGCTGAGCCCCAAGGATAAGAAGGAGGCTGTCTCGTGACCAGCTAGGGGAGAATAGAGCTTGCCCCATTCAAAGAACAGAGGAAAAGGCCAGTGCAGCTGAATTATATAAATTGGGGCTAGGAAGGATGGAGTCTATCACACAGGACATATCGTATAGGGCTTTGTAGCCATTTAGGAGTTTGGATTTTAGAGTAAGTGCAATGGCAAGGTAGTGGAGAGTTTTTCATTTTTTTTTTTAAATGTTTTTATTTATTTTTAAGAGAGAGACAGAGTGTGAGCGGGGGAGAAGCAAAGAGAGAGGGAGACCCAGAATCCGAAGCAGGCTCCAGGCTCTGAGCTGTCAGCACAGAGCCCGACATGGGGCTCGAACTCACAAACTGCGAGATCATGACCTGAGCTGAAGTCGGACGTTTATGCGTCTTAGCCACCCAGGCACCCCAGGTTTTAAACCAAGAAGCAACATGATAAGATTATGTTTCTAAAAGATTGTAGGGAGTCAGAGAGAAAAAGCTAAAGGCACAGAGCTGCCCAACCATTAAACCTTTCCAGGGAGCAGTAGGAGTGCGATGTGGAAGACAAAGCAAGACACAGGAGCACAGCTGGGGTGTTGGCCTGGATTTCTGAGGGCCCAACACCAGGGTGAGGCGTTTGTGTGGGATTCACTGGGCAATAGGGCTTATGCAAAGACTGAGCCTGAGTGACCCACTTAGAGCTGCTCCTTAGAGAGGGCATAACGGACACGGGCTCCATTGGGAGGAAAGAAATAGAAGTGGGAGACCAGCGGGGAGGCCATGACGTCATGGGAAGGATTCAAGACCTACAGCGGCAAGCAGAAGGAGCACCACCTACCTCCAGCATGACAGAAGTGAAATTCCCATCTCTTTGCTGCGGGGCAACTTGTAGACAGGAGGGTTGAGGGAAAAGAGGCCAAAGGTTGTACCAAAGTGTCAAGCCTGGATGAGAGGACGTCTGCTGCTGTCATCTGCGGAATGAGGGGTGGCAGGGAAAGCAGCTGGTCAAGGCAGAAACACAGCGAGTTCCATTTGGGACAGGTTGTGATTGAAATTCCGAGAAGGTTTCAAGAAAGCGGTCAGAAATGTGGAGCAGAACTCAGGAACAAAGCTCCATCAGGCTTCGCAGCGTGGAGGGAATAATCTCAAGAAGGCTAGGATTTGAATAATAGTCAGCGCCAGGGGAGTCATTGGGATGGAGAGAAGGAGGGAGGGAGGGAAGAAAGGAGGAAGAAGGAGGAAGGGGCTGAAGGCAGCCTGGGGGAGTGGCCGCTTACAGGTGCACAAGGGGAGTGAGGTGTCAGAGAAAGAGGAAGAGCAGTCAGGGACGTGGGGGGAGAAAGGGACCTGGACCACAAGAATAAGGAGCTTCAGAAAGGATGGCGAGGTCGGCCAGTGTTGGTCAGATTCTGCGGAGCAGTTGAGGACTATGCGCGCTGAGAAGAAGCTGTGCAGTGTGGGGAAAGGTGACCTTCAGAACAGTCTGAGGTCAGCTGGATTATAGGAGAGAAGCGTCTGCATTGTAGTGGGGTAAAGGGTCAGTGGGATGGGCGGTCATAAAAGCAGACTTTTTCTTTCGAGAAGGAAGACACTTGGATCACACACAGGGCTGCAGACAGGAACTCATCTCAGCATTTCCAAGCCGCTCTGACACTGTCTGCGGCAGCTGTCTTCTCCCTTGTGCTGCTGCGTTGAGCAGTTGAGCATCCCGGGAGCCTCCTCTCGGGCTGCTGGTGTAACCGGGTTTCGATTGATTCCATTTGTATGAGGCTCCATTAGCATCGTGGACGTATTGATTTTTTTTTTCTTAAAGCTGGAAGAGACTTTTAGCTATCAACTAGTTAGCCCTCCTCATTTTACAGATGAGAAAAGGGAGCCCCAAGACGTGTGGTGCAATCCCAAGGTCATACACAGTGTTTCTGGTAGAGCCGGAGCTAAAATCTAGGACTTCAGACTCCTATATCCCACACACGTGGCCACAGCTCTCTGCCACTCAGTGGTCTTTGAGGTCATGTGATGTTATGAGATACATGGTTGGAGTGAAACAGACTTGGTTTCCAATGTTACCACTTCCGGCCATGAAACCTGACACCAAGTCACTTTCTCTGAGACTTAGAGTCTTTATCTATCATGGCAAATACTACTGTTATTTAACTCCTGATGGATATGTTAGCGTGAAATAATAGAAAATATAATGAACTTCTCTCTGTCCCTGGTTCCCAGCACAGGGCTCCTAAAACTTGCAACCTCCATAAGTGTTAAGAACACCAGGAGCATCTTTTGTATTGATTTTATATACATTAATAGCATAAATATTAGTATTTGCCCTTGACCCTGGTTCCTGACACAGAGTTCCTAAATCTCTTCCTAAATCTGGGTGATAGGAGTGGCTTTTGTTCTAATGAGGTGACTGCCGGTGGACTCCTGGAGAGCTTCAGGGTGGGGGCTGGACACCAGAAAGATCTAGCCATGAATAGAAGCTTGGAACTTTCAGGGCCACCTCGCATCCCCCAGAAGGGGGAGAGAGAGGGTCTGGAAACTGAGGTGATGATGGATCGTGCCTCTGTGATGGAGCCTCCATAAAAACCCCCAAAGGGTGGGGTTTGGAGAGCCTCCGGGTTGCTGAACACGTGGAGGTTCTGGGAGACTGGTGCACTGGGAGGGGCCATGGAAGCTCCACGCCTCCTCCCGCACCCCTTGTCCTACGAACCCCTTCCACCTGGATGTTCATCTCTACCCTTTGTCATCCCCTTGTATAATAAACCAGTAAACATAAGTGTTCCCCTGAGTTCTGTAAGCTACGCTAGTGAATTATTGAGCCCAAGTTGGGGGGTCATGGGAACCCCAATTTATAGCCAGTCGGTCAGAAGCACAAGTGACAACCTGGGACTTGAGATTGGCATCTGAAGTGGGGGAGGGGCAGCCATGTAGAACTGAGCCCTTAACCTGTGGGGTCTGATACTCTTTCTAGGTAAATAGTGTCAGAACCGGTTAAGCTATAGGACATCCAGCTGGCGTCTCAGAGAATTGCTTGCAATGGAACCCCCCCCCCCCCCCCACCACACACACACACACATCTAATGTCAGACGTCTTTCGAGTGTGGTAGTCATGTGAGAGTAAAGGACACGTACAGAAGTGTCTTTACAGTTAGTGAGGACTTTTTTGGTTGCAAGCGCAGAAACCATAGTCAAATAGCTCAGACCAAAAAGGAAATTTATCAGCTCCCATAATAAAAAGCCCAGGAGTAGGTCTTGCTTCAGGCACAGCTGGATCCAGGGCTTAAACAAATGCATTTGGAGCATCTTACCATCTTGGCTCCACTGTACCTTGTGTGGGCCTTATTCTCAGGAAGGCTCTCCTTCATGATGGGGAAGTTGGACACCATTGACCCCAGGCTTATATCCTATCAGACAGCATGCCCAGGAGGAGGAGAGATTCTCTTTTTCATAGCTCAGCCCGGGACTGGCTCTCACTGGACATTCTCAGGCCCATCTCCAAACCAATCACTAGGACCACAGAGTTGGAATACACTTGTTGGTGGGGTCTGCCCTACTTAACCACATGGACTGCTGTGGGGAATGAGTAGTCCCACTCAGGAAAGGCCTATTCGCATGACCCCCAAGCTGTTTCTGGAAGAAGGGGGAAGGACAATGGCCAGGCAAAAATAACAGTTGCCCACCACAGGGCCCAGCGCATTTGCTGGTACACGACAGGCACTGAATTAAATCCCATCCCCCCCTTTCCCATGCCCTCCCTAGGCCACTCCGCAGCCCCTTTCCTTCCTAGTCTCCGTCCTCTCCAAAGGGAACGACAAACGTGGTATCCCGGTACTGCCTTTCCTAACCCTTGTGGTTCTCGGTCGTGTCCAATTTGCCCCATTTTTGTCCACTATTTTCTCGATTCCGGTGTGTTAACAGACAGGATGTCCCGTATTCCCTCGCTGACTTGGTTTCCCTTATGCTGGTGCTGGCTGCTCTGGCAGCCTCCTGCCCCACCTCGCTTCCAAGCTGTTGCTGAGATGCTGTGCACCCTCTCCCAGCCGGGGCAGGGTGACGGGGCGTGACATTTAGGAAGACGCCAGGCTTCAGTTGCACCAAGGCGCTGTTGCCTCCCTGGAAAACAGGTCTATAATTGAAATGATAAAGAGACACAAAGTAGGAAGAAGTTGCTAATTAAACCGATTATCCTTGTCATGGTAGGAGAAAATCAGTCCCACATCTCAGCTTGGGAAAAGAGCAGGCTCCTTCCAAAGTCTGAACACACTTTGCTCCGATGATGAGAAGGGTGTTTTATCACCGGTGGGAAGCCCCACAAACGAGAGTGAAACAGGAACACTGGAGACTTTTTTTGAAAGTCTTCATTTTGAAAAATCTGCCCCGTTCTTCATTCTTGCTAAGTTTTTAGAATAAATCAAGTATCTCCAGAATAGGCAGGCCCATGCCCCACCCCACCACCCCCCAAAAAGATTCAGACATAAGCCTTGAGAATTACTCAATTATATATTTTTTAGAATTATTCAATTATAATTTTTGAATTGTAAGGAACCCATTGCCATCCACCCAAATGATGGCTTGGGGGGGGGGGCCTTTAATAATCCCCCAGTACCCATCAATTTCACTCAGGCCTATCCCCCCAAACTAATCCTGCCCTCGCATGCATATTTTGCAGTTGACTCTTGACTCTTGAACAACACGAGGGTTAAGGGCACCGACCCCCACAGAGTTGAAAATCCGTGTATCGTTTTGGCTCCCCTAGACCTTACCTAACAGCCGACTATTGACTGGAAGCCTTACCAATAACATAAACATAGATTAACGCGTATTTTGTGAGATATGTGTATTATATATGGTATTCTTTTTTTTAAGTTTATTTATTTATGTTTGAGAGAGAGAGAGAAACATGAATGGGGGAGAGGCAAAGAGAGAGAGGGCCAGAGGATCTGTAGCGGGCTCTGTGCTGGCAGCACAGAGCCTGATGCGTGGCTCGAACCCACGGACCGTGAGATCATGACCTGAGCCGAAGTCGGACGCTTAACCGACTGAGCCACCCAGGCGCCCTATCTATATACAGTATTCTTACAATCAAGTAAGCTAAGGAGAAGAAAATGTTGTTAAGAAAATCATAAGGAAAAGAAAATACATTTACGGTGCCGTATCGCATTTGTCAGAAAAATGACCCACCTGTACGTGGTAAGTTCAAACCACAGTTCAAAGCAGTGTTGTTCAAGGTCAAGTGTACCTTCAAAACAAGCCCCCCCGGCTTCCAACCCCAGTGCTGAGCCAACCTCCTCCATATAGAGAGTCTGGAGATGCCCCTGAAGGACCCTTATGTATCACACTCTCTTGGCTGGGATTGTAGTGTCACAGCCGTCAGCGCGGGAGTGAGTGCCGCACGGGTGACAAGCCCTCACGATTCCAGCTTCTACTGCTTCTGGCGAAACCTAGAGGCGTCGCCTTCTCTGAGGCTGTGTCTTGCCCCACAGAAGAATTTGCTGTTGCAAATCATTTACATTTTTACTTGAAATAGTTGTAAGGAAGGAAAGTGGGAATCGTCAAGGCGGCTTACCAAAACCAGACTGGGCTGAGCTGGGGATGGGACGGAGGCACTCAGGTGCAGCAATCACAGGCCCGGAGCATTGGGGTCGGAAGGTCCCCAACAGGTCCTGCCTTTGTGGGGCCCATCGTTTGTCCACGGAGCCCCAAAAGCCAAGTTTTGCCACGTCTACGGACCTTGTATATGCCTGTGTGGCAGACAGCATCACAGCCTCTACCCCACCTCCCCGCCCCCCCACCCCAACTCCGAGTGCCACAGCAGGCTGGGTCCTCCCAGGGGCACTGGGGATCCACCAAAAGCTGGCTCACTTACAAATAATTAAAAAAAAAAAAAAAAGACAAAAAACATGTAACAGGAAAAACCAGGATCACTTGCTATACTGCCAGTAACCAAAACACACACACACACACACACACACACAACAACAACAACAACAACAACATAACCCACAGCTCTTGCTAAATTCTACTGTTTGTTGGAGGAGGCTCCAAGCCTCAAATCTGTTCTCATTCTTAAAAAGGTAGGTTAGTGGGGCACCCGGGGGGCTCAGTAGGCTGAGTGTCCAACTTCAGCTCAGGTCATGATCTCACGGTCCATGGGTTTGAGCCC
>NW_024412377.1:41826953-41868136 GCF_014898765.1 Herpailurus yagouaroundi
CAGTAGCACCAAACTGGTCTCTGTCCTTGAAGAAACCGGAAGAATTCGGGGTGGCCAGCTGGCTTAGTTAGAACGGTGTACGATTCTTGATCTCAGGGCTGTGAGTTCGAGATCCACATTGAGTGTAGAGATTAACTGAATGAATAAAACTTAAAAAAGAAAACGAAAAATTGACAGAGGATTGGAAAGGAGGCCTTCCCCCCCCCTCCCCGCCTTGATCCAACGTTATTAAATCGCAGGTCCAGGTACATTCAAAGTCACTTGGGTGCCACTAGTGACAAGGGCCCCATTCCTGGGGAACTGTTGGGATATCTTCAAAGCAAGATTATTTCCTCATCTGGAAATGATGGACCAGTGGCTGTCAAGGCTGTTAAGGGGCCCTTGCACTGCCGGAATAGAAGTGCAGGTGTCCAGAGAAGCCCCCTGACCTGCCTTCAGGGACCCGTGGTGTGGAATCACCAAGCTTCCTGGGTGGGCTTTTCAGTGGTTCACGAAAGTACCAACACCCTTGATGCGCCCAGGAGATGTTCAGGCCCAACCTGTTCCCTGGACGGCAGCCCCAGCTCTGACCTCTTTATTTCTTCTTTTCCTTCCACAGGCGGGAGGGAAGCACTACCACCCAACCTGTGCCAGATGCGTACGTTGCCACCAGATGTTCACCGAAGGAGAGGAGATGTACCTCACAGGTAGGCAGATGCGGCCTCATGGAAGGCAGTCCTGTCCACCCATGTCTATAAAGGAGACACGGTCTCCTTCATTTCAGTGTTATCTTTGCTTTGGCTTCTTCTCAAAATTGCAATTAACTCGCCCCTCTCCGGGTGGTTTGGCAAAGTTGCCGGTGTGGCTAATATGAAGTGACATGTAATCTGCCTTCCGTCCCTGTGCGCCTCCGCCCGCTGCTTAGCTGGCCTGCTTCCCTGGCAGCGCTCTGAGCAGACTCCCCTGGCTCTGCCTGGGGGCGGGAGGTTGAGCTGAAGCAGGCCAAGGGGACAGAGGACCTCAGAGAGATGCCTGTGTGGCAGGCAGCACCACAGCCTCTGCCCCCGCCTCCCCCCCCCCCCCCCCACCTCCCCGAGCGCCACGGCAGGCTGGGTCCTCCCAGGGACGCTCAGGATCCACTGAGAGGAATGGAAGCAAAGAGGGACGGGTTTCCCTCCGCCACTTCAGAGGGCCCAGCCTTCAGGCCCCAGGATCCTTGCAAGCCTTCTTATTAGTCCTCAGGCTCTGCTCTGTCCTCCATCGTCTGCTCCATCGTCCATCCTCCCGGGGCATCGTCGTGTCCTTGGCAGAGCCCTGAGCCCTGTCCAGAGGTCTTCAGGGCCCCTCCCCGCCCACCGTCTCAGGTACCAACACTTCAGCCTTGCGTTAGGACCCTCTCACTGAGGTCTCAAGCTGCCTTTCTCTTTCTGGCCCTGGACAAGCCCCACATCTCAGCTGCCAAAGCCAGTTTCCAGTTGCTTCTCCGTCCATTCCACAACTATTTTTTGAGACCCTGCCATGGGTGAGCTCTGCCCTGGGGTCGTCAGTGAGTTCCAGCTCCAGCCCGAGCCCCACTGCCCTACGGCCCGACGGGGGGATGGGGGGGGGTGCAGTCAGTAATCCCACAAATAACTGTCAATAGTGATAAGCTTTATGAAGGGGGGAGGCTTGGGATGCTGAAAGCACTCAATGGGTGGGGTGCACGTCAGGGAAGGCCCCCTGAGGAAGGGCCAGGAGCGGGGATCCAAAGGACGGGTGGGCGTTAACTGGACAAACAGGGGAGGGCTGGGATATGCCCCCTGAGGGGATAGAGGCGGGTAAAGAAATGACAGGCGTGGGAGACCAGGAGGAGACGGAGGGGAGAAACGAGGCTGGGAGGTGGGCAGGGGTGGACAGTGAACACATGCCCTGCTGCCTGCCTCCTGGAACATTCTAGTCTTCCATGCCCCCGTTTGGAAATCCTGCCATTCCTGGCCCAGGTTAGTCACTGCCGACTCTGTAACCCCCTCAGGTGCCCTCACCCCGCCCACAGGCTTCTTCCCAGGCTTCTCCAGCTTGCAGCAGAGTCCTTGGCCTTCTCCCTGAGACCTTTTGATCCTGACATTGATCCCACAAGTACTCACTGTACAGGTGGTCACTGTTGGCTGATTAGTTGGATAGCTGGCCGATTAGTCATCCCCAGATGTTTGAATAGCCCCAGGAGGGCTCTTCCTCCAGATTTCCCCACAAGGCAGAACTAAGGCCGGGACACAGTTACAGAGAGCGTTGTCTTCCTATCAGGCTTGTTCTACCAGGAATGCCCACGGCCACAAGTTCCCTCCACTTGCAGTGAGTGCCTTTGCCCAGAGTAGGACTTCGCAACCTTAGCACTACTGACATTTGGGGCCAGAGAAGTCTTTGGTGTGGGGACTGTCCTATGCATCGCACGGTGTTTAGTAGCATCCCTGGCCTCTACCCACTGGGTGCGAGTAACGTACTCCTTCCCATTGGGACAACCAAAAAGATGCCAGACATTGCCAGATGTTCCCTGGGGGGCAGAATAGTTCTCTGTTGAGAACCACTGGCCTAGAGAGAGTCAACAGAATCTCGTACTATCTACTGGGACTGCCGGAGCAGGAATTCCTATGTTGGATTGAACTAGGTGACCATTCCTAAGATGCTGTGAATTTATGAATACTTGCTTGCATGTACAGTCATACAAGTACTGGAGATGGAAGGATCCCACAGGTCACCCTAGACTGTAACGTAACAACCTCATGGTATAGATGGGAAATGTGAGGCCCAGAGACAGGTAGAGAACGTAGGGCCAGACTGGTCTTATGACTCCCACCCCAGGGCTCTTTCAATCTCACCTCCGGGACCCAGGCTCTGCCTGTTACTTAGGTCCCTGTGAGGACTGGACCTCCTCCTTCCATCAGTACTGATCTGTAGGTGCCTGGGTCCCTGAGTGCGTGCTGCAGCAGGACCCTGGGTTATGTGCTAGGACATTCCCCCTGAGTCTCAGCAAACTGCATGATGTCTTCATGAGCCCTGCGTCCATGGCAATCCAGACTTTGCACTTAGTCTGGAAATTTTTTGCATGGTATTCCTCTCCCCCTTTCCTGGCGAACACATATCCTAGTGTTGAAACCATTCTCTCGTTCACATCACTAGAACAATCAACATCTTTATCTCCCTGCCTGAATTCTCAATCCTAACCTTGCCCTATTGGGTGCCTTGAACCCTGGCTCCACTGCTTCCTGAGTTCTTGACCCTGGGCCAGCCTCTTAACCCTGAACCTCAGTTACCTAGCCTGTAAAATAGGCTAGTAACGGTCCCCACACGGCATAGCAAATTCCTGACACATGGAAAGCTTTTAGTTCATTCATTCATCCAACAAATACCTATTGAGCCTTCACCTGTGTTCCCAGTGCTGCCTTAACTACTGGAGATATAGCAGCGAGGTCCAACAAGTTGACTGCCCTCACAGAGCTCACATCCTTATGTACCAGAATCTTCTAAGCCCTGCTTCTGGCCAGAACTTCATAGAATGCTGAAAGAGTTAAGTGATGAGGTGAAGAGCTTTGTAATCATTCGAGAGAATGCACAATCAAACCTACGACAGAGATGCCTGCGGGAGGTGGGAGATATTTTTGGTGATGAAGGAAGGGCCTGTCACCCTCCTCCTTAATTATCTCCATTCCGACCCTCCTGGCTCCTGGGAGAGTGGGAGTAATTGCAGGGCGCTCAAGGACCTGCCTCAAGGGATGCTGAGTGATTCTACAATGAGGGGGACCAGGCCATCCCGTGCTGGAGTCATGCTGACTCCGGCTGTGGGTGTCGTGGGGGAGGCAGCCACCAGGGGGTTCTGCTCCCACTGAGATTGCCTTGGACACCCTCCCTGGGTGGGGGTAGAAAACTCTCCTCGTAGGCAGCACAGAAGTAGGGAGAGCCCGCTGAGAGCCTGGACTCCTGGGTTCAGGCACCAGGACTTCTGCTGATGGGCAGTGACCTTGAGAAGTACCTTTCTTCTCTGGGTCTCCTCCTTCACCTATAAGACGGGGAAAATTACTCTGTCTCTCATTCATGCATTCAAACTGGGGCCCTTCTATGTGCCAGGCTCTCTGTGACGTGCTGGGTGCTTGGACGTGAATGAGGCACGAGAGCTTGCTTCGTGGGTGAAGTGTACTGTCAGGACGGGAGACCGACTTAAATAGAAGTGTAAACACAATGACAAGCTGTGATTAAGTGCAGAGAAGGGAAGGTTTGGGAATGTTTTGGCCTCCTGATCTTGTCTGGGAGGTCAGGGGCGGCTCTGCTGAAGAAGGGAGATTTCAAGCCAAGAGTTTGGAAATGAGTAGGAGGTGGGAGGGTGAAGAGGGGAGGAAAGATGGTGGAGGCGTTGGGAACAGCAGGTGCAAAGGCCTGCGGTGGGCGGAAGCATTACACGGTGGAGAAACTGAGGCAGGCCCACACACCTCACCCACAGAGAGCAGGTGTGCTCCACAAGGTCCTCATGAATATGGGAGGGAATGAATGTGAAGGTGCTAGGTGCCCCATGAAGCAACATAAATGAGAGAGAGCATTAGGAAGGCTGCAAAGTTTAAAAACCCGGCCTTTTTTTTTTTTTTTAATGTTTATTTATTTATTTTGAGAGAGAGAGAGAGAGAGAGCATGAGCATAGGAGGGGCAGAGAGAGGAGACAGAGAATCCCAAGTAAGCTCCACACTGTCAGCACAGAGTCCGATGGCGGGGCTCGAACTCATGGACCGTGAGATCACGACCTGAGCCGAAATCAAGAGTCGGTCGCTTAACCGACTGAGCCACCCAGGCGCCCCCTAAAATCCCAGTCTGGTCAGTTCTCTAGCGGGACACGGCAAGGCACTGGCAGCCAGCCTCGGGAGCTTCTTTTGGTCAGTTTGTTTGTGTTTTAATCACTGCGTGATGGCTTTCTGATGAGCTCTAATTGGGAGAAGGCTGACGTCTGTCTGGATGAGAACTTCCTGGACCCCGGGAGACAAGCAAGTTTTCTTTTGTTTGTTTTAAGTTCTGTTGTTCATTCAGCCTTTTAACTGTTTCTGTAAAGATGCCAGATTTCTAATCTGTTTGTTGTCCAAACCCGTCATTTGAGCTTCACCAGGAAATTAGGTCATTGAATCTGTGCAGCAAAATAAGCGCCAAAATGCCGCAGGTTCGGGCAAAACATACTGAAATCACAAGGTTACAGCTGCTGGATCGGTGGGAGTTTTCTAAGCCCCAAATGTGATTCATGAGATAGATTTTGGTCTTATTCTAAAAATGCCTATGCCCAGGAAAAAGGAAAGACAGACTTTGCTCCTGTCCTTCTTTCTTACACTAAATACACCCCGATTCCAAGGACCTGGGGGGGAGGATCACTGGGAGCCCAGGAGCTCAGCTGCACAGTTCTAAGCAGGTCTCTGTCATCATTCATGTATTTAACTAAAACCAACAGGCAGGAAATCTGTTATGAAAGCCTGACAAACCTTACTCTGCTAAGGAAAGTATTGTAACAAATTGTAGGTCCTACTCCATCAGCTGATAATTCATGAAGCACTTACTATGTGCCAGGCACGGTTCTGAGAGCTTTAAATGCAGAATCCTATTTTTCCCCCACAACAGCCCTATGAGCTAAAAGCGCCATTAACCTCCCCGTTTTAGAGAACAACAAAGTTTAGAAAGTTTATGTCCCTGGGCCAAGGTTAGGCTGGCCTATCTTCCTAGGCTTTGTTTAGGGCACTTTCTTCCATTTAGTTTCAGAATTCTTAACCTGCGGTTTGTAGTTGCCCTTCTGAATCCAGTGAATCCCCCGAAGTTGCTTACCAAAGTTCACACGTAGGTCTGTTTCTCTAAGGAGAGGGTCTGTAGCTTTTATCAAATTTTCAGAGGTGTCCACGGCCCAAAATAAAGTAAGGAGCCTTGGTTCTGTGTTAATGCAAAGCCAGACCGGAGCCCTGAAAGCTTGCTTTGACAATTACACCAAAACCTTCTCTTCTATTTCAGATCACGTTGTTTTTGTTTTGTTTTGCTTTTTGGGTTTTGTTTTTGTTTTTTTAGTTGGGGCGATATAAGGTCCTGGCACCAGGAGGTATGTATTTCTGGCCCGGCCGGGGATGCCATTGATATATAGCGGAGGTTTCTCTTTCCTCTGACAAGCACCTGAAAAGAGGTGCATGGAGGAAGCAGATGTTCAAGACAGGTGCCTTCCGCCCTTCGGATTGCAGAACACCAGCCCTCAGTCATAATCGACGCGTCTCATCAAACCACACTTTAAAAGGCACTAACGTCCTATTATTGGTTGCTATAATCTGGTAGTTTAGCATTGTTATTTTAAATTGGATCTCTCCCCTGACAGCTTAGTTTGTAGGAGTAATGCTTAAAAACTTTAAATCTCATGTTTCCCCAATCCTGCTACATAATTTTAGACTCTTCAAACATATCCCGTTACCGTACTAAATTGATATCTCCTCAAGTCTGAAACTACTAAGCATATTTCACTTTAAATAGAATACATTTTCATTTTGGATGAACTGCAATATTTTTTTTAGACTTTTAGGGTTACCAAACATCTTGAATCCTATAGAAAATATTATAGCATAGTAGTTTAAAGTTGGTGATTTAAAGTCTGTTTCCAACTTGCTTCTTCTCTCGGGTCACCTCAAACTCAAGACGATGTGGCCATTTTCTCGCCAGTTACATGTCACATCTACTTCACCAGCCAATTTGTCCACGTTGGTCAGAATTAGGTCCAGAGTAACAATTTCCCTGGCTGCTTCCTCTATTTTCTGGGAAACAAAATTGCCCGCTGGGCAAGTCAAGAACTTGTCAGATACTCGGGTTTTAGCTCAATGAGATGTTTTATTAGTCTGGACTTTTTAGGCGGCAGAAACAACTTTAGGTAAAAGGGCATTGATCATCTCACAGAACTGAGAAGCACCTAGAAACAGCAGGGCTGGGTTGAAGGGCGCACAGGGCTCAGCAGGTGGTTGTGCTCTAAGCTTCTTTCTCTGTGTGGCCTCCTGCTCTCCCGCCCTGCCCTGGCTGCCTCTGTGTTGGGGAAGGAGGGCTCCGAGGGCACAGAGAGGCAGCGTTCCCCGCCAGTCTAAGCACAGAAAGCCCAGAGAGACTCGGAGGAGCCCAACTTGGTCATATACGCACACCCAGGCCAGGGCGAGGAGACAGTGTTGGACGGGCGGGCAAGACATCTAAGCTCCCTAAACCCCAATTTCCCCATCTGAAAACAGGGGGTAGCCTTAGGCCCACTTCGCCAGGCTATTGTGTTAAATGAGCGAATGCATGATGAAGGCTTGTAGCACCCAGCCGGGGACCCCCGGCTCTGCCAGTCTGAGCTGATATAAACATCCAGTAAGGTGGAGTGGCCATTCCCTATGATGCCATGCACTAAAAAATGCTGGCTGTTGTCAATGTTACCATTGCTATTAATAGCGCTTAGCATAGGGCTCAGCCTACGTGGGCAATAAATGCTAGTCATCACGGTTAGTTTCTACCTAAGTACTACAATTATAAAGTATATGGCATAAGGCCTGGCTTGGGCACTCTCTAAATATTAGTTATAATGATGACAATAAGAATAACAAGAATGCACGACACACAGAAAGCACTCACGCATTTTAATCACCGTCCTGGCTGTTGCTATCAGCCGTTACTATTGCCTGTGAACTCCCGCGCACCTGGGCTCCGCCGCCGTCCTGGCAAACAGATTTTTGTTTAGGTAGGGCAGGGAAGATAATAATAATCCCAACCACTAACACTGTCACGGTACCCACTCTAGGCGGACCTCGTTCTGCGGGCTCTGTGAATGGTAACTCACTGATGCTCACTCACAACAAGCTCCGAGGCAGGTACTGTTCCCATCCCCCATTTTATCGGCGGGGAGACTGAGGCACAGAGAGCTAACTGACTTGCTCTGGACGATGCAGCTAGGAAGCGAGGTGTAAGTGGCATTCAGACCCCTTAGGAATAGTATACTCAGTAATGTATGGGTTGCCTGATACGCGGCGAAAATTTACCAGTGCGCAGGATTGTCTGAAGACGATGTTTGCTTCCATGAATATGCTGGAGTGTCCCATTAGACACTTCCCACTGCCTTCCCCTAGACCCTAGCAACTACTAATCTGCCGTTTGCCTGTATAGATTTACCTATTGGGGAAATTTCATAGAGACGGAATCCTGCAAAATGTGGGCTTTTGTGTCTGGTTTCTTTCACTTAGCATTAGCATAATGTGTTCTAGATTCATCCATGTTATAACAGGTATCAGTGCTCCATTCCTTTTTATGGCTGAATGATATCCCAGTGTGTGGACACAGCACATTTGTTTGCCCAGGCAGGGATTTTCAAGGAGCCAAAGGGCCAATCCAAGATCCTAGCAAGCCTAGGTTACCAAGGCTAGTGCTGCCACAAAGCAGAGAAGCCTCACCCTTCTGTGGTCGAGAGAAATCCGGAGAAGGAGCCTGCTGTAAGAGAACACCCTGGCCGGGAGCCGGGTTTAAAAACCTAAATGCCTGCTTAAATGAACAAGAAGGGCTGAGAGGCAGACAGCAGGGAGGGGTCACTGGCCACCTGCAGGGTCTAAAAGCATTCATGTAAAAACACCGTGCTGACCAGATAGAACCTTTGGGTGGGCCGGTTTCGGTCACTGCTGTGTTTGTAACGCTGGCCGGGCAGTCTGCAAGACTGTGGCACCAGGACTGATCTGGCATTAAAATTTCCAATGATCCAAAAAAAAAAAAAAAAAGAAGAGGCTTACCACCCAGCTGAGGGACAGCTTTGGAGATTCAGATCTCAGCCTCTGAATCAGCTTACACAGAATAGCTAACCCTTCACTTCCATAACGTTTACAGGAGGTTTTAACTGCAGGACCTGGAACTGTCAGTGATGGTCTCAGAGGACGAGGGTATGACTCATGAAACCAGGAGTCTAACAAGCAAAAAGTGTTGACTTCTTTCAAGAAGTTAAAGAGTTCTTACGTCTTATAAAATTGGTTTTCTTTATCCCATCACATTCCAAAGGAACAAATTTGGAGTATTAACTGGTATCCAGCCCTGTGGTTTTTCAATTTGGAGTCATAAGTTGTCCGGGGAGCTTGTTAACATCACACATTCTCAGGCCCCGCCTCCAGGAGTTGACTTCAGGGACTTTGTGGGGGCATCTTACCGGGATTCTGGACAGCTGGTCCCCAAACCCCACTTAAACAAACCCCAGTCTAGTGACTCTCTGATAGACACTCACTCTGGAATTGTAGCTGTTGAATCAGAGTCTAGATTGTACCACTTATCCAAATCTCTGAGCCCAGCTTAAGGGATTCAACTGGCCTACAACAGAATATCATGTGTCTTTCGTTTTATTCATTCACTCAATGAGTATTTATTGAGAATCTACAGTCCCTGCAGCTGTATCTGCAGATAAGACAGATATGAGTCCCACTCCTTATAAAACTTACAGAAGGAGCAGGATCATTGGATAGGGGCAAATAATTCATTCTTTCTATACAGAGAAATCTGTGAAGATAAAGCACAGGATCTCCAAGGGTAGGGAGTTACGTGCATCAGTGTAACTACTTCATTGTATGTCTCCTCTACAATATCCCTGCTGAGCATGTTTCTACCCAGTGTGTACTTACATGCTTCCAGGGACAGGGAGCTCACTCTCAAAGGGGCCCGTTCAGTCCTCAGACATTGAATTTTCATTCCCTGAAACTTCTGCCCCGGTCCTTATTACAAGACACGCAGAACAAGTTCATTGCTCTTCCCACAGAGAGTCATTAAGATATCAAAAACCTTTTTCACCATTCTGCTAAGTATTCTCTTCTCCACAGTGAAAACCCTACTTTATGGCTTAATTTTGGGTCCCCTCTCCGCCCTGGTTACCATCATCCTCTGGGTACCTTTCATCCTGTGTCTCACTTTAAAATACAGAGGTGGGGGGGGGTGCCTAGGTGCCTCAGTTGGTTAAGCTTCCAACTTCAGCTCAGGTCATGATCTCACGGTTCATGAGTTCGAGCCCCTCATCGGGCTCTGTGCTGACACCTCAGAGCCTGGAGCTGCTTCAGAGTCTGTGTCTCCCTCTCTCTGTGCCCCTCCCCCACTCGTGTTCGTTCTGTCTCTCTCTCTCTCTCTCTCTCTCTCTCTCTCTCTCTCAAAAAATGAATAAACATTTTAAAAATAATTAATTAATTATAAAAAAATAAATAAAAATACAGAGGTGGGAATCCAACCAGCCATTCATTTATGTCTTTATTAAACACACATGAGCCAGAAACTGTTTTAAACTCTGAGGAGAAGCCCGCAGAAGAGAATAATGGCCTTCCGGATGCTGTCTTTCTGTCAGTGTCGCGGTTGAGCTAGTGGCTGGTGGCAGAAGCTCAGCCTGCCATCATCTCGTAAGGGTCTTCGTGAACAGATTACCTCTTCTTACTTTAACTCACCTCGTCTATCACTCACAGCCAGCAAGTTCCTTCCCTGTTTAATTTAGAGGCTATCCTGCCAGCTCCCAAACTTCTGATTTCTTTTCCTTTCTAATTATATTTTCTTTCTCGCCTTTGATTCTCACCCCCCCCAGCCCCCCACCCCCACCACTTCTATAAACCTGCTTTCCTGTATGCTGAGGGCTAGTTCAGCTTTATTTCAGAACAGACTGTGTCCGTGGCGGGATGAGACCATCTAGTCTGACCTCCACTCTTTACACATCATTTCCCCCCATGAGAACTTCTGCCTGCCTCTTTCCCCTCAGATGCCTCTTTCGCTTCATCTCACGACCTTCTTAAACATCTGTATCCCCCTCATCCATTTCCTACCGTGACCTGTAACATGTGCTTCCTGCCAGAGCCACAGGGGTAAACAACTCCTGGTGGATTCAGCAGCTTCTCAGACCCGGAAATGCTCTCTCGACTAACTCCCCAAAGCAAGGATCCCCACCCATCACTTGGTCGCAGACACACCCTGCGACTGGCAGGCTCCAGCCCTCAGACCCAGAGTCCCTCTGCTGGGCTCCGAGAGCCATTGCACTTTACGTGAGCAGGAATTAAACTCGTGTTGAATTATTGGGAACTCACAAGAAACTCAGCAAACAAAACTGAAAGGTCCCTAGCTCATAAATGACCAACCGGACCTAGAATTAAAATTTTGGAGATGAAAATAACCTCTGAGACCATCCAAACTCCACCTCGTTGTTATTTAGACGCAGAAACCGGAACCCAGGGAGAGGGTGTGCCTGGGGCCGAGAGGAGACAAGAATCCAGGTTCCAGAAACCAGACTCCAGGCTCCTTACCTTCAGGCCTATCCTCTCTGTATCACGTTTTTGGGGCTAATTTTTCAACTTTACGCCACCCCCTGTCGCTTGGCCCGCATCCCAGGCCTGGGGGTTCCAGGCAACAAACCCTAATGGAAAGTATATCCTAAAAACAAAGTCAGACAAACAAATGCCATCTGGGTGCTCAGGAATCCAGCCATTTGCTGGCTCCTTTCCTTTTAGGGCTGGTAATAAGAGGAGTGGCACCAGAGGGATAATATGTTCCTATTTTTCCTTCTAATCCAGGACACCTGTCTCTTCTTTGGGGAATGTGTAATATTTAGGGCTTCTTCCCAACATGTGACCAACCACCTGTTGTTCATGCCTTCCCAAGATGGCCTCTAGACTTCGGTGCCCACAATAAAATGCGGGCATTTGCGATATACTATATTTGAAGAGTCTGGAGCCTCTTAGGAATTAGCAGGTCAAGACAGTGCGCTCAAGCAGAATATACACCATGACCCCACCTCCCCTTCGGTTGATAGATCTAGTAGACTGTCATAAGTCTCTGAAGAGAAAGGAGGTTGGCGTTCACCATGGCCTGTCACTTTATTTCACCTCCACTGTCATTCATTCATTCAACAAATATTTATTGACCACCTGCTACTTGTCACTCACTGCCAATCATCCGCTCATCTGTTCACCCTGCAAAACACGTACGGGGCCTCTGCTGAGAGCAAAATCCCATTCTGGATGCCGCGGGAGATCCAGCAATGAATAAAGCTCAGCCCCTGCCCAGAGGAGCTTCTAATTTGGTTAGGGCAATGAATCCACAAGCTACTGTGATGTGAGGTCGTGTTAAGAAAGATACAAAGAAAGATGGATCACAGAGAAGAGAGAAGTCTCTCCCAGCTGCCAGGTAAGAAAGTTTGCAGGAAGATGCCGTGTGGAACCTGGACCTTGAGGAATGGGTAGGATGTGGACAGGTAGAAAGGGGGGGGGGGTTGAACTGATATCATAGCAAAGAGCCTGGGACACCTGGGGGTGCTCCTGGCCCCTGTGTAGGGCACTTGTGCTGCTGAGGGACTACACTGAGGTGAGGATGGCAAGAAAACTAGTAGGTATGAAAGGTCCGAGCCTTTGTTATTTTGCTGTGTCCTTAGGTTCTGAGGTTTGGCACCCCATCTGCAAACAGGCAGCCCGGGCAGAGAAGAAGTTAAAGGTAAGCAAGCCGGTAGCGATGCCGGACCAGACTTTTTGCCACCGGGTGGGGGCCCTGTGTTTTAGTAGGGAGTTGTTCCTTAGTACGCACGCTCCCAACTGTGTACCTGTATCCTTAGGTTTCCTTAATGGTAACACCTGCCTCATGGGACTTTTGCAGGGATAAAGACATTGCATGCGAGAGCACTTTGAGAACCGTGACACACTGTATTGATGTGAGTTTTTAGCATTCCTGGGGCAAGGCTTTCGCCTTAGCGAAAGATGCGGCCTCTCTGAAGCACACACACGGGGGGGGGGGGGGGTCCCAAGCCTGGGGTCATTTATTAGTGATTATTGACACATGAATTGGCAGTTTGCAAAGCATCAGCCACTCTCTGATTTTATTTCTTTAACCCCATGGATCAGATGGGACAGGGAATTTTATCCTCTCTTGGCTTGTGAGAAATTCAAAGTCGAAAGAGGATGGTGATTTGCCCACAGTAATGCTGCCAGCAGAAGCACAGCCCGTGTCCCCAGGCACACGCTAGGCCAGCTGCGGTCCTGCGTCCCTTTCAATTACCCGCTCGGACTAGTACCAAGAAGTCCTGTGAGTCTGGGTTCCTGTTCCAAGGCCTGCAGGGAGGAGCCCAGCTCCTGAGTCCTCGATACTGCGGAGGAGAAACCTGGATGTGTGTTGGGGACGGGCACTGGATAATATCCAAAATGCCTCTTTGTGAAAGAACTGGTCTGTTGACATATAATTTTGTTTGAGCCGTGAGGTTTTTTTTCCCCCTGTTTCTTCCAGGTCCTCTCCCATTTAAGATGTAAAAAGACCTAATTGCCTTTTCTTCCCCAATGTCCACCTTTTGGGTGGCATTTCTCAAATCCAGTTATCCTTCTACAACCCTGATGCTTTGCTGTGAATCACCTGTATCAATATTTTTACTTTACGTCAACTCACTGTTCTTTACTTAACTTATTTTAAATAAGAAAACCAGCATTACTTGCTTTAACAGTAGAAGGCAACCATAAAATACATTCAATGCAAATGAAATGTTTCTTATAAATAAATCTGAGAAATTCCAGCTAGATGGCATTGTTTAAAAAAAAAAAAAAAAGGAACTGTCAAGAAAGTTGCTAAAATATATTAGCACTAAATTAAGACTTCCTCCTTGATCTAACCAAGAGGAATGAAATACAATTTTACATTTTACACGCCCATTTTGCAACTCGGTATCATCAAATGCTCCCCCTAAATTCATCTTCCCATGAACTAGGATCACTAGTTCATGACCCACAGTTTGGGCAACACTGCTCCAGAGCCCCAAGTAGAATGCTTTAATTCCAAGCTGTGCCATGAGAAATCTGGCAAGAAATTTAGCAATCCCAAAGACCAGCCCCTTCATTTTACAGATGGGGAATCCGGGATCTCTAAAATCACATAGTTCACCAGTGATGCTTGGTCCCCGGTCTGTTTGCTTTTCAACTACATGCTGCCACTCTCAGGGCTGCACTGAGGTTGACATAGTGCCATTCGGCTGAGGGAGCCATTAACACATCATTGCCACCGTTCAGAGAAAGATTTTTTAAGTTTATCACTTATGCTGATGTTAATTCGCAATGGATACCCTGTAAAGAATCAATACATTATGCAATTGCATGAAGTTTAACCTGCTGGTATGTTTTATATCAACAAACTGCTAAGGAATAAGTACTAACCAATTTTATTCATTTAAAGTAAATACATTATTGGCAGGATAACCCCCAATGAAAAATTTTATGAATAAATGCTTACCTCAAATATGTAAAACAAACAAATGAACAAAAATCCAAATTCTGTCCAACAGCCCAAAGTCCTGTGCATTTCCAATTCCATTCACACTCAGACATGGATTTAAAAGGCAGAAAATAAAGAGAAAGTACAGAAGGCCAGCAAGTGCATTTCACAGTGTTGTCGCTGTCCCCTGCACAGCCACCTTCTTCCTCCCCGCCTCTCCTCCCCTCCAGAGCGAGGTGCACCTTCTCACTCTTCTGTCTCCTCTCTCCCACAGCATAGGCGGACGTCCGAAACTTCCATCTCACCCCCTGGCTCCAGCATCGGGTCACCCAACCGAGTCATCTGCGTATGTATCACTTTTCAGCCACCAGAGGCCTTCCTTAGCCCCAGGTCTGGGATCTAAAGAGTTCCTAAGGACCCCCAAAGATAGCTGTGAGGTTTTCATCCAGCTAATGTCTTGTGCATGCCTGTCATGTGCTAGACTCTGTGCCAGGTCCTGAGGACACAGTGGGGCACAGGGAGGACATAGACGCTGCCCTCACGGAGCACACAGCCACATCAAACAGTGTTACGGGGATAATCAAGTGCAGCAGGATCCCAAGAAAGTGCAAAGACAGAAGAGCCCTTGATGAGCTCTGAGACCCCTGCAGTGTGCGTCCTTCCCCATTGTTTAACTGAGACAAGAGTGAGACCAAACTCTGTGGTCAGAGTGGCATTCAGAGTAGGGACTGGGGGGGAGGTCCGTGTGGAGATAGGGTTGGGTGACAAGGAGGCAGAGAGGAAGAAGCAGCCGTATGAATGTGGATTTGCAAATGTAAAGAAAAGCTTACTGGTGACCTAAGAAGTTCAAAGGTGGAGAGGACCGCAGGTGTGTGCCTGAGCTCCCATCCCCGAAGCATTCAAACAGAGAAACTCATCACTTGCAGGGACATGGCAGAAGGGACAAGAGTTGAGCCAGATGAGCTCAGAAGTCCCTTGGATATGTAATTTATTCATTCATTCATTCATTCATTCATTCAACAAACGTGTGCTAAGTGTCTCCTCTGGGCTGGGTCTGTGCTAGAAAATGGTGGTGAAGTGCCCTGACTTGATGCCTGTCCTCATGACATTGACTACATGCGTAATCACTCACAGTTCTGATAAGTGCTACTAGGAATAAAAAGTTCAGGGTGCTCTGATGATGGTGCAGATGGACAGAGGGACGTACAGTCTAGGACCAACTGGAGGAAGAATCCTGAGAAAGAAACACTTAAGCTCAGACCTGAGAGAGAAACAGAAGTGAATTAAAGCAGGTGGGGGAGGCAGAGCCAGAGAGAACAGAGATGAGCAAAGAAGAGGAGCCATCTGACTGCAGACTGTTCCAGCCTTCCCCAAGTCTGAGGGGCCACGAAGGCCAGAAGAAGAGGTGGGGCGAGGGAGCGGTCTACAGCAGGAAAACCACTCCTGGTAAGAAGTTCTAGATACGGTCCCCAAACTAGCCAGCCCTGAGTGGGCCCTGACCACCATTGCTTCATCACGATTTTACCTCAGATCCACATCCAGCTTCCTCCTTGATCCCTGGATAACGCCCCTTAGTGGGACTGTTTCCTTTCCTTTCTTCCTCTGTTCAATGAAAATCAGACCTAAAAGTTACCATGGACAGCAACTTCAGTATGGTCAATACTGCCTTGCGGCTCCCGCAGACCAGCGCTTCGATCACAGGCCGTACTCACTGAAGAGTCCTATCCAGAACAAGAGAGACTGTCGTCCCCCCGGTGCTATGAACCGGGCCAGACGCACGCAGAATTCATGAGCTTAGTTTCAGGGCCTACACCATGAGAAGGCTATTGACAGAAGTGAGCACGTCTCCCGCAGAGCGTTGCCAGGATATACAAACTTGGGGAATACATACATATAGCGGTGCTCTAGTGCCTTTCATCCCTGGCTGGTCTCCCCTGCTTCTGAGGAGCCTGGCTAACCTTTGTGAAACAAACTAGGCCTGGTGATGCGCACCCTGGAGTCCTGGAGAAAGAGCGCCGTGTCGCCCCTCTGAGAAACAGCTCCATACAAGTGAACAAGAGCAGCTGGGGACACCTGCCATTGAGCTGTCCACCGGGGTGGGGGGGGGGGGGGGCTTGCCCATGGAGATCAGTTCCCCGCGCGTGCCAGTGTAGACATGTGTCTCTCTTTCTGTACTCTCCTTTCTCACTTTTTAGAACGCTCACCTTCAGCTGCTCTGGGGAGTGACTGCACGTCATGGGGGCCATGTTTTCGATCAGACCATTCCAAACATGGCTTCCAAATTCGGGGAAGGAACCATCCCACCGCTTTGGGAACATGGAATAACAGGCAGAAAGAGAAGAGTGTTGGCTTAATTTTCATAAATACTGAGGCTTGGTATTCAAATAGAGTTATCACTGGACCTGGAGGGGGCAGGCTCTTTCCAGCTTTGCTCATCCCCCGCTTGACTGCTAGAATCATCTTCAGGAGGTTTGTCTTCAACCAGCCCCACATGTTCTCTGCCTTCCTTCCTGGCTAATTATGTTGGGATGCCTCTGTTCAATCACTGCACCTCCAAAGCTAAGGCTCACTTATAACCCTATAAACAAGGAGCCTACAGGAAGAAATATAAATTTAGTATTTCTGAGGTTTGGACTAAAGCACTGAGAAGAATATTGATGGGTCGAGACAAGTCTGCAAGATGCCAGGAGCTCTCAAGGTCAAGACCTAACATCCCACAACAAAAGGCGGCAGTTACTTCGGCAGGTGGACCCTTCTCACAAGGTTCCCTTGACCCACCCACCCCCAGATCGGTACAGATACAGTGCCTGAGCTGGGCAGGCTGTGGCAGAGATGACATGGTGCATCTCTAAGGGTTTAGCTGAGAAGGTTCTGCGAAGGGACCATTCACAGAGGTGTAGGCAGGGTTAGAGGACCCACAAGACAGAGTGTGGCATGCAGGGTCTACAGCAGCAGGAGCTGTCACTACCCTAAGCCTGAAGAGATGGCCTGGCGAAAGCTGGCGCCGTGAAAGGCAACCCTGGATAGGATCGATGCCCACCACAGCCAGCGGGGCAAGGGCGGTGCCAAGGGGACAGGTACACAGGTACACAGCCTCTCTCGCCATCACCCCCCTGTCTGCAGGTGACCCCCCCCCCGCATTGACCCAACCCAACTGAAATCCAGGGAGTCTTGATGTAGCCCATGGGGTCTCAGAGCCCAAATCAGGGCAAGGAGGAGTGGACAGTGGATCTAGAAGCAATGGAGAATGAACACAAAGTGCTCAAACAGTGGTGGGCTGGGACCAGGACAGAATGGTGGAAGGACCCTGGAAAGTGTTTCAAACAGGAGTGCTCATAAGGTCTTTATGAAAGTTGCCCTCTCTGCCGTAGCTTTGGCTGGAGACTCACCTGGGCCCCAAGGCACTAGAAGAATGTCATGAGGATAATTCAGTTTCTTTGGAGTCTCTGTCTAGTGGCCTCGCAGTTTATCTCATGTCAGGACCTTGCAAGCCACGGTAGTTATGGGGCGACAGATCCTTGATGACCACAGCAGAAGCGGGTCACAGGGGGAACAGGTGGAGGATGCAGACGTGGAGAGGACATGGCTTCAGAAGCCACGAGAGGTGGTCTGCCCCATGCAAGGGGAAGCTGTCTCTTCTTGATCAATGCAGTTCTAGAAGGCTGAACTCAGCCAACGGCAGAGTTCTCCACCTCTCCACCTGCCAAGCTAGCAGAGGCTACTGGAGAAGGCCAGTTCCCAGGCTAAACTGGCTGGGTTTGAATTCTGATTTTGCTACTTATTGGTTGTATGACCTTGGGCAAGTTCATTGATTTCTCTGTGCCTGTTTCCTCATTCAAAAAATCGAGATGATAGGATTGCCTACTAGTAGCGTTGTGAGTTGTAGGAGTTAAGGGAGTTCATTCCTACAGGGGACTTACGACAGAGTCTGGCCCGTGATGAGTGCTCACCCAGTGTTAGCTAGTGTTTCACTCTCCGTGGTTAATTGTCTTTATCATCTCCATCATCTTCAAGGAGCCGTGAATGAGGATATCCTTCCTGTGGCGGGGGGTGGGGGTGGGGGGTCAAAAGGCAGTCCCCACCCAGGCTGTGTGGTTCAGACTGGATTCAAACCTACAGGCTAAACGGTGCAAAGTGCAGAACGTTTTGAGCCTCAGTTTCCTTCTCTGAAAAATAGTAGTAACATTGACACTGACTTCACAGAGGCATCCGGACACTTAGAGGAGACAATTCCTGCAAAGCACAAGGCCTCCCACCTAAAATGTGCTCGATCAGTGTTAGCCCTGTTGGAATGGATGGCCTCTATGACCTGCCTGATTCTAACACTCCTCATCTTCCTAAGACCTTGTCTCTAGCGGAACCTGGAGAAGCTCGTTGCCCCTGTGCCTGGTTTTTGTGTCCTCTCCCTTTTCCCTCTTAATTCTCTGCCTCTTTCCTATACCTTTCCTCTTCCTCAGGCTAAAGTGGATAATGAGATCCTTAATTACAAAGACCTGGCAGCTCTCCCCAAGGTCAAGTCCATCTACGAGGTACAACGCCCCGACCTCATTTCCTACGAGCCTCATTCCAGATATACGTCCGACGAGATGCTGGAGAGATGTGGCTATGGAGAGGTATGGCGTCTCGCCCCTCTCTCGGGGGCTGTCAAAGGAGAGGAGGCCCACAGGGTCCCCAGCCACTCCATCACAGACAGACACTTCGGCTTCCACAGTGCTGGCCCCTGGACTGTTATAAACTGGAATTTATAGTCAACATTTAAAAATCAAAATTTCACCCAGAAATCTGGCTTTTCTTGAAAAATCAGAGCAGGTGACAGTACACCAGAATTTCCACCATCTGGAGGGGGGGGGGAGCAGCGCCTTCTATAGGCAGGACATGGGCTCCCCAGTTCTCCCAAGTCTCCGCCACCCCCTGAGAACCCCAACATGGAAGCCGAGAACCTGTGACCACGTATCACTTGAGCTATTGTTTTTCTTCTAGTGGAGTAATCTTATACACAGCCCATGGCTGTCACCCCCTGACAGGCTCAGTGGCCTTAGGTTTATAATCCCTGGTAGGTTGGTTCTCTGGTTTTTGCACCTGGTCTTAAGTCCCTATGCTCAGAGCAAGAGCCACTTTTTAAAAATTCAGCATCAGATGGCTTTTGAAATAATTCAGTGGTGGCTGGACAAGAGAAAGTGTTCTCTGGAGAAGGCAGCGTGGCTGTTACCACGAAGGTCCTGGCAATCTCTATCTCAGGCAGCTTCTAGCCCCATCCATGGCCCCTGAACTGAGATTGTTTAAAGCAGAAGAAGGCCTGGCCTGGGGAGCAGGGACCCAGGTTCTTGTCCCCACCCCAGCACTGCCCCCTTCCTCTCTAAAGGGATTAGGGTTCTTTGGTTGGACAGCCCAATGCCAAGACTCTCTGGGCCTCTAATACGAACCGGGAACAGGGGACCAAGTGTCAGGTAGAAGCTGATGCTCCTGAAGCCAGAAACGGCTCCCTGGGCCCCACGAGCCAAAGCCAACTCCAGATCTGTTTTATTTCACTCACAAAGTATCTTCTGAAAATGCAAATCAGTTGCCAATATTTACACACGGAAGAGATTTCACATAACAACCTGCATTTCTGACTTGTCCTGGAAACTTAAGGAGCTGTGTTCACATTGAGCAGGTGTCCCACGGGCTGAGCGGCCAGCGCCCTCTGCAGGATGGGATGTCTCATCTCCAATCTGCTACACTACCCTCCAACCCAGCTCCCACGTTGATGGCCGCGGCCTGGCCTTCAGTTGGCCTTACATTTGGGTCCCCTGCCCTGCACACTGTTGTCATGAACCACAGAGGGTCGTGAACTGGTAGAAGGACAAGGAGGGGTCAGGAAATGGCTCTGAGCTTGTGGTGGAGAAGCCTGGGTCCAAGCGAAGACCCTGCCACGTCCTACCCGAGAGGCCCGGAACCACCCCATGCCCTCTCTGGGCCTTGGTTTCCCGTTGGTAAAAGGAGCGCACCATCTCTGGGTTTCCTGCTCTCTGTGAGCACTGCTGGTATCTCCGTATGCTAAGTGCACCTGCTGTCTGGGGAGGGGGCCCAGGAGCAGCTGCAGGCCGGCCTCTGCTGTGCTACTTAACCCTCTTCCTCTCTCCCTCCTCTCTTTTCCTTTGCTCCTTCCACCATGGCCTTCAAACTCTTCGCTTCTAAGTCGCTGGGAACACTATCTCCCTACTCCCAGGTAATCGAGCTGGTTCAGGAAGACCTTTTATATGATTGTGTCCCTTTATGCTGACCAAGCCGACCACTGGTTTCACCCCTCCCCAGCCCCCTGGGGGGCTCCCCAACCACGGCACAGACAGGAGACTTAGAAGCATGATCTGGAGGAAGTGGCTGCGGCATAAACAGTAGAGGGTGCACCCCTTCTACCCAGAGAGGGCCTCCCTGATGCTCCTCTGATCCTTGGCCAGGATTCCAGGCACGTGACCTACGGGTTCTGTTCAAGGGACAGAGTGGTGGGTGAAGGCCCCAAAAACTTGTCTCAGGCCATGTGTGTAACCCAGGGAGGGGGCCTCTGTATTCAGAAGGGCAGCACCATGAATTTTGGATCCCCTAGAATCCTAGATTCCATGTCCCTCCCCCATCTGCCTGCTAGACCCTTGAGCCACAGGCCTGCCGCATCGCCGGCATTGCTCACAGCCCACTTCCTCCCCCAGGACATCTACGAGAGCCTGGACCTCCGACAGAGAAGGGCCTCCAGCCCAGGATACATCGACTCCCCCACCTACAGCCGGCAGGGCATGTCTCCCACCTTTTCCCGCTCGCCTCACCACTACTACCGCTCTGGTAAGGAAGGGGGAAGCCCCCAAAGGGACAAGAAGAGCCGGGGGACAACGCAGTGGCCGGCTCTGTTGCCAGCTGCAGAGACGGCACAGGGCCCCTGCTCCAGATCTCTGTCACAGCACGGCCCTCTGGGGGTCTGTGACCACACCCAGGTGACCAGCTGGGCCATACTGAGATGCCCCTAGCAGGGGGAGAGAAGGGGCTGAGAAGCAACAGGAAGGCGGGTGGTAAGCTGCCAGGAGAGAAGTTGCAGGCATCCCAGCAGCCTTGGCTGGAAGAAGACTCCTTTGCCGTTGGCCTTGGCCTGCCCCATCCAGAGGGTAGAGCCAGAGGACCAGAAACAGGCCCAGCCTTACCCGCTCCGGTCAGGCCATCCACGGCCACCTTGAGGTTAGGGGTGAAGCAGGTGCTTGGACGGAGGAAAGAAGTAATCAAGAGGGGTGGTGGGGAGCTAAGAGGTGCAAAGTCACCTTCCTGATGCTCAGTGGAGTTGATTCTTACAACCTACAAAATCTGACTTCGGGGTGAGGCAAGAAAACAGGGTCCAGCCTGTTTCTGCAGACACGGTGCATGAGAGCACAGCCCCTCCCCGCCATCCCTGCTGTCATCACGTCACTGCTGCCTTAACTGCCACCGCGTTAATGCCTGTTTTCTCTGTGCCTCTGTTCTTTCTGGGGACCACTGCCTGCGTGCTCCAGGGCCCGAGAGTGGCCGGAGCTCTCCATACCATAGCCAGTTAGATGTGAGGTCCTCCACTCCGACCTCTTACCAGGCTCCCAAGCACTTTCACATCCCAGGTAGGCTGCCAGCCTGGAATTCCCAGCACGGGTGCATGCTCCATGGGGACGCCGGGCGCCCTGCACCGGCAGCGAAGAGAAGCCGGTTCCTGGGGACCCTCCCTAACCAGCTACCCACACTAACCCACCCTGCAGTCCCGACTCGCCCATGGGCTTTGGGCCACCCACTTGACAGAGCCAGCCTTGATCAAGACCACCACGAAGCAGCCGGAGAAGTGCCTCGAGTGTCTGAGGGCCGTGCCGGGACCCGGCAGTAACCATGCTGGAAGTCCTGGGCTTTGGCATCAAAACTCTTGGGATTGAATCCTGATTCCGCCACTTAGAAGCCTGTGAGCTGGGGCCAGTTACTTAGCTTTCCTGAGCCTCTGTTGTTCTCTCTATACAGCCAGGCACTGTTCTGGGCCCTGAGGTTGCAAATGTGCTCAAACCAGCCCAGGTCCTGCCTTCATGGTGTTTATATGTGGAAAGAAATTTAGTAAAAGAGTAAACCAGTAAAAGGGTAATTTCAGGTAGATGATATGTGCAGTAAACATAATAAACAGGGCACCGCGGTAGAGTGACTGGGGTGGGGAAAGATAAGAAGGAGCCAGCCATTGAAGATCTCCGGGAAAAAGTCCCGCGCAGAGGGCACGGCAAGTGCAAAGGCCCTGAAACACTGAACTGGCAGCAGGCCAGCGTGCCTGGAAGTGGTGAGCGGCGAGGGGAGTGATAGGAGATAAAGCGGAAGGCAGGGGTTCGGTGACCTTGTAGGTCTGACTTAGGGTCTTGCCCAGAGTTCAGCAGAGCCGGGCCTCAACCCTGTCTCCCAACTCTGAGCTCAGGTGTTTACTCCCCACTCGCTTTTCCCCAGGAGCTCATCCTGCTGTTTCATCTGTACCTTTCTCCACTGCCCGGGAAAGGTCCCATCCTGTCTGTTTTTGGGCGAGTGGGAGGGCGATGGTGCTGAAGCATTCTGGGCACTTGTGCGTGGAATGAGGCGTGGCCGCAGGGTGGAGGCAGGGGGCACCTTCCTGCATGGGGTCCTGCTGAGCACGCGCCGCCTCCTGCCTGCATGCCCACCACTCGAGCCCGCATGTCCCTTCTTCCGCACCATTAGAATCCATCCATTCCTCTCCCCTCCCTCACCTTTCTTAGAACCTCCCGGGTTGAGGTTGGAAACTGAGTTTTGAAAGAGGACGTCCACCGGGGAAAGGTGGTGCACCCTTGGGAAAGACGCTGACTGTCTTTCGTTCTCAGATCAGCTGACCAACTGCTGTCTCCTTTCCTCCGCTCTCCGTCTTTCTCTCTTTCTCTGTCTCTCCTCTCCCCATTGGTCCCTTCTGGGTCGGCCTGGCAGCTGGAGAAAGTAACATCTACCGGAAACCCCCGATCTACAAACGGCATGGTACGGTCCGTCGGGCGGAGAGGGCGTGGCCAGGCAAGGGGCGGGGCCATTCACCATCTGTGCAGTTGGTCTGCTGGGGCCACGTGGAGGGACGCACGCAGGGCTGCAGTTCTGTCCTTCTTGTTGGCTATCCCCCAATCACTTGAGGTGATACTGGGGGGGGGGGGGGGGAGTTTGGTGTCATTTCAAAAGAGCAAGGAAGCTCTCGTGTCCCCTAAATGTTTTACCACCTACTTTCCAACCCCACCACCCTGCTGTCTGGTGTCCTAAATTCCATGGCCAGAGCAACCCTTCTCAAATGCGCTGGGAGCATGCACTCCAAGGCATGGATACTCGAGCAGATGCCCTGGTCCCTCCTTTGCTCTGGACTTTCTTATTAGAAATACTGAGAGTGTGACCTAGGAACCCACACCATAACGAGCTCCATTCATGATTCCTACCTGCACTCCCGTAGAAGTCAGGCATCGCTGAGACCTGTTCCTTCTTGCAAACGCACTCACTGAGCCTCAGCCGATGAAGCACGCCCTTTGCATTGAGGATGCACAGGGGCAACTGGTACCCTGTATCACCCTCACATGCCCACAGGCTACCGGGGTAACAGAGGGGGTGGGGTACAGAATTGGAGGAAGATGGAAACAGGTGGAGGTAGCCCAGGACTGGGATCTGAGCTCACTGAGCTGGTGGAGGGGCGATACAAATATAAATCACGGCTCTAGGCTGAGACCTGACAATTTCCTCAGTTTAGAGGGGCCTGGGCTGGGGTCCAGGTGACTCTGTGAGCACGGGCATATCTATGTGTGGCTGTGGATGACAAGCCGTGCATCCCGAGTGGCCACAGAAAGGTACCAACCCTGACAAAGCCAGTTTGTCCAGAACAGGCCCCCAGGGTCTCAAACGCCTCGGGACCGTGGGATGTTCCAGCTGGGCTCAGCACCAGAGCAGACGCAGGAGGCGTTTGGGGTGGAGGTAGATTGCAGGGATACGAGGGCACGTGAAAAGGCTGAATGACATCAGTTGAGATGGGAGCGACTGCCCAGGACCCAAGTTCAAGAGAATCTGCAAGCTTTGGAAGCAAGTGCTGCTGGGGGAGGGTGCACAGGCTGGAGCTGGCAAGGGGCTGATCCCAGGACGCTCTGCTGCTCTGACTGCACAGGGCGTGGGATAGTCCCTATCGATTCTTCCTGAGATGATCATGGGGGCTCACTTGTGTCTCCAGTTCTCTCTCCGCCCTAGTCGGTCTCTTGCCAGGCTTTGGGCTGTGCTAAAATCACTGCCCTGGATGGTTTTGTGGCTGCAGTAGGTTTGATGGTCCATGTTGTGGAAGCTTGAAGCCGGATGGCACCTGACCCAGCAAGACCAATTCTGATACTTACAGATGAGGAAACTGAGGCAGAGAGGGGCAAGAGGTGCCCAGTGTTACAGCTTAGTTAAGTGGCAGAGCTGGGGCCAGAACCCAGCATTGTTGAACCCTGTGCAGTGCTCTTTCTCTGGGCCATAGAGTCTCCCCAAGCAAGATGTGGCATTTTAGTGGGAGGGGAAATTTGATATGCAGCACGTGGCCCTGGTTGGTGATTCCCACCCTACGTATGGCTCAAATACAAAACAAGGCAGGTTTCTAGAGGCTGAGGAAGGTAGGGACATGGGATCACCTGGGACCTGCTTAATCTTGCTTGGAGGAGCCACAGCCTTAGTGTTCTCTTGGGAGCAGCCCTGGGAGTCTGTGAAATGTGGTAGCAGGAGCCCTGGGCAGGCGTCTGGTCCCGTTCTGGTCTACTTGCTGTGTGGTCTTCAGTAAGCCCCTTGCCCTCTTTGGTGTTCAGATTCCCAACTGTAACATGAGGGGGCTTGGCCTGCGGGCTCTTCCAGCTCTGATGCTCCATGTCCTAGACCCTGGCGTCAGAGTGACCTCCCTCCCCCAGGCTGGAGCCTGGCCGAGGCAGGAAGAGAGTATATAGTACACTGTTCCAGGACACTCTGCCTCCCTGAAGCTCTCTCCTTGGGTCCTTTGCAGGCGATTTGTCAACAGCAACCAAAAGCAAAACAAGTGAAGACATCAGCCAGGCCTCCAAGTATAGTCCAGCCTACTCACCAGACCCCTACTATGCTGCAGAGTCTGAGTACTGGACCTACCATGGGTCCCCCAAAGGTAACGCGCCCCACAGAGGAGCCTGGACCAGAGCCCTGTCACCTGTGCCAGGGACACAGCAGGGCTAGGACGGTTGCCCACTCCTTCACACAATTGTTCATTTATTCATTTGGCAAATGTATGAATGTATGTATGTATTGAAGGTCAGCCCTGGGCCCTAATGAGTCAACGGGGAGCAAAACAGACCAGGTTCTTGCCTTTATGGAGGAGACATAGGTCCCCGCTGGAGAGGGAAGTGATGTACGGGAGGTGATACACGGAGGTAGAGGAGCTAGTGGGAGGCGCCATGCAGTCCAGTCTAGAACGTGATGGAACCTTCTCAAAGCAGATACTCAGCTGCCACAGGAAGAGTGGGGAGGACATAAGCCAGCAGGGTATAGAAGGACATCTGCAAAGACCCCAGGTGGGAGGCCGGGTTCCACTGGAGGAAAGGAAAGGCTGTCAGCTTAACCTGGAGCCAGAGAGGGAGGGAAGCAGGTGTGGGCTGAGGGACCACATCCCATGGGGCCTTGTGCATTGAGGTAAGGATGTGGGTCTTTATCCTAAACAGTAAGAAACCATTGAGAGTGACAGGATCAGATGTGTGTGTTTAAGAGACCACTTTGGCTGTGGGTTGGAAAATGGTTCGGAAGATAGAAAAGGGAGTTTACCCTGGCAGGGGGTCCTGAAGGCGCCATCCCACCCGGTCAGGCATCTCCAGCTGGAGAGATGGGTCCCCACCCATGAAGCATGGGGTCACATTGTCATCAAGCTCCATTTTGATTCAGTGCATACCTTTACTGACTGAATGTCCATTCTGAGCAAAGCTTCATGGGAGCTCGGAGATGGGCCCTGCCTTGCCCTCAAAAAATTCTCCATTTGGGAAAGGAAATAAGACACAAGCAACTACATCCTAAAGCAGACAGCGATCTTCGAGAGCTACGTGTTTTGGGGAGGCATGGGGGGGGGGGGCAGAGGGATCTTAGACCATTGCAACCACAAAAGAATAAACCCAAAAAGAGGGAAAAAAACCTCCAAGTGGCTTAAGCCAAAGCAGATTTTCTGGGTCATGAGAGTGAAAGTTTTTGAGGCACAGCTGGATCCAGAGGTGAATGGCCGTCATTGGGGCTGGTCCCGTCCCCGGGGTGGCTCCGTTCTCAGGCCGGGTCTGCCCTTATCATATGGCAGGATGAACTCCAGCAGGTCTAGGCTCTCCCAGGCCTATCCTTGGCAGAAAGAGGGCTTCTCTCTCCCCCCAGCAGCAAGAAAAATCCCAATGTTGAGGCTCATTGGCTGTGTTTGGGCAGTTGGCTTCACCTGCCCTTCATGGCCAAGAATGGGGAGGGCTGCTGAGCCTTCCCATACAGGAGACCCACACTCCATCGGGGTCACTCGGCTGGAAAGTGGCGGACTGAAAGGAAACCCCTCACCTGTCGAGGCTCTGTGTCCCTCTGGGCCCTCTGCCGGGGGCAGGCTGAGTGGGGAACACGCGCGGGAGCTGATCCTAGCTGTCTTTTGTCAGTGCCCCGAGCCAGAAGGTTCTCATCTGGAGGAGAGGAAGACGACTTTGACCGCAGCATGCACAAGGTGAGCAGGCTACCCCCTGGGTGAGATGCCTAGGCAGCACGTTACTGAGGATTTTTTCATTTGACAGGGACAGAAACCGAATTCAAACCCACTTATGGTAAAGAAAAGAGACATACAGCCTTGCGTAACCAAAAAAGTCAAACGGTAGGGGGAGTTTCCGGTATGACTGGATCCAGCCGCTCAACTAATTGCCATAGGAAAGTTGTCTCTCCCTTCTCTTGTGCTGGCTCACGTCTGCGCTGCCCCGGGGCTCAGGCAGGTTATTCTCACGCGCCGCCAGTGGGAATGGAAAGGGGTGCAGCCACCAGGGAAAGGCTGGCAATTGCGTTCCTGGGTAATTTACCCAGAAGAGTGGGAACCTGGGACTCGAACAAGCGCACGTGTATGGATCCTCCTAGGCGCACTTTGCACGATAGCCAAAAGGTGGACGCCACCCACATGTCCATCATTGCCCAAATGGATAAGCAAGACGCGGTGTACCCGTCCAATGGGATGTTACTCAGACCCAAAAAGGAATGACGTAATGATACAGGCCACCATGTGGATGAACCTCGAAAACCGTATGTTTAGTGAAAGAAGCCAGTCACAAAAGCCCACACGTTGGATGATCCCGTTTCTAGGAGATGTCCAGAACAGGTCGATGCACAGAGACAGAACGCAGACTCGTGAATACCAGGGCCCAGGAGGAGAGGGAAGCAGGGACAGGGTCTTTTTGGGGGGTGATAAACAATGTTCGGAACTAGATAAAGGTGGTTAATTGTGTGTTATGTGAATGTCACCTCTATAGCAATTTTTTTAAAAAGGCACGGGTGCCAGTGACAAGAGTCCCAAGGAAGGCCCTCGCTGGCCCAGCTAGAGCCATCTGCCCACGTGCCGTTGGCCAGGCCCACTTCCGGTGCCCTCCACCGGAGACCCCTCCCCATCCCCAGACCACGGCACTGCTTGTGGGAGAGGGACGACGTCCCAAATGAAGCTGCGGGGTTGCGAGGAGGGGTTGCGGGGTTTGGGGAAGGCAAAAATGACAGAGGTTCACCAGAATCCAGTCACCCACCCTTCTCCCCAAGCCTGCTCCGGCTCAGTGTTCTTTGCCTCCTTCGGACTCCATCTCGCCCCTCCCCCACACCCAGCTCCAGAGTGGAATTGGCCGGCTGATTCTGAAGGAGGAGATGAAGGCCCGGTCCAGCTCCTACGCGGATCCCTGGACCCCACCCCGGAGCTCCACCAGCAGCCGGGAGGCCCTGCACACAGCTGGCTATGACATGTCCCTCAATGGCTGTAAGCACCGCCCTGGAAGTCTGTGGGGGTGGGGGCACTTCCTTCCAACTCCCTGAATGAATCTTAACCTCCTTATGGCCTTGCCTGGGTCTAGAATGCACACTTGGTGAGGTGCTGTCTGGGGCACTAAGTAAGACCATGCTCTGCCCTGAGCGGGCACTTGTTTCTCTGGGGCGTCTGAAGCTGTGACTTTCGGTCAGACTCAGCGCAAAGAGAAATGTCTCCTAATAGCCCGAATGGCTCAACGATATAAGTGACTGCCTCTTGAGGTAGTAAGCCTCCCATCACAGGAAGAAAACAAAAAGAACCTTGGAGCAGGCACTTTGCCCAGAGATCCTCTCGTTGTAAATTCCTCCCTGTTCCTGGACACACACATGCTTCCCTCCCTCCCTTACCCCTGTGGGAGTCAGTCTTGCTGGGAAATCCTATCTCCACTCAATACTTAATGGATAATCCCCTATGCCCACCACTCGTAAATACATTATCACTCTTGGTCCTCACAAAGGCTGGCAATGTCGAGGGATTATTATCACCCACTTTATAGATGAGAGACCTGAGCTTACTGCTTGCCCAAGGCCACTCACAAGCCTGTAAGTGACAGAGCCAAGTGGGGTCGGACCCAAGTCAGAGTGACTCCAAGGCCATAAGCTGTTCCCTCTTTTCCCTGCTGCACCTCGACTTTAGGCGAGATTGAGATGGCGGTGGTGGTGAAGGTGATAAAGTCAGTTTTACTTGGTGCTTTGTATGGTGACAGGCACCGGGCTAAAACCTTATGGAATCATCGTATATCATTTATTGTTCACAGTAACCCCATACGGGAGACACTACCCCTCCCCGTTTTACGATGAGAAAACCAAAGCATGATTAAGTAACTTGTAGCAATTAGGTGTCGGCCAGTGGCAGAGCCGGGATAAATCGATGTGCCTGTTTCCCTGTTTGACTACCAAGGGGCAGTGTTTTCAGCCTCTGGCTCTGGGTTCCGTGCAGTGCACCAGAGTCGCTCAAAACGCAGTTCCTTCCAGTGGCCTCTGTGCAGCAAATGTCACAGAGCACCCGCTTTGCACCGGGTGCTGGGCAGGGGAGGGGGCATGCGGGGCAGGTGTAGCGACAGAAAACTAACCAGTGGGAAGAGAGGTGGCGAAGGAGGCCCCTCCTCCCCACCAGCCAGCGTAGCCCAGGAATGGGAGCCATGTCTGTTTGTCCCCATGAACCTTCCACCGTGTCCATGTGCCCCCACGAACACGGCTTTCTGGCTTTTCTTTCTTGCAGCCCCTCGGTCCCACTACCTGGCTGACAGCGGTATGTTCTGCCTGCCCTCCCTTCAGCCTGTCGTGTCTTGTGAGAGCTAGAGCTGGAGGCGGGTCCCCCGGAGCTGTGATGTCCCAACACGATCCCGAACTCAAATAGCCCACCCCACCGTGTTCGTCAGATGTAGGCCTCAGTTTTTGGTCCTGGAACCAAAGTTGCCGTGCCCAGTAGCCCCCAGAGAGAAAGGAAGAGCACGCGTCTCTTCTACCCACACGAGAGCCTGCCTGTCTGGGCTCTGAGCCCAAGTCCAAATCCAGGGCCTGCGTCCAGAGCCACCGGTGGCCAGGACGCGGGGGTTCGTCACGGGAGGTTCGTACACGTGGGAGGTGTGTGCAGGGTGAGGCCAGAAGACTGTGCACGTGTGCTTCAGGTGGCCCTGCAATTCTGCCGGGGGAGGCATCCATGAGTCAGCTGCCAGTCTGCAGAGCAGGGGGAGGAGCCGGTGGCCCCTTTCCTTCCCGCTTCCCACGGGGTTGGGGGACAGTATTGGCCATTAGCGGAGGCCAGATAGCCTCAAGGAGAGGAACCCCTGGCTTGGGGCTCCTGGTAATTGTTTGGCTGTTTCTTTTCAGACCCCCTCATCTCCAAATCTGCCTCCCTGCCTGCCTACCGAAGAAATGGGCTACACAGGGTAAGGGAGGCCGTGCCGAGACATTGCCCCCAAGACGTTAACAATTCCGGAGCCTAGACATTGGGCCACGGAACAGATATTTATGGAAAGCTTTTTACATACGTCGGGTACTTCTCTGGGTGCTTGGAATACATCAGTGACCCCTGCTCGTTGGAGCTTACATTCTTGGAGAGAGAAACAGAAAGCAAGTAGTAAATAGTATGCAAGTCAAACTATATAGACTGTAGAAGGTAGTGAGTGCTATGGCGGGGGAGGGTGGGGAGGGAGGGCGGCAATTCGCAATTTTAAATAGAATTGCCAGGACAGATTTCATAGGAAAAGCGGTATTTGAGCAGTGAGAGAAGGCAGGGAATGTAGTTCACCCATAAATGAATATTTATAGGGTGCCTAACTACGTGCTGCGCCTAGGCACCAGGGATGTGCCAGTGAGGTGGGTCACCGTGACTTAAGACTGGGGCTTCTCTGAGGCCATGTCGCATCAGCCCCAGGCCATTTTCTGGAGGTGGGTAATGGCCCCAGGGAGGCAGCAGTGAGCTCGCTCAGGCCAGCCCTCGCTCTATCTCCCCTGCAGACACCCAGCGCAGACCTCTTCCACTATGACAGCATGAATGCCGTCAACTGGGGCATGCGAGGTGAGTGCCACTCCGTCCTGGGGCCCACAGCAGCTTTGGACGCACTGCTCGTAACTGTGTCTTCACCTTCTGCAAAGGATCGCTACAGATTCTGGCCCTACGCTGGGCTCTGTCCAAACCCCGAGTTCCCACACTCCCTTTCCCTTCCCACTCCCTCCCTCTTCCCCTCCTCTTCCCTCCTCCTCTCAAGTCCCTGGCCTTGGGTGATCTCCAGGCCATCTGTCCCATCTGGGTTCCCAGAGCCATTGCAGAATGCCGTCGTCCCAGTATTGCTCGGCTAGACTTGCCTGCCAGCCCCGGGGGGGGAGGGAAACTCTCGGAGCCAAATGCACATTGTTCCCAGCGAACATTCCATGAGCTTCATGCTCTCTGCCAGCGGTGCTCTCCCGCCAGCCTCCAGCAATTCCTACAAGCGGGCTCAGGCAGGTGGACGAGGCTGCACCAAAATCCGGGAGGATTCCTCTGGAAGATTGGTGATCTTGCCCATGTGTTTCACAATCTCCTCTTATTTCTGTTCTAATTATCTCAAAAGTCACTTCTCGTCGAAAACCCTATCTCTGGATCAGCCCAACCCCCATCTCTAGCCATCCTTTACGTTTATGCCAGCCTTGATTTGGGCTGAATTCAACAAGGACAGGGTCTCTCAGACAGAGGCCAGTGTAGTGGTGCAAAGCAAAAACCAATGTATTTCCATTTTGTGTGTGTCTCTTTTCTCTCTACAGAGTACAAGGTAAAGGAGATGCGTTGACCCTGGGGGTCTCTGGGACCCTGGGAGCCGCTCCATTGGGGGCCAGCAGGAGGATGACCGCACTATGTATGCAGGGAAGGAAACACCAAATAAATAATCTCAAGGGTCCTCTTGAAACCGGCATATCCGATCCCTCCCTGGCCAGCTTTCCCCAAATCCTACCCTATGTCTTTTGCCCGCTGAAATCAGACAGTTCCTTGTGGGCCTCGGAGACTTTCTGGAGGCTTGCCAATCACGAGACCTGAGACGTTTACAATTAGGAGGCCTTGTGCCACATTTATGTCAAGCACCACCAAGCTTATTCTTAGCAGTATTAGGGGATTCAGGTTTTGCCTTTGGGGAGAAGGTGCCTTGAGGCCGTCAGGCAACTCCAAGAACAGACCCAGCCCTTCCTCCAGACTTTAACCACTGGCCCTTTCTGGGGAGAGGAGGGAGCCCAGACACAACATGCGGCTGAAGGGATAAGCCTACCACCTTCACCTGACCTGGAACCCCACCCCCCCCCCCACCCTGTCCTTTCTCCTTAGATCTACCCTTATGAACTTCTGCTGGTGACCACAAGAGGAAGAAATCGACTGCCCAAGGATGTGGACCGGACGCGTTTAGAGGTAAGTATAGAAAACTGAGCAGGCGCCTTTGGGTTTGAAGGGATTCCAGAAGTTGCCTGATCTAACCCAGCTCGAGAGGGCAGGCAGAAAATGAAAAGCTTTAAGGTCGCACAGCTTGTTGAAAACGCAGGGATGCCAGCCTGGTTCCTTGAGCCCAGGTCGAAACGCTCTTGTGCTGCCTTCCCAATCCGATGAGCATCTGTGGTGCAGAACTTCAGCACGTCTCCCGCTGATGCTTCTGTCAACTTAAGACAAGAGTTAGATTTGGTCCCTGCTCTCAGGGGCCTGCTGACTGGTTGCTAAGAAGAAACACAGCACTGGTTTTCTGCAGGATGGTACAGAAAACCGGTGCTCTGGGTGGGGAGCATGGGGGAGTCAGCGCTGTGTAGAAGGCAAAAGCATAAGGTGGTCTCACGTCAGACTCCGGGTGCAGCCCTTAACCCTGCCATCATCCCTCAGCAAGACAGCTTGGCCAAGTGACAACCTCTCCAAACCTTAGTTTTCTCCTCTGTGGAGTGGGACAATCATGGTGCTCCCCGCAAGGTGCCAGCGGAAGTAATTGAGACACTATACACAGAGCCCTTGGCACAGAATCTGGCAGTGACCTGGGCGGATGGACTTTGAAGGCGCAGGTTGGATGGGTGGAGAGGGGGGAGGGAGCATCATGAACAGCGGAACAGCATAAACAAAGCACAGAGGCCGGCCCGAATGTGGCATCGGACTTTCCAGCAGTCTCCTCCACTTGGCTTGGCGTTCCAGTCCCTGGGCCCCGATCCAGGAGCACACTGCCCTTTTCCACTGTGCCTCTCCCTGCCTCTCGCCCTCCTAGAATGCCCTTCCCATCTTGCCAGCCTCCTGACTCCTCAGGGCCCCCCGTAGTGATGCCCATGTCCCAGAGCCCCCCAGACCTTCCCAGGATGTGTCCCTCCCCCCTCCCCCAGCCCCCCCCCCAGCCCTGTGTCCAGAGTGCAGATCAAGCAGCTCTTCCCCTCTCTTGCATCAGAGCAACGAGCTATCTGTTTCCTCTGCCTGACAGAGGCAGTCAGTTCTCTACCATGGGGCTCGGACCAGGGGAAGTACTGGAAAATGTTTGTGGAATTGAATGCTTCTAAGAGAGGAGGTTCAACAGCCCTTGGGATGAGCATATCAACCACCCTTCAACTGACTGCCGAGGTTTCGCCCAGAATAAAGGGTTGGGACAGAGGGAGGGGAATGTGAGTAGACCAAGAAGTTTTGTGAGTCCTTCCAACTCCAGCGTGCTGGGCTAGCAGCCTAGCAATGTGATTATCCCCACTTTTACGAGGGCCTCCTTTACTGTAGCAGTGAGTGGCTGATGGTGCTGAAGGGGACAGCTCCCACAGCAGCTCAGTGGAGCCAGCATTCAGGGATAGAAATGAGGTTCGGGAACCTGGTTCATCCTGGAGGACCAATTGCCCTTGTACATCCTCCAGGACACCCAGAAGCTCTGATCAAGGAAGCTCAACCTGCCCTAAGAATCAGAATCAGCCAGGGAGCTTCTTGAAAACAACGATACCACGCCCCAGCCTAGACCAATTCGATCGCAATCTGGGGAAGGAGCTCAGGCATCAGAGAGGCTTCCAGGGATGTTTAACATGGAGCCCGAGCTGAGACCACAGGGCTACAAACACTGCCCGAGTCCCCTCCGGACTGAAGAGCTCCTCAAGGAGCTCAGAGTGCAGATTGTCATTCCCCCAAAAAATACTTCCTGAAAGTCTATTATATAGGCCAGGTCCTGTTCTCAGGGCTTTCAGTATACCAGTGAACAAAACAGGGACCCCTGCCCCCTTGGAGCTGGCGTTCTCGCATGAAGAGACAGACACTAAATGACACAAATAATAAACAAATGATCTGGAACATGGGAAACTAACCGGGCTGAGGGAAGAAGTGAAAGGACAGCGGAGAACTGGGGTTTAGAGGGAGAGGTAAGTTGCAGTGTTAAATAGGGTGGTCAGAGTGATCTCGCTGCAAATGTGACATCTGAACAAAGACCTGAGATAGGTGAACCATTTAGTTAGCCACACTTATATGAGGAGGAAGAGCATGCTTGGCAGAGGGAACAGCCACTGCCAAGGCCCTATCACAGGTGAGGAAAGCAGGTGGTGAGTGTGGCTGGGTCACATGAGCACAGGGAAGAGGATGAGGCGGAAATGAAATCAAATGAAATGAGGACCAGACCCTCCCACCATGTGACAGACACATGAAGAGAAAAAAGAAAGGGGGCAGCAGCTGGTCCTTCACAGAGGGGGAGCGGGAGAGCCTCAGTCTCCTCCAGCATGTTCTCAAGTTGAGTCTGCCATTCCTTTACATGGAAGCTCATAAAAAAAAGATTTGGGGGCACAGCAGAGAAGACGAGCTAGGGAATCAACCATAGCCATCACCCTCCACAAGAACAACAACAACAACAAAACAGATGGAGGTTAAATTACAGTTCCCTTAAGTGTTTACTGTGGAAGGAACTGAGAAGAGAAATCCCTCACATCCACATCATTTCTCAGCACTGACTTGAGTGTGGGTGGGACAACTATGGACAAGTCAACAGCATGGACAAAAGAAAGCACTGTCTGGCCCCACAGAGACTGAAGGGACCGAAGAGCCACATGTGATTTGTGGATGCCGTCGGCCCCTTTGTTCAAAGAGACAAACTGCAACAAGAAGACATTGTTGAGACAATTAGGGGCATATTCTTATGGAAAGGTATTAGGTGATTGTGAGGAAGTACTGTGAACTGCTTTTAGGAAAGAAGATGTCCGGTAGGCTTTGAGATGTTTTGAGATCTCTCTAGGGGAGATACGTGTTGCAGCACATAGGAATGAACTGATACAGTGTCTAAGATGTGCTTTAAATACTTCAGAAAAAAAAAAAAAAGATGAAACAAACCTAACAAACCCTTGATAACTGTTGAATCTGGCTGATGGGCATAGATGTACGCATTTTGTGATTTCCTCCCTTTTGAGTATTTTTGGAATTTTTCCATAATAGAAAGGATTACTTATGAATTTGTGATGGGGTTGCCCAAGGGGGCAACATGGTGCACTGTGTTTGGAATCGGAAAGCCTAGCCTTCGGTCTCCGCTCTGCTGCTTACCCCGGCCTCCCTCCCACCTGCCCTCCCTCCCTTTCGGCCGAGTTAGTCATTTTAACTGTTTGGCTTTTGGTTTTCTCATCTTTCTTTCTTTTTTTTTTTTAATTTTTTTTTCAACGTTTTTATTTATTTTTGGGACAGAGAGAGACAGAGCATGAACGGGGGAGGGGCAGAGAGAGAGGGAGACATAGCGTCGGAAACAGGCTCCAGGCCCCGAGCCATCAGCCCAGAGCCTGACACGGGGCTCGAACTCACGGACCGTGAGATCGTGACCTGGCTGAAGTCGGACGCTAAACCGACTGCGCCACCCAGGCGCCCCTCTCATCTTTCAATTGGATAGAAATAATTTCTGTTTTTCAGAGTTGTTGGAAGGATTCAGTGAGAAAAATGGGGGCGATCATGCAGTGATGCATAGTGAGCATAACAAATGCAATGCAAGGGGTTGCTGGGGTTGTTAAATATTGTTACATATTGAAACATCAGCTCAGAGTCACCAGCAACCAATATTATCTACCAAAAATATCCAAAATTACCTTTGCCTCAAGATCTGGAAATGTGGCCAAAATATTAGTTCACATGGGCGGGGAATTGGCTAATTACTGCATGGCTGTATACAGAATTCTCGGTGAATCTCCTTCAGTCTTCAGTTAGCTAACATCATGGCGACCGACAGGGCATCTCAGTGATTCCAGTAAGTTTTCAGGCAGGATATGTGCCAGATATTTCTCTCTTCAAACATAATGTTAAATTTTATGTTGAAAAAGTTCAGGCCTCCAGAAAAGTTGCAAGAAGAGTAAAATGAACATCCTTCTACCTTTCACCTAAATGCAGGAATTGTTAACATGTTGCCACATTTCAGGTGCCATATATTTCTAACTCTGAAAGCTTTTGACAACGTATCGACTTTCCAGGCTGCTTGGAAGGGCAAGAGGTCGGGGAGGCAGAAAGGAGGGGGGGGAAACCGGCTAAGGAATGCAGAACCATGTTTCGTTATGTGACCTATTTCTTTTCATGTAAGACAGATACGAAAGGACAATTCGGTGGTGGGGAAATAGGAACAGCAGGTTTTTTTCATTGACCGGCCTGAGGGACAGCCTTCCGGACCATCTGTAAAAATATTAATAAGAGGAAGTGCACCCTAAAGTCTTGGATATGCCCCCCTTTTACTCCCAAAGGAAGGAGGAATAGCGTTCATCCATACACCCCCTGGGGCACAGAATGCAGGCAGCAGGATGCGGGCGGGTGGGGTCAGCCACGAAGCGTGGAGAGGAGGCACTTAGGTGAAGTATAGAATCCCCACTGAGTCTTGGGCGGGGCCTCTCCAGACCAGCTACAGAAGCCCCTCTGAGGAAGCATTCATGCACACGGTCTGCCATTTGATATCTACCCAGCCCACACCCCTGTGGGTCACACACTGCGCCAAGCACAGCACGCCCAGAGGATACACACAGGGTCCGCTTCTGCCTGCACCTGCCCCCAGCCTCCACCTCACATCCTCAAGCGCTCCCTCTCTGTCCCCTCCCACCTTATTTCAGCGCCACCTGTCCCAGGAGGAGTTCTACCAGGTCTTCGGCATGACCATCTCTGAGTTTGACCGGCTGGCCCTCTGGAAGAGGAATGAACTGAAGAAGCAAGCCCGGCTGTTCTAGGCAGAGGCTCTATAAATATATATGCATTTATATAAAGATATATGTAAAATCTCTATACTGAAGCTCGGTATAATCCTCTCTTGTGTAATGGGACACACTGCCTGCCATGAGACTTGCTTTTCTGTACTGTCAGGCAAGCCCACGTCATCGAGATATTTTTATGCTCCTTACTCTCTCTTTTCTAAGTGCTCTGGGGTTTGGGAAGGGATTTGAGGGGACTCCCATCCTTTTGCTGGGGATCCTTTTTATACTGAAACATCTGTCCCTAACCTGAGTCCCCCAAGGTCCAACTCTCTTTCCTAAGGAGGTGCCTGAAGAAGTCTCTCTTCTCTCTGCTTCTCGGCTCTTGCCCCAGTCTCCAGGGTGGATGCTGACCATGGAGTTTTCACACCTTATTGGCCCCAGAGGGGCCCTCCCATGGGAGGAGCCACAGCGATCTCCCTAAGTCCCTGAGCGCCTTTGAGAGCCCGTGCAGAATTTTCTCCACCTCTCCAATTAAGAGTTCGGTGCTCTCTGGGGGTGATGCGCTTAGCAGTGTGGGCCTCGGATCTACTCGATACAGCAGCACACAGAAGTGGACAGGGCCTTGGCCTCTCTGCAGCTCCTCAGCCCTCCTCCTTCTGTCCTTGATCCTAACCTCTCCCTTGTCCAAGTCTCACGGTAGGGGAAGAAAAGGCACTTCCCTTCCCTCCGCCACTTGCAACTGGCCCCTTGGCCTGGCCCTGACGCGGAGACGAGGGAAGACGTGGGAGCTGGGAGCAGGAGCCAGAGCAGGGCACCTGTTAGAAGTGGAGCTGCAGGACCTCTTGGGACCCTCCTCTCACCCCCACTGTTCCCAGCGCCTCCTGACCCTTCCCCCCTTTGGAAGAGAGGCCCAGTACTGCAGCCTGTATTCTTTGGCCTTACTACAATCAATGTGCCTGACAACTCAACACACCACAGGGCTAATGTTCCCATCATAGCTCCAACAGTACAACTAGACAGACAACCTCTAATACCCCTCTAAACATCGGACAGGCCATGTCCCAGAGAGAGCTTCCTGGTCTACCCCTGCTGGTCCCTAGGCTAAAAGGGCAACCAAACCAGCCCCCCACCAGTCATCGGCTCCCACTACAAGGTTGGCCATGTCTCATTGGGGAAACCTTTGGAAGAATGGCTGCTTATAGAATTCCAGAATGAAGCATTGGCCAACTCTGCTCACGATCACCCTGGATTTCCCCAGTGGCTGCCTTCCCTGCCCCCTTGCCTTCCTGAACAAGAGTAAAAGCTTAACTTTAGCTTCACTCCTCTCCTCCCTTCCCCAAACCTTTGACCCCAAGTTGGTGATGTTTGGTGGGTCTGTTCCTTCTTGGAGATGCCTTGATTTAGATCACTCTGAGGTCGTGGAGGAAAGACGAAGAAGTGAGAATAACCATTATCACTGTCAAGAGGCTGGTGATGTGACGTGGCAAATATAGAACTGACTTCAGTCCAGCAAACCCTCACTGAGCACCTGCTGATGCTGAGCACCTGCTGTATACAGAGCACGGAATAAAGGAAGGAGATGGGAACACCAAGATGAGCAACACGGGATCTGGGCCGGGGTGGGGGGCATGCCTACTAACAATGGGTGTCGTCAGGCATGAACTCAAACGTGACGGTTGTAAGGCGGGAAGTGATGGGAGATGGCACGAGAGCATGTTTGTAGCATTCCTGAAAAGGTAGATGCAGTTGGTGGAGACCAAGGAACGCTTTCTGGAAGAGATCGCATTTGAGCAAAGTTCAGGAAGGATCTTTGTAAACTGAGAAGAGACTATGACTTGAAAGGGTGATGGGATGAGGGGCCAAAAAGAGGTCTAACGTACTCTCATTTAAAACATCAACCCTCTCTGCAATTCTCTTTTTGGCCAGTGTGTTTCAACTGTCCTGACCCTTTAGAAATGTCCCCAGCCAGACACAATCATTGAAACTGCCTCATTATCACTGGTTGAGAACTTGGCGAGATTGAAGGGCTTTTGTTATTGTTGTTGGGTTTTTCTGTTTCCCATAAAAGCACATAATTTCAACCCAGACCTGTGTCCTTCTGTTGTTTCCAGTGTGAGTGGAAATGTGTGATATGGGAAGAGACCGATCGTGCGCATGTTCCAAAATAAAAGAGTCTAAAGAGCAGCTCTCCCTTGGCCTCAGTTTCTCCTTCTGTACATTAAAATTTGACAACGTAAGCATCACCCAGATTGTTTCCTGCAGAACGTGGGATCCTGCAAAATGGTACAGGATGTTCCAACAAATACAGGTCCGTGATCCAAAAAATAACGATAATGACAATAGTTCGTTAGTAAGTACCAGCAGTGTGCCAGTCTCGATGCCTCGTATATGCCTCATGTCATGTCAGTCAGCCTCTGTAACAACCCAGGAGGGAGGAAATAATAATTATTTCCATCTCACAGATGAGAAAGCAGCTTTCAAGAGGACACATGATTACCGTGATGGAGCCAGGAGCCAAGTCCAGCCTTTTGGGGCTTAGACCAGCTTAGCCGCGCTTAGCAGTCAGGATGTTTTCTGCCACAAGTAAGGAGCGCCTTCTGAAGAGTGACTTAATGAGAGTGCATATTGCCCTGCACGGCAGGAAATCAGTTCAGCAGTCTGACGATGCCGTCAGGGGCCCAGGTTCTTTTCACCTGTCCTTTCCACCATCCTCGGTACAGTGGCTTTTGTCCCCAGATGTGACCCCTCATGTTTACAAAAGGCTGCTGTGGCTCCAGGCATCGTGTCTTCATACGACCACATCAAAAAACAGGAAAGAAATTTCTCTTTATGTGTCTCTTTTGATCAGAAAGCTATCCCAGGAGTCCTCAGGAGACTTCTCAGGTCCCATTGGCAGGACTAAGGAACAGGTCCATGGCCTTGCTGCACAGAAGGCTGGGAAGTCATGTATTGGGCCTTTTGAGACTCGATAGTGGGTGGCAGGTGCTGTGCTGAGAAAGAAGAGAGATGGGGGAGACAAGGAAGGGCCTCTAGGCGAGTGAATCACGGTGTCCCTGCCACAGCCACTGTCCCTCGCCTTAGGGACTCAGAAGGCACATTGCCAAAAGTCCCTCAGAGCCCTGCACTACCTTTGTTTAATCCAGCGTGTCCTGAGCTAATTTGACATAACTCTGTTTAAGAAATGTTAGACTCACTGCTATTTCCACTGTATTTCCGATTCCTGTCCTAAGGGAAACACTTCTTTCATGTTTGACATCTCTCAAGATGAGATGTGGCTTCAAAGTATCTCCTTTCCTGACCTCTCATCCTATGATTCTTCTAAGTATCGTGCCCACCACAGCCCCTTCAGACAGGTGGCTCAAATGTGCAAAAGGACGCTGAAGAATGCCTCTTTGCTCCCCGCCTACACACACGCCCAGCAAATGCTTACTGAGCGTCTGCTGGGAGGCAAGAGCACTTAAGACTCACCAGTGTGTAAAGCAGTGTGGACTGTCATATCGCTCCGGTCTAGAGGAGGGGACAGACTGTACACAAGTAACAGAGACAGACGGCACACAGAGATAGCTACTGCACAACAAGTAGAGTACTGGAGAGAGAGGCAGAGAGGAACTCCACAGACTCGCTGAAGGATGAAAACGAAGGAGCCAAGGGAAAAAGAGAGGTGGGAGTGTTCCCGAGCACCGAGGATAGCATGAGCAAAGGCACTGTGGTCGGTGAGAGTTTGGTGTATTTGAGGAAGTAAATGTTCCAGTGAAGACAGAGAGGTATGAATGAAGGGGAGAATGAATTTAGAAGAGGTGGGAAGGCAGGCAGGGGCGAGAACACACAGGGAGACAGAAAGGATGCCTCTCATTCATTCAGGCTTTGTGGAGATTGTCTGTGGCTTGCACTGTGGTTATTAACTGACGAGATGCAAGGAAAATCACTCTAAGCCTTGTTACTTGGAGTGTCGTCCCCAACCCCAGCACCGGAGTCACCTTGGGAGCATGTGAGAAGTGTAGAATGGCAGGCTGCACCCTCGACCTACTCAATACATCTGTATTTTAATAAGACTGTATTTTATATTTTAATTTATTATTTAATTTAATATATTTAATTTATATATTAATAATATATATAATTTATTATTTAATTTAATATATTTAATTTATTATTAAATATTAAATATTATTAATATTAAAATCTGTATTTTAATAAGACTGCCAGGTGATTCACACACATGGTGAGGGTTTTATGGACAAATGCAACACATTTGTGCCAGACTTTCTGAAGTTCTAGAAGGAAACCTTTTCCCCATGCACATGACCTTTTTGAACACTGGGGGGCAATCTTACATTAATAAAGCAGAACTTAAGGAAGGC
>NW_024412377.1:41871136-41880471 GCF_014898765.1 Herpailurus yagouaroundi
ATTTTAAGCACTCTCGGTGAAAGTATGGATGCCTAAGGACCAGTTATTGGCTTTTCATACAGATTCAAATACTTTCATAACTCTTCAAATATGTTGGTGTGTGTAACATCTAAACCCGTACCATATTACCCTCTTGCACTGCTGGTGGGAATGCAAACTGGTGCGGCCGCTCTGGAAAACAGTGTGGAGGTTCCTCAAAAAATTATTTTTTTTTTTCAACGTTTATTTATTTTTGGGACAGAGAGAGACAGAGCATGAACGGGGGAGGGGCAGAGAGAGAGGGAGACACAGAATTGGAAACAGGCTCCAGGCTCTGAGCCATCAGCCCAGAGCCTGACGCGGGGCTCGAACTCACGGACCGCGAGATCGTGACCTGGCTGAAGTCGGACGCTTAACCGACTGCGCCACCCAGGCGCCCCTCCTCAAAAAATTAAAAATAGATCTACCCTATGAGCCAACAATAGCACTGCTGGGAATTCACCCAAGGGATACAGGAGTGCTGATGCATAGGGGCACCTGCACCCCAATGTTTACAGCAGCGCTTTCAACAATAGCCAAATTATGGAAAGAGCCTAAATGCCCATCAACTGATGAATGGATAAAGAAGATGTGGCTTATGTATACAATGGAATACTCCTTGGCAATGAGAATGAATGAAATCCTGCCATTTGCAGTAACGTGGATGAAACTGGAGGGTATGATCCTAAGTGACAGAAGTCAGCCAGAGAAAGACAGATGTATCTTTTCACCCATATGTGGAATTTGAGAAACTTAACAGAAGACCATGGGGGAAGGGACGGGGAAAAAATAGAAAGGGAGGCAAAATATAAAAGAGTCTTTTTTTTTAATTTTTTAAAAATCTTTATTTCTTTTTGAGAGAAAGACAGAGTGTGAGCAGGAGAGGAGCAGAGAGAGGGAGACACAGAATCCGAAGCAGGCTCCGGGCCCTGAGCTGTCAACACAGAGCCCCATGCGGGGCTCGAACTCACGAACCGTGAGATCATGACCTGAGCCAAAGTCGGAGGCTCAACCGACTAAGCCACCCAGGTGCCCCAAAACATAAAAGACTCTTAAATACAGAGAACAAACTGAGGTCTGATGAGGGGGGTGGGGAGGGAAAATGGGTGATGGGCATTGAAGAGGGTGCTTGTCGAGATGAACACTGGGTGTTGTATGTAAGTGATGAACCATGGGACCCTATCCCAAAGCCAAGAGCACACTGCATTAGCCAACTTGACAATAAATTATATTCAATTTTTTTAATTAAAAACATTGTTAAATAATTATAAATAAATAAATAAATCCGTCCCACCTTGCCACGAGGAGTCTGCATTCCACACTTTATTTTATTTTTTTTTTAATTTTTTTTTTCAACGTTTATTTATTTTTGGAACAGAGAGAGACAGAGCATGAACGGGGGGCGGGGTCGGAGAGAGAGGGAGACACAGAATCGGAAACAGGCTCCAGGCTCTGAGCCATCAGCCCAGAGCCCGACGCGGGGCTCGAACTCACGGACCGCGAGATCGTGACCTGGCTGAAGTCGGACGCTCAACCGACTGCGCCACCCAGGCGCCCCTGCATTCCACACTTTAGGAAGCACTGCTCTGTTTGACAGAAGAGGGAGGGGAGAAGGAGACGTGTGTTCCCTCAGTTTCTTCGTGATGAGTGGTCTCTGAGGAGCCAAGGGGAAAGCAACCAGAAGACTCTGCAGACAGAAGCAAACACAGGCTTCTTTGACAATCGAGCAGGGCCTGACCAGCCCCTGCCCACCTCAGACAGCCAAGACCCTCATGTACCGCTGGCTGGTTCCCAGGTGTGTGCCAACGGGAAGTTCCCAGACCTTGGACGGTTTTCGTTGGATATGGTCCCTCCCGCTGCGGCCCCAGGTTGTGTAGCCTTTGGGCTCGCAGGTGGCGTCATGAGCTGCAGCAGGGACATTACAGCACGAGGACTAGACTCAACCTCCCTCATTGCAAATCTCAGCCTCGCCATTTACCAAGCATGGGTTCTGGGATGAATCGTGTCCCCCCAAATTCAGATGTTGAAGCCCTTATCCCCAGCAGCTCAGAATGTGTCTGTTTTGGGAAGGAGGGCCTTTAAATGAGGCCATTAAGGTGGGTCCTACTCCAAGTAGACTGGTGTCCTTATACGAAGAGGAGATTGAGACACACAGAGACCCCAGGGATGCAGGGGCCAGAGGAAAGGCCATGTGAAGAGGCAACAGGAGGGTGGCCTCTGAGGAAACCAACTCTGATGGCACCTTGAGCTTGGACTTCAGTGTCCAGAATCGTGAGAAAGTAAATTTCCATCGTTTGAGTCCCCCAGTCTGTGGTATTTTGTGAAGACAGCTTTAGCACACTAATATACCATGTGGAACTGGCTTGTAAAATAGGAATGATGACATTTATTTCACAGGGTGGTAAGGTCAGAATGCCGTACGTCAGGTACAGTAGCTGGCTGCAGGGGAGGTGTGCATTTGACCGCTGGGTATCTCCCTCATTCCTAGATCAGGTGGTTCACCCAGACTACCAGTGCCCCCTCTGGTCCAGTGCTGGAAATGCAGGCAAAGGGCCCTGACGTTCTCAGCCGGAATCTCCATCTATAAAGGCCTGCAGCGCCATGACCTTCTCTGCCACAGACTGGGAGAGACCACCTATAGATGAAGGTTAAGCAGAGGAAGGCCGAGTGTGGAGATGGAGACAAAGTGGTGAATGTGCTGTTTGCGTTCCTGGATCTGAGCTGGCCTAAAAGCCAGCCTCACCCCTTGGGCCCCCCAGCCCCACTCTGAGCGAATAAATTCCTTTTCTGGTTTAGGCTGGTTTGAGTTGCGATTCTGTCACTTGGCCACCAAAGCAGACGTGACCAATATGCCGGCTCCTCGAGAAAATGAATATTAACGGCAGCATCTCAAGCCAAGTCTCCAACACCTTCTTGTGCATAAAGAATTTATTGTCATACAGAAGAAGTGGGATCGCCTATCTCACAGGGTCTTGCCCACTTGGATCAGGAGAAATTGTCCTCAGCTATTTGCCCTTCTGACAAAATAGCAGCGCTATTTAATTTTTTTAACCACACATACAAAACGCCACTCCTTAGCAGACCCTTGGGTAACAGGAGCTGAAGTTCTGGAAGGCTCCTACCTTAAAAGTATGAGGCGTTCTTGCAGCGAAGAACCTGCCAGAACTGATCAACGTTTGCAGTGGTTTGATTTAGAAAAAACTCCCTGCAGGGGGCAGCCCAGCTGTGTGGCTGCAATTTCGGTATCCCTTAATACTTCCACAAGCATCTGACAGCCTCTTGGGAGGGAACCCCTATTGATTACAATAATAACTCGCACTCCTGACAACGGGTCAGGCACTGAGTTAAGCACCTGACATATCTCATTTAATCCTCTGGGTGCTTTTCTTTTAGCCTCATTTTACAGATGAGGAAATTGAGCCCTCGATAAGTCATCCATTGACGATATCGCAGCTGTACGCAGCAGAGCCTGAACCCGAACTCAGGGATGTGTCACCCTGAAGCCCACGAATTTGGCCATGAATTTGACCGCTGTGCAACAAATACCTCGCTAAACAGCGTGCTGGCTGAATTGGGGGAACCTTCCCCTGTGCCAGGCAAGGCACCAAGCACTCTCCATACACGGTCCCATGTAAGCCTCACAAGCCCCGCGTGAGGGAGCTGTCGTTGGATTTTTAGATGAGCCATGGGGGTTCAGAGAGGCTGAAGATCATGCCTTTGATCTTGCTCTTCCCCAGCGTGTGCCACAAGTGCAAGAGAATGACAGTTATGCGGGCAGGAGTGTGGATCCGGTGATACCAAGTCGGGAGTCGTGGACTCCACTCCTGGCCCTGCCTCTTAGGTCTTGTGTGATTTCAAATAAGGTCGTTTCCCCTCTTTTGGCTACGAAAGAGACCATACTGGCTAATCTCTCAGGTTCCTCTCTGCTCTAAAGTTTTTCTGGTTCCAGGCTTCAGAAATTCCCTTCGGACTGGAACAGCCTGGGGTCAGCCTGCAGCCTAGAGGTGAAGACAGGGCACAGGCAGCCTTTCAGAAGAGAGTCAACCTATGGGGCAGTGTTAGGGGCTGGGCATCGCCTCGGACCCTCAGGGTGGAGGCACCCGGAGGGACAGACTCTCCAGAAGGCTTCATGAGGCCATTGTTTCCCTGAAGGTTCCACAAAGGTATCTGTCGGCCAAATTAAGACCATCTTGCAGTGTTTTAAAACACCTGGAATTCATCACCAACATTTTTAAACCAAGAGACTTTCATATTCTTTAAGATTCATTTATTTTTGAGAGAGGAGAGAGACGGGGTTCGAGGGGGGGAGGGGCAGAGAGAGGAGACGCAGAATCTGAAACAGTCTGCATGCAGGCTCCAAGCTGTCCGCACAGAGCCCGACGCGGGGCTCCAACCCACGAACCGTGGGATCAGGACCAGAGCCGAAGTCAGACGCTCAACTGACCGAGTTGCCCAGGCGCCCCAAATCAAAAGACTCTATACTAAAATCTGGATTTCTGGGTTTTCCTGAAAAGTCTGGAGCGGGGGCCAACCCAGGCCCATGTTCCCGCTGGCCACGCTGGCCCAGGTTGCTGGCTACTGGCCTTTCTGACGGGACAGCAGTGCTCTCCTTTGCCACGGACCCCAGCGCTCCCGGGGCTGCTCACACACACCGCTCCCCTGCCTGGCCCTTCAGGAGCTTCAGTCTGTGAGCCTCATTTAAGGAGCCAAGAGTGCTCTCTTCTTGAGAAAGGACCCACAGAGAGGGGACAGGCTTCATGCGGCATCTGGGCATGAAAACAAAAGCTCCTTTTCGCCCAGACACAACCGGGGCACTGGGCTCTGTTGAGCGCTGAAGCTGCCCTGTGGCCTGGCCACAGGTAGGAGCCCCAGGCCCTGGAACAGAAACCTGACGGTGTCATCCGTGAAACTCTTTCTCTTCCTCCCAGCAGCTGCCACCCGGCTCTCCATCTGCTTTCCGGGGCCCAGGGTGGACCAGCAGACATGTGTCATTTCCCTGGGTAGGGGCCATAATGGCGACATTGTGCTGAGTAGAACAAGAGAAGTTTTCATCCAGCCACCAGCCCTGGGCAGACACTCGAGCAAGGGGCTCTGGGGCTCACTCTGCACAAAGAGGCTCGGGAGAGGGGCCCTGAGCCCAGGAGAAGCCCAGTGGACTGGGCCGCACGCCCACGGCCGCATGCAGTGAGGCCGGGAAGCAGAGACGGACGGTTTGCAGAATACCCCACTGCAGTCTCATTTTCCCCTGCAAACACAGGAGCGAACAAGCAGTCCCAGAGGATAAATGGGACCCCCTCCCCTCCCCAGGACACATGCACTGAAAGAAGTCTCGTGCACCCTCGAGCAATTCTTCACTGACTCACTCCACAGTGCTCACCGCCACTTACCGGACGTGGGGCACCGCACTAGGCAGTAGGGATCCAGCAGTAAGACACAGCACCCACCCTCACAGTGCTTGCAATCTGGGGGGGGGGGAGGGGGGGGCGGGAAGAGGCCAGGAGAGAAGTAACTAGGAGACTATGCATTGATGAACCGACCGAAGAACTGAGATTCCCGCGGCCACAGAGTCCGTTCGAGATCTCAGGTCTGAGCGCCCGATGTGTGGATTTTCTTGCTCTTGCCGGGATCTCCTGAGCTGCTTACCTGTGCTGAGCAAACGGGCTCAGTGCAGAAGGCACCCCAAATACCATCACAAGGAACTCGGACTCTACACTTGAGGGCAGAGGGGAGCCATCGCATATTTTTAAGGGGGATAGGAGGGCGATCAAGGAATGTTTACTCTGGTGGCCGTGGTGCAAGCAGGCCTAGAAGCAAGGTGACAGGGGAGAAGGCTACAGTAGGTTTCTTCCACTGGGACAAAGAATCTTCAGCCTCCAAATTTTTCTTTCCCAGGGCTTCCCAGCTCCACCTGATAAGCTAAGAATGAGACTGGGGAGTATCATTTGTTTTCATAAGACCGGGAGAGCACGAGGGAGTTGAAAGCTTTCTTCCTGGTATTGTTCACAGGGATCAAATTTGGTATCTTTTTACAGAGCCAGAGCTCGCCACACATAACGCTCGAGACAGCACAGACAAACCCAGGACGGAGCAAGAAAAATCCTGTCAGAGGGCCGCACTCACGCAGAGATATGGGAAGGGAAGGGGGAAACGGGGCCTTCACAACCTCCATCCCATTCTTCACTGGGTGCTTACCTCCCGACACCCCACCATCGCGCCAAACCAAATGGTTGTGCAGGCGTATCCTGTGGTTTCCCATCTCTGTGGTTCTTCTCTTACTGTTTTCTCTGCCTGTAATGTAATCTCTCCGTTGCAGGTTCATCCAGCACTCTCTCTGCGATCAGCGAGAGACTCTTGCTTTGTCTTGATGAACTGCAAGAACGCCGTGTATCTCTCCTCTGGCACTTTTCACATAATAATTTGCAACGCGTTTATTTTGAAATTTTTTTTTCAAATGTTTATTTATTTTTGCGACAGAGAGAGACAGAGCATGAACGGGGGAGGGGCAGAGAGAGAGGGAGACACAGAATCGGAAACAGGCTCCAGGCTCTGAGCCATCAACCCAGAGCCCGATGCGGGGCTCGAACTCACGGACCGCGAGATCGTGACCTGGCTGAAGTCGGACGCTTAACCGACTGCGCCACCCAGGCGCCCCAGCAACGCGTTTATTTTGTACATATTCTCCTCTACTAGGTTGCAGATTCCTTGAGAACGGAGCCCAGTCCTGCTTAGTGTTCGTTTCCCTACAGGAACTTGCACAGAATGCAACAAATATTCCTCAGTGAACTGATGAAAAGTGGTGATGAAAGACCCCATTAAATGAAAAGGACAGAAAAAATACATATAGTTACTCCCTGCCCCAAACCCACAAGCAGGGTTTCTCATTCACTTACCCAGACAGCAACCAAGCTGCAGTCAACTGAGTCAACAGTGCCACCCAGTGGGCATTATGAGTAATTATATAAACCAGAACCCCTGCACCTTCACAGAGACTTCTTAATCCTTAGCCCAACTGTGCCCAGACCGCGTTCTCCCATTTATACATTTTTCCTGGTCCACAGCTCAGTTAATCCCGCTCCATAAACTATTCCACAGATACATGTAAATTCTCCTTAGTCTATTTAACTTCTCTGTTCCAATTCTCTGATGAACCTCCAAAGTTCTTGAAAGTTTCTGAAATTTCTTTTAAAATTCTACCAAAACCTCCATCGGATTTTGCAATTGTTATATTTTGTATTTTTTATTCTTTCAAATGAAATATTACACTTTTAAAAGTATTAACGGGCTAGCCTGGGAACCGAACTGCAATTTACAGCCTTGTTTCCAAGTGTTTCGGAGTTCAAACAGTGAACTTTGGGAATTTAATCCACTTGTAAATTGTTGGTTGTCTGCTTTAGGATTTAAAATGTTTTAAATATGGGGCGCCTGGGTGGCGCAGTCGGTTAAGCGTCCGACTTCAGCCAGGTCACGATCTCGCGGTCCGTGAGTTCGAGCCCCGCGTCAGGCTCTGGGCTGATGGCTCGGAGCCTGGAGCCTGTTTCCGATTCTGTGTCTCCCTCTCTCTCTGCCCCTCCCCCGCTCACACTCTGTCTCTCTGTCTCTCAAAAATAAATAAACATTAAAAAAATAAATAAATAAAATAAAATAAAATGTTTTAAATATATTTTATTTATTTTTGACAGACAGAGACAGAGCACAAGTGGGGGAGGGGCAGAGAGAGAAGGAGACACAGAATCAGAAGCAGGGTCCAAGCTGTCAGCACAGAGCTGGACGTGGGGCTCAAACTCAGAAACTGTGAGATCATGACCTGAACCGAAATCGGACGCTCAACCAACTGAGCCACCCAGGCACCCCTGCTTTAGGATTTAAACTGACCTTTTCAAATTGGAAAAGTAGGCAGGAACAAAGAGGAACTTGGAAAATAATACTGCCTCACATTTTTATAGCTATTTATGGTTTAAAAAGTGGGTTTGTACCATCATTTCGTTTGCTCTCTCAACAGCTCTATGAGGTCAATAAAAGGTCTCCCAAAACACAGATGAGCAAACAAGTCTTGTTCACTTGGTAGAGCAAGACCTCACACACAAGTTTTCAGACTCAAATCCTATCGGTTTTTTTTTTTTCCAGCACACCACATTTCCTCCGAGTGCTCACGTATACACGCTACAAACAAAAGCCATACAGTTTTTTGAAGACAGCGTTAATTTCAACTTGCCATAAAAGCAATGGAGGAAATAATTCCCAGTCCAGGAAAGTGCAGGATACTCTTTCCCAGCCTGTTCTTGTCTCTCTGCCTTTGTACAAGGTGTTCCCAATGCCAGGATGTTCTAAGTTAAAGGAGTTGCCTAGTCAAAACTGAAAACAGAGACTTGGCCCCTCTTCGGAAGGAGGGGTGTCTAGGAGGAAAACTGGGCTTGTACTTCACTTTATAAAAGGTCTTCACTGTAGACATTTGATATCGTCTGTAAATGAGTTATACCTCTTTCCACAGACATACACTAAACAGGATGAAAGAAGTTGACATTCTTCATACAACTTTAAACTTAAATCCCATTCCCGGACCACACTGCCCATAGCAGTATTTTCCCTACGTGCTGTAATTATTTTGGAAAGGGCGCACTGACCTTGCACTAAATTTTGTGTGTTAAAAGCATTCGTTTCCACAACGTGTATCCCTCCGTGTTGGCATTTCTTCATCTGTTAAGACACAAAGAATCTCAAAAATTGGAAGTATCCCAAGCCTGCCCACCTTTGAATCCTCTCTTGTTTCCCCTTTGCTTCGACGCTCTTCTCTTTGGAGATCTTTATTATTATTATTTCACTCTTCTCTCACACCGTTATTGACAGGGCACCAGCGCAGCGCCTTGTCCACTATCTAGAAGGTGCTCAGGAAAGACCTGTCGACTGGAGGAGATAAACCCCCAAGCCAGGAAATGAGTGGCAGCTGCTGGGAGAGGTTTCGATTGCACCGGGGAGGCGGGGGGGGGGCGGAGGGGGAGGGGGTGGGAGTGGGGGGACACGTTGTGACAGTCTAAAGATGGCATGGGCTGGGAGGTGCGAGAGCAAGCCCCCATTTCCCCGGCGGAGTGCGAGCAGAGCGGAACACCGCGTGGTCGCGGCTGGGGTGGGACGCGCGGGCACCGGGGCGTGTGAACCCGGCAGCGGGTGCCCCCCCCCCCCCGGGCGCAGCGGGAGGGGCGCGGGGGCGTCGCAAGGCAGGGCGTGGCGCGGGCGTGTGCGGGACCCGGGACACCGGCCGGCCGCCCAGGGGGCGAGGCGTGCTCCGGGTCTATTCCGGGAGCGGCGTGGAGGGGCGGGCG
>NW_024412377.1:41883471-42110221 GCF_014898765.1 Herpailurus yagouaroundi
GGGAGGGGACGCGCGGAGGGCGCTCCCGCGGGGCCGGGCTGGAGAGCGCAGCGCTGGCCGCCGCCAGCCCGGCCGGAGCCGCTGCGCCCTGCTTCGCGCGCCCGGGGACGGCCGGCGCCATGGACCGAGCCCGGGGTAAGAGGAGCCGCGGCGCCCGCAGTTGCGGCCGCGCGGGGCGGGGAGGGAGAACGGCGATCCGGGAGCCCGCGAGGAAGACGGAGAGGGCGCGGGGTGGGAGCTGACGAGGGGTCGCAGCGGGCGCGCGGCCGGGGGTGGGAGGCCCGAGGCAGGGTGTACAGGTGCCTCCTGCCGCCGGGGCATCCCGGGTGTAGATTAGTCCCTCGCGTCGCGGGGCTGAGTCGCCTCCCGTGTGTTTCATACACTCAGAGTCTTAACTTCGTGAAAGAATGCCACCCCCCCCCCCCCGGGAGTCCTGAGGACCGGGAGCTCCTCCCCCCCCACCCCCCACCCCCCACCCCAGGCCCCTCCGGAAGAGTGAAATAGGGTTGGCAGGTTACACTCCCAAACACGGGGCGCGTGAAGTCCCCACCGTGTGCCCCGCGAGACGCCCGGGTGACCTAAGTTTGCAGCTGCCTAGGGCGTTGAGAGAAGGAGGGGCCGGCGTGCGTGTGAGTGTGCGCGTGGGTGTCTCTGACAAGCTGTGTGACCTTAGCCCAATCCCTCTACCTCTCTGGACTAGTGACAAAGTTGGATTGATGATGTCTGCGAGGCCCCTTCTTGCTCCCACGCTTTTGCAGGAGTAGAGTGTGTTTGGTAGAAGTTTCAGAGGTTGGTGAGGGCTTGTGTAAGTTGACATAAATAAGAGAAGAGCAGCACTTGAGGGGGACCCTACTTAAGAAGAGGCCAAAAGGCGCCTGTCTGGAAAGAAGTGGCCTGCTTGGGCATGTGGGCAGGGCCCAGGGCTGGGAATCAGAACACCAGGGTCCTAAATGCTGCCTCTGCCAGCGGGCGAGGTCACAGGTGTGAATGCGCTCGGTAAACTGGCCAGGGCTGTGCCAATTTGAGAAGCGTTGTTATTCTCGTTGCTATTATTATTAATGGAAAATTCCTCTGGCTCCCTGATAATCTCACACCTTTCCTCCATCTGCCGGTTTGCTGTGCTGAAGTCCCCAAGGGGGTCGGGGAGAACAGTGATGAGGGGTGTGGAAGCAGTTAGGGCGCCCGAATCAGGGATGAGCGCATGGGCAGGTTTTGTGATAAGCTGCCTGCTCTCCCAGAGAGGGAAAGCCAGGCTCAAGGAATTTCCAGCGCTCTAGGGGACGTGGCTTCCCGTTCAAGATGCTCCGGACAAGCTCTCCACCCACCTGGTCCCAGCACAAAACACTGCATACACCTTCTCTTTTCGGGCTTGGAAGGGCAGGCAGGAAATGGATGGGGCTTCTGTTTGGCTCGTTGGAGACTGAGGTTGTGATTTGTAAAGCAGTTCTCACCTGTTAACTGACTCCTGGGCAAGTGTGCAAAGAGCACCCGCACTCACCAGGAAGTGCACTCACCAGAGAGAAGCACCTCTAATGTCCCTCAGTCCTCAATTCCCACCCCCGCATCATAGATCTAAAGCAAAGAGCACCCCCGCCCAGGAAAAGTTGTCAAATATCACCCCGCCTGGTCCCCAGTACAAAAATCCAGATCTAGCCTACCCCGGGTTGTAGGAAATGTCCTGTGTCCTCATCAGACAGACCAAGGTGACGGTAATTCGCCTGGCTTAAAATGCTTAATAACTGACGCCTCCTTTAAGAAGGCTGTCTCGGGGCGCCTGGGTGGCACAGTCGGTTGAGCGTCCGACTTCAGCCAGGTCACGATCTCGCGGTCCGGGAGTTCGAGCCCCGCGTCGGGCTCTGGGCTGATGGCTCGGAGCCTGGAGCCTGTTTCCGATTCTGTGTCTCCCTCTCTCTCTGCCCCTCCCCCGTTCATGCTCTGTCTCTGTCTGTCCCATAAATAAATAAAAACGTTGAAAAAAAAATTTAAAAAAAAAAAGAAGAAGGCTGTCTCCAGAGCCCTCTTCCTAGGGAGCCGGACTTCCTTGGACTCTGGTGGTGCTCAGAATGTTCTAGAGCTCTCTCCCATGCTGCTGGCGTTCCCAGCCCACTTTTCTTCTCCTTCACAGCCCTTGCCTCAATGTGCTGTTAACTCTAAGAGTTAGTGTTTGGACTATATGCTTAGTGTCTACCTTCGCTGCCCAAAGGTAAGCTTCTGGAAGGCTGGGAGTGGATCTGTGTGGTCACTCTGCTGACACAGTGCCTGGCACACAGGAGGAGCTCACTGAGAGTGGTTCAGTACGTTAACTAGTGATACAAAACGCACCTGGTAGAGTACCCCACGTTGATTAACTGTAAGGTCGATTTTTTTTAAATTTTTTTTTAACGTTTTATTTATTTTTGAGACAGAGAGAGACAGAGCATGAACGGGGGAGGGGCAGAGAGAGAGGGAGACACAGAATCGGAAGCAGGCTCCAGGCTCTGAGCCATCAGCCCAGAGCCCGACGCGGGGCTCGAACTCACGGACCGCGAGATCGTGACCTGAGCTGAAGTCGGACGCTTAACCGACTGAGCCACCCAGGCGCCCCTAAGGTCGATTTTTTAAAAAGAATACACAACAGAACAGTTCCTTGTGACTTGCAAAGGCCTTCTCCAACTGTGAGTAAGGTGGTCATGTGGCCGGGGCACGAAAGACCACTAGATCCCAAGTTGTCTACCCTGCTGAGTTATTACGAACATTGTATGAATTAAAGCAGACTGTGTATGAACTAGAATGTGAAACCTGTGTGCATTTCCAAATGAAAACATGAGACTTCAAAAATCATTCCTGCAGAACTTTCTTGTTGTGCCCCTGTCCCCAGGTGGGTGTGTGCCCTCACTTCTGTTATCAGGGAAGGTTTAAGAAGCATAGGTCTCATTTCAACCCCACACCTGCCATGTGGAGAGTTGGACGTCATGCCCAAGATACTGGGGAGGAAACTACCCTTCAGTATTGATAACAACAGTAACTGAACTCATCGTCGGAAAGCGGGCTGGGCAGGTGTATTAGTTTGCTAGGGTCGCCATGACAAAATATCATGGACCAGGTGGCTTAAACACCAAATGTATTTTCTCACTGTTCAGGAGGTTGGAAGTCCAACATCAAGGTGCCGCTCAGGCTGGATCCTGTGCGGCCTTTCTCACAGGTTTGTGGGTGTCCACCTTCTTGCTGTGTCCTCACGTGGCCTCTTCTCTGTGCACATGTGGAGAGAGAGAGCTCTCTGGTGTCTCTTCCTGTTCTTATAAGGACATCGGCCCTATGAGATTAGGGCCCAACGCTTATGACCTCATTTAACCATAACTACCTCCCTAAAGGCCCTGTCTCCAAATACAGTCACACTGGAGGGTTAGGGCTTCAGCCCATGAATTTCAGGGGGGTACAGTCCAGTCCAGAGGAGCAAGATTGGGTCACTGACGTTAACTTGCAGTCACTTGCTGCGTGGGGGATAGAGCTGGGTTTGAACCAAAGTCCTGATCTTTTTATTTTTAATTTTTTAAATATTTTATTTATTTTTGAGAGAGAGAGAGTGAGCGCATGAGCAGGGAAGGGGCAGAGAGAGGAAGACACAGAATCCCAAGCAGGCTCCAGGCTCTGAGCCGTCAGCACACAGCCCAATGCAGGGCTCGAACTTGTGAACTACGAGATCATGACCTGAGCCAAAGTCAAACGCTTAACTCACTGAGCCACCAGGTGCCCCACTGAACCAAAGTCTTAATCTTAGACTTACTCCTGACTACCTCTGCTGTGGCAGGTGACCTGCCCAAGCCCTAGAGCAAGGCTTGGACGCCATATCTTCCTGCCCCTTCACACCTCAGCTGTGCTGTTCATATCTTCACCAGCAATTACTGCACCAAAGCTCAGCACCAAAGTCAACCAACTCAGGAATGAAAACAAACCTGGGAATTAGGATTTCTCTTCAGACAGGCTGTGTGTCTTCCCATGAGTAAAGCAAGATTTATACGATGCCAGAACAGACCGAAAAACCACTCAGACTATAATGAAATCCCTTTCGGTAGGATTTCCCAATTCATGAATATCGTACGAAGAGAATAACAGACTAATGGCCGTAAATACCACCTTCTACAAGACAAATTAACTTATCTTCATATGAGGATTAAAAAATACGGAGACTGATAATACCTATTTCTTGGAGTCGTTGTAAATATTAATTGCATGGAAGGTTCTTCAAACAATGCCTCGCATGTGGGACCCACTCAACCAATACTATTGTGATTACTGTCTTTTCTCACCAGACTCCACATAATAAAATCGCTTTATAAAGCTTCACTTGGCCCTCCCCCTAGCTGGTCTGACTCTGATGACAGCTTTTGAGCCCCGGCTCTGTTTTAAGGACTGAGCTAGACAGCTTCGTGTACAACTCCCAGACAGGGTCCGTGTCATAATCTTCTCTGTATTCTGGAGCTCCTTTGTGGAGCGTGTCTCTTGCAAATCCGTCTCTGACCTTCGCTAACCGGACCACTGTCCAACTGACCTCTCTGAGCGGCTGAGAAAATACTGATACGTATGCCAACCTGTCCATTTTCTCTTGTTTATCCTATTTACTCATGCCCACTGACTGGTTGTGTCTTCACAGTTTTCTCAAGCCATCCTCCCCTTAAAGCCTTGGGTCTACATTTTTCCTGATTTTGTAATATGCCTTCTTAATGTCCAAGGTTCTCTCTGATCTGCCCACATGTGAAGCAACCGATTTCCCCAAGATTACTTTCCTTTCTACTTCACCACTCGGGCTTCTTCAACTAGTTGAATTCAACCCAAGATGGGAGTTTCGTTTGCAGCCTGTATTCCTTGGGAGACCATCTCATCTGCTGGCCAACTCAAGAAATAATCTGAAACTCTGCTTTTCGTTAAATGAGATTGTTGTTGTTCAGGAGACGATAGAGGCACCCATTCTAACTATTGCACCTCTGTTGGACCAGCTTTGAGAGCCATGTGAGGGAAGCCCCATCTTCCCTATCCACAGCTTCCAGGGGCCAAGCAACCTGTAGCTCCTCCTATTGGCTCGTCACACAACCTCCATCACCAAGGCCATGAATTCCCATGCGGACATACCTCTTCCCCAACATCCAAGTTCATTCTTGACTCCTTCTATCCATTACTGCCCTTCTGAAAGAAATACTCAAGCATATTCGTATTTTCCATCCAAATATGTTTGTGGACATCGCCCTGGTCAGCCTAGAGACTCAGTAAACCGGAATGGTTCAGAGAATGGATAAATGTGGGTTTGAGTTTTGACTGGAACTTTCTGGCTATATGATCTTGTATGAATTGGATCAATTAATTTCTCTGAACTTCAGTTTTATTTCATTCACAGCATCATGGGGACAGGTAATACGGGAAAGCTAGCTCTTAGGAAATCGTCAGTAGTGCTAGCTGTTATATTTATCATATACAACTACTTGGATTTCAGCCACTCTCTGCAATGGCCGTATGTGGCCATATGGGGCCATGAGATTTGAACTTACTCTCTTCCCCGTTGAGGCTTCTTCTGCTGTCCCTGGTCACTGCTTCCACTTTCTTATCCCGCTCAGCCTCCATGGCTTTTGGCGTCTCCATTTTTGCCGAGGTCTTCTTCTGCCTCTCCCTCAAATATCAGTTTCAAACCCCACTTGTCACATGGGTGAGAACCCTGCCAAGTAAGTTCCTCCCTCCCCAAACCCTGCCAGAAGCTATCATTACTCCATTCTGATCTTTGGTTGGGAAAAAACAATCCTGTGTTTGGATACCATCAGGTTCTCATACCTTTCTTACCCTTCTAAAAGAAACACGCGGGGCGCCTGGGTGGCGCAGTCGGTTAGGCATCCGACTTCAGCCAGGTCACGATCTCGCGGTCCGTGAGTTCGAGCCCCGCGTCGGGCTATGGGCTGATGGCTCAGAGCCTGGAGCCTGTTTCCGATTCTGTGTCTCCCTCTCTCTCTGCCCCTCCCCCGTTCATGCTCTGTCTCTCTCTGTCACAAAAAAATAAATAAACGTTAAAAAAAAAATTAAAAAAAAATAAAATAAAAGAAAAGAAACACGCAACTGGATAAAAAAGTAAAACCCCTGCACACGTTCCCTCTCTCTCTCTCTCTCTCTCTCTCTCTCTCTCTCTCTCTCTCTCTCTCTCTCTTTCTCTCTCTCCCTAAGCATTTTCCTCCTTCCTTTTCTGGCCAGACTTCTCAAGTACACAGTCCGTATGTCAGCCTCCTGCTCCTTCCCCCACACTCCTTCCTGCATTCTCCCTTCCAGTCACACCTTCTGCAGAAAGCCTGTTCTTCGGGGTCACAAATGGTTCCATTTTGTCTCATCCGTCACCTCTCCCAAGCCCCATCTCCTGGATTTCTCTGTACCGCTATGGACCCTCCACTCCTCTAACTGTATTCTGCTACTTGGCGGAGATGGGGAAAGCGTGGATTTGGGGATCAAATAAGTCTAGGTTAAATAACCACTGCTCCATCCATCCCAGAAGTCTTTCCCTCCTCCCCTCCTGCCCCCCAGTCCCACTGTTATCAGAGCTTCTCCCACCCCAAGGCAAGTTGCCGGGCTAAGTCTGGTCCCCGCGGTCTGTAAAGCAGGAAGAAGGGCATCCAGAGTTGGGAAACTGGACTGTGGTAATATCTGCCCAGCGCCCAGTGCCTGGCCCGTGGTAGGTGCCTACTGATTGTCATTTTCCACCTTCCCCTCTGGATCGCTTGCTTTTTTCTTGTTTCGTGTCTCTTGCCCCTCTCTCCCCACCACCTCAGCCCTCTCTCTACACTCCTTCTGTAGGGAACCAAGCCGCTTTGAGGGGGACTCTCAGTGTCTATCTTCAGCCATGAGATGGGCTCCATTCCTGCCTTACCTCCCGCCTGTGGCGCATTTCCATTCGGAGGTCAACTCAAACTCCGAGTGACCCAATTCTGAACTCCTCTTATTTGAATCAGATCACCCTTCCTGTTTCTCTTTTTCTGCTAACAACACAGCCACGTGAGGAGCTATTGAAGGAAATGGGGCTGTTTGTGAACGAGACTAAATTTGAAAGGGGGACATGGGATGAGTCCTGTAGAACAGATAATAGACTCTCCAGAAGGCTGTACAAGAGAATTACACAGAGGCTGATTTAGGCTTGATCTAGAAGCATCCAAATGAAAAGAACTATTCAGTACTAGAATTGGAGATGCCCAGGGACATAATGAAGCAGAGGTTGAATGGCCACAGATCAGGGAACCACAGAATGGCTCCTATGGGGACCACCGTAGCATATAGGTTAAGCACAACTGTCACTAAGGGCGCCTGGGTGACTCGGTTGGTTAAGTGTCCGACTTTGGCTCAGTTAGAATGGGTGACTCTATCGTCTCCTGAACATGATCTCACCATTCGTGGGTTCAAGTCCCACATCGGGCTCGGTGCTGACGGCTCAGAGCCTGGAGCCTGCTTCCGATTCTGTGTCTCCCTCTCTCTCTGCCTCTCCCCTGTTCACACTCTGTCTCTGTTTCTCAAAAATAAATGAATGTTAAGAGGCACCTGGGTGGCCCAGTCGGTTAAGCATCTGACTTCAGCTCAGGACATGATCTCATGGTTTATGAGCTCGAGCCCCGCATCGGGCTCTGTGGTGACAGCTCAGAGCCTGGAGCCTGCTTCCGATTCTGTTGTCTCCTTCTCTCTCTGCCCCTCCCCCACTTGTGCTCTGTCTCTCTATCACAAATAAATAAAATGTAAAAAAAAAAAAATTTTAACTATAGATTTGAACCTCCACCTGGCTCATCGTGTGCATCCTTTGCAGTATGCTCAAATATTACTTCCTCAAGGCAGCCTATCCCAATCCCCCCCAAGCCACATCTCCCTTCTGTAGGTGCCCCTGGCACCCTGCACTTCCTTCGTATTCGTTGCTATTCTCACAATTATAATCGGTTGGGGGATTGAATTAGCCGTTAATGTGAGCCCTGTGAGGAGAAGGCCCTCCTTACCTTTGTTCCCAGCTCTTTCCCTAGCACCTAGTATAACGCTTGGCATGTGGCAGATGCTCAAAAAAACGTCTGTGGAGATGATGAACAAGTGAAAGAAAAAAACACAAAATCCACAGAGTGGAAGTTGGACATGGCCGCCAGGATTCTCCATTTCAGTGACTGTCATTTTCGGGATACAGAAACACAGACTTCATCGTTATCCATTGTTTCCTTTGCTTTCATCCTTCACCCAATAAGACCTTAAATCCTGTTGACTATTTTTTTTTTATTTTTATTTTCAACGTTTATTTATTTTTGGGACAGAGAGAGACAGAGCATGAACGGGGGAGGGGCAGAGAGAGAGGGAGACACAGAATCGGAAACAGGCTCCAGGCTCTGAGCCATCAGCCCAGAGCCCGACGCGGGGCTCGAACTCCCGGACTGCGAGATCGTGACCCCCCGGACTGCGAGATCGTGACCCGGCCGAAGTCGGACACTTAACCGACTGCGCCACCCAGGCGCCCCTACTGTTGACTATTATTGAAAAATGTCTCTTGGATGGCTTCTCTCCTCTATCCTATGGGAGCTTCCTCTTTCTGCTCTCACCTTCTCCAGACTGCCCTAAGGACCAACTCTCTATTTGCCTGTATGACGCCAGTTGGACTCACAGTCCTCTCCTCTGGAGCCTCCTGAACATATGCCCCCCAGAGGTCTGATGGGTGGGTCTGGAGTGAGGTTTGGGTGTGTGTGCTTTTTGCAAAGCTCCCAGGTGAGTCTGATGTGCTCACGGTTATCAGCAGTGCACTCCTTTTATCATGACCCTTGACCTTGCTCAGACACCTGCCAGGATTCCCCGTTGCTGTCAGGGGCACTGCCTTTCATGCTTTTCAGCCAAGTGGCACGGCGGGGTCTGGATCTTTGGCCCAAAGTAGTCTTCTGAAATGTCTCATTTTATCTTTAAAAAGCCAAGCAATTTTTCTATCGCAGTCCACAATATATCTGAACACACTACCCCCTCCCCCCCCAAAAAAATCTTGGCACAGCGAACCTCTAAAGATGCCGATGCTTATCTCGGGGCTTCTCCTTCCCTACCGCACCCTGAACCATCCGTCTCTTCTGTGGCTTCTCGCAACTCTGGCCAAAGCCCTGTGAAGTAGACAGCTGAGACATCTCCCCACCGGACAGATGCAAAAACTGAGCTTCGGAGAGATGTCCCTGCTATTATCCCTCCCTGAAAGAGACCAGCTCAGCCTCACCCACCTGTGAAAACATCCCTGCCACATTCCGCCTTCTACCTCCTCTCTGACTTGGGGTTACCCCCACCCTCCTCAGTCTTGGCTTTTAGAAGATCATACTACAATAACTCAAATGCCTCTCCTATGTATATATGAGTCCTGTGGTCCGAGACCGTCTTGTCTTCTCGTTTCCAGTGTCTCACACACAGCAGATGTTCTATAATAACAGTCAACTGAGCGCTCACCAGGAGTCAGGCGGTCTCCATTGGTTTCTTTCTTTTTTTAAAAAAATTTTTAAAGAATGTTTATTTATTGTTGAGAGAGAGAGAGAGTATGAGCAGGGGAGGGGCAGAGGGATTGAGAGGGAGACACAGAATCTGAAGCAGGCTCCAGGCTCTGAGCTGTCAGCACAGAGCCTGATGCAGGGCTCAAACCCTCGAACTGAGAGATCCTGACCTGAGCCGTGGTGGGATGTTTAACTGACTGAGCCACCCAGGCCGCCCCGACAGTCTACGTTTGTATGTGAGATCCTTTAATCCTCACACGATCATGACATCCGTGCATTTTAGCCTTCCTGTGCATAAAATATGCCCTTTGTTTTATTGGGGGGGAGGGGGGAATTCCATCCCAAACCGCTGCCTCCAGCTATGAGTGAAGAGCCTACAGTGTGTGGCTTTCCTCTTCTAAAATCCCAGCCGGGGCAGGTATATGAATTATAAAACTGTGAATATGCTTTTGTATTAAAAGTTTATGCCAAGATCGAGCTCTGCAGTAGGCCAGTAAGTACATTCCCCGTGAAGGAATGTGGCTCGTGCCAGTGTATGAATGCGTAGATAATTTTTGATGTATTTGTGATGCTTACCTTTTTCGAGCCCCCACCCCCACAAGGGAATTCAGTGGGAATATTTATCGTGACTTTGCCCTCTGTTGCATTTTAAAGTTGTTTCCTGTAATTTACTTGCAGTGGATAACTGAATTTTGTGGTGTATCTATTCCCTTAGTATCCCTGTTTTACAGCTGAAGAAACTGAGGCTAAGAAAGGTCCAATATATTTACACAGCCCCGCCCACCTCCAAACCTGTTGTTTTTTTTTTTTTCACCAAATGCTGGAGGGTCATCTCCAAGTCAGTTATAGGAAGGACTGGCTAGATAAACCACGAAGACTTACTAGGTAAAGATTTCAAGGTGGAGACAGAGAGGGTGGCGGGAAGCAGGGGAGGGAAAGGGGACACCGTCCGCCAATGAGTGATATGGCCAGGCAGCTGGCATGAGATTTGATTTCGGAGCCTTTACTCTCCTCCCACTGTGGTCCTCAGAGTTCTGGTGTTTAGAATTCGAGAAGCTCTCAGGGCCCCCCCCCCCCCCGGAAAGAACCAAGAGGGCCCAGGCAGGCCTTGTCGTCCATCTAAAATTCCATTTGGGGAATCCCAGCCTCGCCCCAAGTGAGAGTGGAGGTTCAGAGCTGGCCAGGCGTGATTCTTGTCCCTGGTGCAGCTGTGAGGCCGCCAGGCTGCAGCAGGGGCAGAAGGCGGCACCACATTGCAGTCATTCCAGCTGCGGGGAATTTATCGACAGCGTGCCCTGCAGGAGGCAGGCTCAGGGGCTTTTTATAGCCCTCCAAGAACCTGGGGAAAACTGATCTCTTGAGAGAGAGAAGTGGGGCACGTGTCTTTTCCGGGCACCGCGCCCTCAAACGTGTAGCCCCAGATGCCCACAGTTCAAATTAGGCAAAGAATCATGCCTAAGTGAGCAGCGTGGATCAGTAGGAGCGCGCCCACTGTCCAGGAGACAGAGATCCCAAGCAAACCCGCCTCCCAGAATCCCCTGCATGGGCTTCCGTCTCTCCACCTGTCAGGTCGAAGTATTATAATGCGGGGATCTGCCCACCTCCCCTGTGGACCGAACCCAGCCCGCCGCCTCCTTTTGTACATAAAGTTTTATTGGAACACAGACACAGCCATTCCTTATGTATTGTCTATGGCAGCTTTCTCACCACAGGACCAGAGTTGAGTAGTTGTAACAGAGACCATATGTGGCCCGCAAAGTCTAAAATATGAACTCTTTGGTCCTTTACAGAAAAAGTTTGCCAACCCTTGGATTAGACTATAGAGTTTGGGAGTATCTCCCTGGAGCACGGTGGTAAGAAGGATTCTAAGGGTGTCCAGACTAAGAAATGAAGCTCTATCCTTTAGACCATACAAGAGTATGTATTTAAGACCAGTGTTGGAAGGGCCCAGAATGCCATTTACTCATGTGTTTCAAACTACTTGTAGTCCCAGAATCCTTTTGCAAACAAGATCTTAAGCAATGTGGCTGATCAGGTTGAGGTAGGAATGAGAACAGAGTTCATTCCATCCCCTGCCCCGCCAATCCCAAGGAAGCTATGCAGTTCCCGTAACTCCGTGAGGAAAGCACTTGAAAATTACCTATCTAATCCTATGTGTCTTGTTTCACAGCTAGGGAAACCGAGGTTCAAGGGACAGCATCTTGCCTAAGGGCATACGACGGACCCCCAGGTTGGCTTTCCATGGAGCTACTCACGTGGTTGTGAGGTAGTCACAGAGCACAGACATAATCGCTGCTGGGGAGAAAACATGGCAATTGGCTTTGGGGGCCGCCATTAGTGTGGGGATGGCCAGGACATGCCCTCTCTGACCAGCAGCCCGCAAGGCTAAACAGGGCCATAACGTGGCCAGGATACATTGCTAATACCCACCGTGCTTCACTGTGGTTAAGCAAGGCTTGGGAGTTTTTTTCTGAGAACACAAGAGCCAAAAAACCACGGTGAAATTTGAATGGGATTATATTTTTAAAAAACAACATTTATTGGTATGGAAACACATTTTTAAAAAATCAGAACCTATCCTACAGTCGATGTATCAATTAGTTACTTTTCTGTTTGTTTCCCGCCCCCCCCCAAAGCTGTTTTTCAACAGATAAAACGTCTTTAAATCAGTGCCCTCTTAGAATGGAGAAATTATGATAATTTATGCTGCAGCTTTCTTTTGAAGATGGAATCAGATTTATTCATTTGTAGAATAAATATTTATTCTTCCTGCCCATTCTTGTTGAAGGGTTTGCTGAGAGCAGACGCAGCTGATATGAAACCAAGGGGAAGTTTTTTTTTTAGCTCCACTTGGATCCAGAAGAAAAATGATCTAGGAGTGTGCCGAGAAGCCAGAGACCGATCAGGTTACAGAGGGGGAGCTCAGGGTCCTTGCACCCCAGAGTCTCCTAGCAAAGCAGAGAAAGTAAGACTTGGTCACCAGTGCCCGTGACGTGAGGTCCTATCTGCTCCTTGTCCATCAGAGAATATAGTAAAGGACCAGAGGCCTCGTGGACCACTTTCTAGCCAGGAACCTCAGAAGCATGGAGGGAGGCAATGCCAGAGTGGAAAGAAGAAAGGCGCAGAAGTGTGCTCAGGGTGCAATGGGGCGGGCTTGCCTACAGCCTAGAGAAGCAGGTGGACGTTAAACGGAGCCTCGGTCCTCAGATAGAGTAGGGCTTTTTCCTCCAGGTCCCCAGCGGGGTGTGTCCCAGTCCCCAGCCCCCGAGAGGCTGGTTGCTCAGATTTGTAACTAATAATAGAGGCAGCATAATATGGGAGCTGGGTGAGCCCTGGCTGTGGTGTCAGGTTGCCTGGGCTTTGAATCCTGGCTCTACTCGTCCATTTAATCCCCCGAGTCTCAGTTGCTTCAACCAAAAATGGAGATAACAATCACCTGTCTCCCCGTGGGGATAATTGGATTCGTGCAAGGAAAGCACTCAGCATATAGGAAGCATTCAATTAAAAAAAAAAAAAAAACCGAATACTTAAAATACAGGTTTGTAAACGATCGCCTTAATGAATTCGAATGGAATCCAAGTTCCCTCTGTACCGCTTTCCCTCCGGCTCCTGGCTTCCGGCCTGCCCATCCTGGGAAGCGACAGAATGACAGAGGAATTAGGGGTAAGCCACAGGGAGGCATGAAAGCGCGTGAAGGTCTATCATCATCCGTGTCACAAAGGAAACTGGCGTCAGGGCCCCGGGGAGCTGTTGACTGGTTGTGAGCAGAAGGGGGATGATGTAAGTGTTGTGGCTGGGGGAAATGGGTAGAGCCAGCAGTGAACTCGTGAGACAGTCAGAAGGGAGATACTGGAAAGAGGTGACCAGTTAGGACTGGTTTGGGGCTATGCCTAACACCCATCCCCAAGACCTTCTACCATCATTTTCTTGGAGCCTTGCCCCAGCCCTGGAGCCAGGAATCACCCCAAGGGTCTTCCAGAGCCTGCCCCAGGGTGGCTGGGCTCCCTGTGGACTGGAGTCCTGGGCGCCTGCTCGGTATCCAATCCAGGGCTGGCACTGGGAGGCTTCTGCAGGCAGGGGAAGGGAGGGAGGAGGAGAGGCTGGGCCACAGTCCAGGTGGGCATTGTAGGCCCGACCTTAGCCCCCCATCTAGAATGGGTGGGCTAAGTCCCGGGTGATGTTCGCATCCCATGATTGCTAACAACACCGGTAGTAATAACCAACCTTTACAGAAGGACTCGGGTGCTGGTATAGTTTCATCCCTCCACATACTACCTCTCTTTGTGCTTACCACCACCTCTGAGGGGAGCACTCTCATCATCTCTGTGTCACAGAGGAGAAGCCTAAGGTGACACCACCTGCCTGGGGTCACTAGGCTAGGGAAGGCAAATCCCAGGTTTGCCCTCAGGTATCTCTCACCCCATTTGCCCAATGCCTCGACTCCCCAACTCCCCACCTCCCCACTGTACTGGCCCTTTCCCTGCCTTCCTGCCACAGGGCTGTCCCGGGGGGGCTCAGCCCCTCTTGGAAGGGACATCGGTCTCTCTTCTTAGTTGAGATTTCCAAAAGTTCTACACAGTGAACCTGATAGTGTCATCTTGGAGCCCCCACCCACAGGTCCAAGTCTGCCACGCAGTGCCCCCGGTGCCCCAAGGAACAAGTTGGCTCCACTCCCCCACCCCTTGAGTCCTTCTACTCTTGGAGACAGTTGTCAGAGGCAGGCTTTAAAGCCTTCTCCCTAGTCTTTGGCCCTTCTCTGAATTCTGGGCTGTCACTTAATGTGTACCCAGTGCACCTGCTGTGCACCCGCTGCTGTGCTGGGCACTGGGCAACAGTGACCCCGTCTCTCCCCTCACGGTTCAGTTTAATGCAGAAGGGTCCTGAACATGTCACCTGCTCTGGAGGGTGTAACAGGATGGCCTCACCTGTCCAGGAAAGCAGGACAGACCCCTTGGAGGAAGGGGCAGCTGCACCAACCCTCAAAAGATGAGTGGGCACCGTCTGGAGAGTGGGAGAGATTTTAAAAAACAATAAGTCAACTTGGGATATAGCAGGTGTGGCTGTGAGCCACTGGATGACAATCCACTGGATCCGCACAGCAACCCTGTAAGGGGTGGGTATTATCACGATCGCCATTTTGCAGATGAGGACGCACAGAGAAGTTAAGTAACTTGCCCAAGGTCACACAGTTAGTCTTTGGTAGCACTTGGAGGAGAACAAGCCAGGCAGAAGAACTGTCGTGAGCAAAGAGCACTGGGGTGGGGCCTCAGATATTGAAAATAGGTAAGAAATAGTAAAAAAAAGAACTTAAAAAAAAAAAACCATTGAACAGAACAAAGGTAAATACGTATTGCGTTCCAAATAGTGCAGCCTGAGGCAGCTCCTGGTGATTTTCTGGTTCTTTCATAGGCGGAGGTTTCTATGGGCTGTCATGTCAGCCTCATCCTTGGCCTTCTGAGTGGGAATGCTGTTCAGTCACATCTCTTGAATCCTGCAGGTTCTCTGTTGTTTGGAAAGAGGGGAAACAAATGGCATAGATGCGATTGATCACAGTCGGCTGATTGACAAAACTTCAGGGCTCTCACTTTTCAAAGACACTCTCAGACTTGAGTCTCACAACAGGCCTGAGAGGTAGGGAAGGGCAGTTGTCATCACTTGAGTTTAATGCTAAGGAAACTGAGGTTCAGAGACATGAAGCCAGTTGTCCAAGGTCACACAGCCGGGAAGTGTGGAGCTGGGGCTTGAGCCCTGGGCTTTCGGCTCTACATCCTGAGTTTTCTCCTCTATACCAAAACACGGTGGACAGTGAGAAGGCAGAACGATTTCTACCTGGCCCTTGTGACCTCCAGAAAGTTCATTAGCCTCTCTGGGCCTCAGTTTCTTCTCGGTAAAACGGGGATAAGAAGAGCTCCTACCATCCTACCATATAGGGCTGAGGCAAAGATTAGATGAGATAATAGGCACAGAGTGGTGGCCATAGAGAACATTCCCATAACCGAGTATCACACAACACAATGAATGAGCGCAACGACAGACAACAATACGGGTCAATCTCGGCAGCATGATAGTAAAGAAAAAGTCACAAAGGATTCCCTACAATGTTATTTATACCCTTTTTAAAAAAAATTTTTTTTTAACACTTATCCATTTTTGAGAGACAGAGAGAGGCAGAGCATGAGCAGGGGAGGGGGAGAGAGAGACACACACACAGAATCCGAAGGAGGCTCCAGGCTCCGAGCTGTTCGTCAGCACAGAGCCCGAAGCGGGGCCCGAACTCACGAACCGCCAAGACCATGACCTGAGCCGAAGTCGGACGCTCCACCGACTGAGCCACCCAGGAGCCCCAAATGTTATACCCTTTTAATGAGGTTAAAAACAACCACAGATTTTTTTTTTTTTTAATGTGTGGATATACCTGGTTGCAATAGCACTATACAGAAGGGAAAGCGAGAATGTGACAATTACAGCATTCAGGATGGCAGTCAGCTTGGGTAGGGGAGGCAGAAGCAGGAGACGGTAGTTAGATATAAAGATACAGTCGGGACCCCGGCGTTTGCCCTGAGTGGTAGATTTGTGGGTGTTTCCTACATGAGCGAAAGTAACCGATGACATAAGTCAATAACCAAATAAAAGTGCGGCACATGTGAACCAATGACGACAGTGTCTCCTGAAGCAAGGATTAGGACTAACTCCATTTTTATCCACCTGAAATTCTATTTATAAAAAGAAGTAGAAGTGTTAGCTCATGGGATATATCTCAATAAATGCTCATGGTCATTCTTGGATATCCTTATCATTATCTGTCTTATCTGCATACCCCGACCCTGGGGTCCTCAGTGTCCGCCGCGGGCTATGGGTGAGACGGGTGCTCAAACTCCAACTTCTCCGAAACAGAAAGCCCTGCCCGATGCAGGCCTCAGGCCTGGCACCCGTCTTGTGAATGGACACCAGTAGGGACAGGTCATGAGGTGCTCACTGCAGGTTCCAGCAATGGTAGAGCACCCCTGTTAGAAGGCCAGAACGTATTACAATGCAGCAATTGGAAGCTTAGGTCCTAGAGTTAGGTCTAGGTTTGAATCCTGGTTCTGCTCGCTGTGTGCCTTTAGGCAAATGACCGGGCTTCTCTGAGCCTCACTTGGCTCGCGGGTAAAACAGAGGGTAAAAAACGTACCTACCTCACAGTGTTGCATGAGGATTAAGTGAGGTGATCTATGCAAAATGCTTAGCACAACATCTGGAATATCAGTTAAGAGCTTAACAATACTACCTGCTTTTATCTTCCGGTATCCCAAGCCACTCCCAGGCCACTCCCGGGACTGTGTCTGTCCCCCCCAAGCGTCTGGTGAAGGCGGTGGGGCAGATTGCCGTAGGGGGAAACAGCTGCCATCTTGTGTGGGGGGCGAGCATGTGTGTGTCACAGTTTTCCACTTCCTCCTGGAACCATTTCCTTTGTGAGCTAAATAGGGAGGAATCTGCAGACAAAGGAACAATTCTGGGAGAGCCCAGTCCCACAGCCAAAAGCTATATCCTCGGAAGTCAGTGGCTTGGCCCGCCCCCTCCTGTCTGGAAACGGCTTCCCTGGTGGCCCAGGGCTGAGAAATCAGGTGCCCAGAGCAAGGGCTCTGCTGGTAGATGACGAGACCTGAGCAGAGCTGCTGCTGGAAAGGCCATTTAAGATGCAGGGCTTCCCCGAGCCTGTCACCCAGGCCTGACTGACTCTTGGGAAGAGAGTCCCCACAAAGGCTCCCATGACCCGCTTCCCCACTGACCTGCTACCTCCCTGGCCTCTGGCCTCCCTATCTTCCTGAAATAACAGTTGATCAGAGAAGTGTGCTCCCCAACGATCCCTAATAATAATCCCCACGATTTACAAACCCTCTCCCCGCTACCAACACATGGGCAATCCTGAAGCCCTCCTCACTGGAGAGGAAGGGGACACTGAGAGGGGCTAAATGCCTCACCGCAAATTCCACACTGGTAGGCGGGAGGCATAGCCCCAAACCAGTCCTCTCAGACCAAACCCCCCAAATCCTCCCCTCCCTCTTCCCCACCTCCCTCCCTTAGGATTCTGTATCTCTGGCCTCTGGAGTCAAACCTGCACCCTTCTCTTCGGCATGAAGGATATTGGGTTTCCTGCGCCAGCGGTAACGAACACACACAAAAGCCTTCCAAGGTGACCTCCCTCTGCCCTGCCTCGCACAGGGGCTATATTTAACTCCTGGCGAGCGGTCAGCACCGAGGCATTGGCTCTGCAGCTGGCTTTCTCCGCTGCTCCCTTTTCCTTCTTTCCCAGCCCACGTGAACCGCGGTCTTCCCCGAACCCCCGGGGACAACAGGAAGTGTTTGTTTTAGTGACCAACAATGCTGGTCCGACCCGCGCGGACCATCGTGCCCACTGTTTGGCCTTCACTTGGGCTCCGAGAGAAGCGCTTGTGAATTCAGAGGAAGGAAGCGAGACGGCCCCGTGGCCCCCGATGGGGAGATCTGCAGCAGCAGCAGCTCGGAAGAGAAGCCGCAGGGCTGCAGGTGGGGGCTCCTCTGCGGAGCTGACCCGGAGCTGCCGCGAAGGAGCCCTGGGGTGGGCACCCCTGAAGAGCCCCTCGCTGCTCTTCCCGTCCTGCAACCTGCCACCTGCCCGACGGGCCTAGCCCACCTTGTCATAAGAATTAAAGTGTGTAAATAATACATAGAAGTCTCTTAAAGCAGAGGGGTGCACGGAAGAGTGATGTAAATTGCTACTGTTTACTGAGAACTTACTACGTGCCAGACACTGGACTAGACGCATTCTCGCCGTTCCCACTGATGAAGTACGTGGGCTCATAGATCACTGGTGATGAACGCGAGGCACGGGGCCGTTGCGCACGTGTCCCAGAGGCGCACAGCTAGGCATCGCGGGGGACGGGACTTGAACTCAAGTAGTTAGTTTGGGTTCCTTAATACGTGTTAGTCATTATTATTTCCTAATTTATATGTTGGGGGTTAAAATCCCCCAACTACGAAACGGGCATCACTAAATCTGTTGGCAGCCATGCTCAGGCGAGGGTTACAAGCTCAACCAAAGAGGGTTTGGAGAGCTTAGCCAAGTAAGAAACTGGACTTCTGCTTCCTTTTGTTCCCCGGGGACTATTGTTACCTAGTTTTTTCTTCTTTCAGGCATCTTTTTACGGTGCTGATCCGCCATGATAGACATGGTTTTTAAATCGTGTTAACTAGCTGCCTGACTACCAACTCTTGTTTGTGAGATTTCATTCATCGCTCAAGTACCTTAAGCATGCGCTGTGTCAGGCACCTGCAGAAGCTGGGGCTGTTCCTGCCCTCGTAGAGTTCAGGCTCAAGTGGGGGTCGCTGATGTTAATTGAAGAAATGCGCGGTTAAATGAACACTTCACTATGGTCCACACCACAGGGAGAGTGATGCTATCCTCATGTAAAGTAGGGGGACAGAGGTAGTGGAGAATGGGAAACTTCCCTGAGGCAGTCATGAGGGAGCTGAGAGCTGAAGAGGGCATTACTGGTTGGCAGGAGAAGGGAGTTCTGACAAGCAGAGGGAACAGCATATGCAGAGGCCCTGGGTTAAGAGGGTGAGGAAAGGAGCAGGAAGGCAGCCTGGAGGGAGGTCTCTCTGGAAGGGCTCACAGAGTTGGAAGGCCACCAGAAAGGTTCCTCTCTGTTCCTTCCCCCCAACCCGAACGCTGAGGTCACACCTGCTAAGCGGACTGCTTTCCTTTCCAGGATGATCTGCCTTTCCGTCCCTACAGTGGGTCGTCATACCTCATGAACGCGTTAGCTTGCTAAAGCATGGCATATAGAAAGTCATCTCAAAACATGATCAAAAACTGTGAACGTAGGGGCGCCTGGGTGGCGCAGTCGGTTAAGCGTCCGACTTCAGCCAGGTCACGATCTCGCGGTCCGTGAGTTCGAGCCCCGCGTCAGGCTCTGGGCTGATGGCTCAGAGCCTGGAGCCTGTTTCCAATTCTGTGTCTCCCTCTCTCTCTGCCCCTCCCCCGTTCATGCTCTGTCTCTCTCTGCCCCAAAAAAAAAAAAATAAAAAAAAAAAAAAAAAAAAAGTTGAAAAAAAAAAAAAAAACTGTGAACGTAGCACCCTGGTTCTTTCTCCAGCTCAGGAGCCTTTATGAGATGGAAATTGGGTTATGTTGCCGTTTAGAAAATAAGAAAGAAAACTTGAAACAAACGGGGCATGTGAGCCCTTTGTAAAAACCCCCGTACTGACAACTTTCCTGTTTTTTCATTTTTAAATCATGTTTGCTGTATGTTCTCTTGACTTGGAAAACAAAGAAGGAGGAGTTATCTTTATCGTAAAGAGGCTTGTCACATAAGGGGGGGGGGGGAGAAATTGTATTTCCTCCCACTGCTTTTCATTTACTGAAACGGTAACTTGCAAGCTGTTTCCAAGCATTTTTACAAATTCCAGAGTCTAAAAGGTCCCCAGGAATGAGATCTCACAAGTCAGAGCGCCCACTGGGCTGACCATGTAGGTGCTGAAACAGGGGTTATTAAACCTGTGGTTTGCAGAAGGTTAATTATTCACTTGTGTCTTGTTATGGAAATTAGACTCTACCTTTGAGATCTCTAAATAAATCCAACCTTCCCTGCGTTAGAACCCATACTGGCTGTGGTAAAGAACTTTTGCTTGAAGGCGTCATTCATGCTGCATCTGGTGTGCAGAAAGGAGGCAGTCCTGGGAGCAAGTAACAGTGCTTTTTTGCCTGCTGGCTTATTTTCTGCTCTGTGCCATCTCATTTTGATTTAAATGGGGAGGGTGGGGGAGCAGAGAGAAAATTGATCTTAGTTGGGTATTCACCAGTAACAATAAATACTTAGTGGTCTGATCTTAAATACATTTTAAAATAGATTCCTAATTTTATTTGGCAAACTATTTTGCATCCCAGAGAACAATTATCACCCATCTTGGGTTTCTGAGCCTGTCTGTCCCACTTAGTGAAAGATTGAAGTTTTATAAACAATGATTAAACCATTTCTTCCTGTGTTCTTTTCCTCACTGGAATTCACTGTACCTCCCTAAGGCTCCGCTAAGCCAAACAAGATCAATGAAATGTATTCGTGGTTCTAAATAAACTTTAGACATAAGAGATAATGCTGTCCCAGTGCCCCAGTCTGTCCTCAGAAAGCAGACAGGACCTGGTCCAGGAGGGAACATAGAAGGGGGGGGCGGGTTAGGAATTGGTGAACGAGAGCCTTCCTGACTGGAGACAGCAGGGATAGGATTCCCCTGCAGCTGGAAGATGTCCCCCCACCTGGTAAGGGAGGGGGGTTGTCCTGGGGGGTGTGAACTCTCTGAGTAAAGGGGCTGCCTACTGCCCCTACCCCCCTACCCCTACTGCCATAGCCACCCTAAGCTCAGCGTCAAGTCCAGCGCCATCAATGGTCAATGTGATAAGGCTCGCAGGGTCCCCCCCGGTGTCCTCTTGTCCCCCGATACCCCCTCCCTTGTCCCCCACACCTGAAACCCCCTGGAGGTCACACACGAATGGTGAGGCACCTGTCCAGTGCACTGAGCCCCATACGCATGGCTTCATTTCATCTTTACAATGACCATGTGAAGCAGCTACCGTGATTATCTCCACGGTCTGCAGATAAAGAACTGGAAGCTTAGACGGGTTAAGAAATCTCCCCAGAGCCACAGCTGGAAAATGGCCAAGCTGGGAGGGACCAGACTGGGCACAGCCTGTGTTCCTCGCCACTCTTTGATGACTCAGCCAAGTAGCAACAAGCTTCGTGTGAGTCTAACGCTAGGGACTTTTATCTTCCATTGGTTGTGTGACCACGGTTAAGTCAAACAACCTCTTGGACGCTCACTTCTCTTTAAATCTTTAAAATGAGAAGACTGCCCTAGCCCATCAAAAAGTTCAGCAAATGCTTAGCGGGCAGCCAGTATGATTGAGACACAGCTCCTGTCCTCACGGAGCTCTCGTTACACAACTACGGCAGACCTGTCGCCAAATCCTCTCTGACCGGTGCTCTGGAATCTGCGCGGCCCTGGGGAGTATCAGGAAACGGCAACCATGACAATGGTATGGCTGTGATCGAGTGACCGCTGGCTCCAGGCACAGCACCGCAGACAGAGTGCCCCATGAGCATGACTACCGAGTTCGGCCAGCATAGGCGGTGGCCATCCTACCATTGTCACGACCCAGATGAGAAGGCCAGGGCTCAGAGCTCCCTCGAGTGCCACCCCTGTACAGCTGGGAAGTGGTGGCTCAGGAATCTCAGGAATCGCAGTGGAGCACATGTGACCCCGAGGCCCTAATCGCTGTGCTCCTCTAAGCAGGCTTCCGGGCTCCGGCTCTTTATATTCTGTAGGAGCCCTTATTCCCAGCTGGACATTCAGTTATTTCAAAAGTGGTGTCTATTGAGAACGTTTTAGGAAATGAGGAAGGGCTTCCCACGTTCCCTATGTTCACAGACGTGCCTTGTAGTTATGCGTTTTCCGGCCGAGCCTCTTTCAAAGGCTGCATCTTGGGATCACCTGGACTACTTGTTAAAATGCAACTTGCTGCCGGGGCGCCTGGGTGGCTCAGTTGGATAAGCGTCCGACTTCAGCTCAGGTCATGATCTCACGGTCTGTGGGTTCGAGCCCCCACGTCGGGCTCTGTGCTGACAGCTCAGAGCCTGGAACCTGATTCTGTGTGTGTGTGTGTGTGTCTCTCTCTGCTCCTCTCCCACTCATACTCTCTCACTCTCTCTCAAAAATAAACACTAAAAAAAAAAAAAAAAAAAAATGCAGCTTGCTGGGTCCCAGTAGAGGGCCTACTGAAAGAGCCACGCCAGATCAGGAGGGCCGGGCTGGGAATCTGCCTTTCCAACAACCCCCTCGGGAGTCTTATTGTTGCTAAAATGTGAGGTTGCTGTCCTGACGGTCTGTTTGAGGCCTAGCAGAACCACTGGCCGTATGCTTTCTCTCCAAATTAAATTCCGTGATGGTTCCAATCCCTGTGGTTTCGGTTTTCTGGCATGAAAGACGAAGCTGTGACAGAAGGCACATCCGAGTTCACTGCACCTGAAAGCCAGCTGTTTTACGAGGGCTCACAAGGGCTGTTTTACGTGGGTTATGGCATTTAGCTTGCGCCAAAACGTGGCGAAAGAATAGTCGTGTCCCGTGTAATTCCAGAGCTCTGTCCACGAAGGGCGTGTAAGGGAGTGTGAGCAGTCCGGATGGGAGTGTAGGGGACGTGGGGACCCCGGAAGGGACAGGCTGGGAAGTCAGGTAGGGCCACAGCATGAGAGGGACGGAGGAGGAGGGGGGAAGTTCTGTGCTAAGACGAGATAAGGAGAGAGATGAACCTTCTCGGATACAGGCTATCGACGCGTCTCTGCTCTCGGCACTTTGCACACACCTTCTCTCGGCGGTTCTGTACTGTCTTCGCAGAGCCAAACACTGGCTGAAAGCTCCCCGGTATCCAGGAGGGTGTAAAGGTGTCTCTGGGCTGAGATCCTGGGGTTGAGTCAGGTATATGCTTTGAGGAGCTTGTTTTTCTTCCTGGAGATCTTCACAGTGAGGGCTCTGAAATTCACCTGCAGGCCCAGTGGAGAGACTCACTAAGAATTTCAGCCCCACAGTAAGGGTCTCCACCCAGCCAGTGTGGGGAGCCCTGGTCAGGAGGCCTGATGACGTCCTGGCCCAGAGCCCTTTGGCAGGAGGGCTCTGAGGGGCCACTTGCCTCCTTCCTTCCCCAGGCCCAGCCTCCGCTGCCCTGAGCCCATGTTTTCTGGTGGTGGATTCAGGCACAGGTGCACACTTTGAAGTCAGACAGACCTGGGCTCCAGGCCCGGCCTTACCACTTACTGGTTGGGCAGCCTCACTTCTCTGAGCCTCCGCTCCCTCCCTCCGTGGGGCGCAGTTAGCAACGCTACGTCCCTCCTGCGCAGTTTCTGAGGATTAAACGGGAGGGTGCGCCCTAACTGCCCTGCACACAGTAACTGCTCGGCCCTCGGGAGGCTTCTCGCAGGTTCACTGCCCGGAGGCTGAGCTTTTCCCCACTGGCTCATGCTCCCTCTGCCAGCCAGCTGCACTTGAGAAATGCTGTGTGACTCTCCCTGGACCACCCACCACCTGCTGCCTGCCGGGCCCTTCCAGGCTGCAGAAGCCATTACGGGCATGAGGTGTCTCCTTGCTACCCATCTGCTTCTCCCAGCGTTGCTTGGTTCCTGCCTTCTCCTTTGCTCTGCCTGGACTTTTGTGACCATGCCTCCATTACACAAGAACATTTTTAGACGTCAGGGTCCCACGTTAGGAATCCCGTTAACAAGCAGGGAAAAACATTCAAAAAGTTGTTAACAAAGCTTGGGTCCTGCAACTCCCGCATTTCAATGCCGAGAACTCACTCACAACCTGATTGTGCTCGCTTTAGAAACAACTGCAACAAACCTCAAATTGGAAGCCGAAGAGGCTTTCGAAGCAGGAATGCTGCCACAAACAGACACTGGCTGATAGCAGCGAGAAGGAATCTCTGGGACCTCAGCACAAAATGACAGACCCAAAGGACGGGAGGGAGGAATGGACAAGAGGGGCGGACTTAGCAAATCCGAGGTCATTCATTGAAGGCTGGCAATTCTCAGCCAGGGGCGGGGGGGGGGGGGGGGGGCCAATGCCCCAAGATGCTTTCTGGGAGTCCACACAGTCAAAACTACTTTTATATAGTACTCAGACCCCATATGTCTTTATTTATTTATTTATTTATTTATTTATTTATATGTTTATTTTTGAGAGAGACAGAGGGCTAGCAGGGGAGGGGCAGATAGAGAGAGAGGGAGACACAGAATCCAAAGCAGTCTCTAAGGCTCTGAGCTGTCAGCACAGAGCCCAACGCGGGGCTCGAACTCATGAACCGTGAGCTCATGACCTGAGCCGAAATCAGACATTTAACAAACTGAGCCACCCAGGTGCCCCACTATTATTATTATTTTAGAGAGAGAGAGTGCGTGTGCTCAGGGGAGGGCCAGAAGGAGGAGAGCGAGCGTCTCGAGAAGGCTCCACACCTAGCACAGAGCTGGGTGTGGGCGGGGCTTGATCTCACGACTGTGAGATCATGAGCTGAGGTGAAATCAAGAGTTGGACGCTCAACTGACTGAACCACCCAGGCGCCCCCCGCCCCCCCCCCCGTATGTGTTTTTTCACTCCCATTCTTTCATGTTTGCAGTGGAGTTTTCCAGAGGTTGTGTCGTATGTGATGACACGACAGCTCTGAAAGCTAACGGGATGTGTGCCTGTGTATTCTCCTGGTTTAAAACGTTCTCAGCCTTAATTTGTAATACAGTCAAGATCGACAGATATAACCCACATAGAACCAAAGTTCTTTGGAGTCCTGGATAATCTTTTCGATTGTGCAAAGGAGTCCCCAGGCCAGAAAGTTGCAGAGCCACTGGTAGAGGGCTAAACAGTCACTGTGCCCCATGGCCTTGACATTCCCACATGATAGCAGAGCCGTGTCGGGAATTTTCGAATACGAACCATGGCTGCGAGCCACAAGAAAGCTGCCATGGTCCCCTGCGGTGCCTTCCTGGTAACATTTAGCATGGCCTCCCTTGTGTGTAATGACGTGGGTATACGATAAGGTGTGTGTGTGAGAGAGAGAGAGACAGAGACAGAGAGACAGAGACAGAGAGAGACGGAGAGGGAGCATACCCGCTGGAACAACGTCTTATTCATTTTCGAATCCCCCGAGTGGCGTGTAATCAGGCTCAGTAAATATTTTAGAACCGAGTTAACTTTCAATATATCTGATGAAGGTGCCAGACAGGTCTGTGACTCCATTTGTAAAGATTTCCTTTGCAACACCTAAAATTTACCTAAAATGATGTTATGATTTTAAGTGGTTTCCTGCTTCCAGGAGGGAAACCCACCCACCTAGAAGCCTCGCTCAGGCGGCAGTGCAGGGGCTCGGGCCCTGGAGGAAGCAGGGCCTCCAGGTCCCTTGCACTTGGGCTGTGGAGGCGAGCGGCGCCCCCTGCCGTCGTGCGACTCAACAGCTCCAGGAATCACACAAAGGTAGAATCAGCCTGGCTTCACCTCTTTCAAGCCGTGCAGCCATCCCACAGCCTTCCTCGGCCTCAGTTCCAGGGCATCCCAGCGCGACCTGCTCGCAGATGAGCTGTGCCGTGCTCGCAAAGCCCCTGCCTCAGCGCCCCGCGGCGGAGGGAGCTCAGTGTAGGTGACAGGATCGCCTTCGGCTCATTTACAACAAATCTGAGGTGACAGGGGAATGCCACAGAGAGACTGCCACGGCCACGCCACGTTTTTCCAACGACTGCCGCTATCTGTATGTAAGATTTCTATTTTTACAAAAAAGGTCCTGATGTGGTCATCTGTGCATGGAGCCCGGGCACTAAGCAGGCCCCAGACTAGATGCTAAGGAAGCTGAGATTCCTAGCACAGTCTACACCGTCTAGAGCCTCACGGCCTACTGAGGGAGCGGACGCTCCCAGCACAGACCAGCATGGTAAATAAATACTATAATGACAGCAGTCACAGCTGACTTGGGGTGAGCATTTACTCTGCATGGGGCAAAGCACTTTTCACGCAGGACATGATTAATCGTCACAGCAGCCATTTAAGGCAGGTGCTGTTCTTACCCCCGTGTACAGAGGAGGAAACTGAGTCACAGGCTAAGTAATCTGCAAAGGTCCCACGATGAAGGAATGATGGAGCCTGAACTTGAACCCGGGAGTCTGGTCCCAGGGCCGGTTCTCTTGTGCACAATGCTACAGCCCCTCTGACACACCCAGCCCCTGTAACTGCAAGCCAAAGTCTGGTTGTTTCCTTAGGGGGCCCAGAGTGGAGAGAAACACGGGGGGCTGGGAGTCCAGAGGTGGTAGCCGAAGGCCTGGCTCTCCTGAGGCGTCCGTGTATTTGCAAGCACGTCACTTCTCTTCTCTGAGCCTTGGTTGCTTCCTCTAAAAAGCATGTGTGATCATGGGACCTATCTCAAAACTTGTTGGCAGGCGTGTATAAAATACTGTAAGGCAGTATAGTGCCATGGTTGAAAGTGAGTGAGGAAACCAGGTCCAGTTGAGGCTCCACCGGCTGTGTGACCCTGGAGGAGTTATTTAACCACTCTGAGCCATAAAATGCTTGATAGTGGAGTCAAATGAGACTATACGTATGACAGGCGTAGCACAGCTCACGATAACTGCTCAACGTGGTTAGCTTTTATTTTTATTTATTTTTTTAATGTTTATTTAGTTTGAGAGAGTGAGCAGGGGAGGGGCAAGGAGAGATCGAGAGAGGGAGAGAGAGAGAGAAAAGCCTAAGCAGGCTCCGGCTGTCCACGCAGAGCCTGATTCGGGGCTCGACCCCACGAACTAAAAGATCACGACCCGAGCCGAAATTAAGAGTCAGATGCTTAACCGGCTGAGGCACCCAGGCCTCTCAGCACGGTTAGCTCTTAGTGTTTCTACTACTGTAACGAGGCTGGTCTTTGGTCTCAGGCGCACCAAGTCCCAAGCTACCGTTTGGGACAGGGAGACATCATGACCTCATGGCTGTGGCATGCTCCGGTCTTTAAAGGACTGTGTGCTGTCGAATGTCGCAGCTCTGTGTGCTCTCAAGAAGCAGCGTCAGCAGCAGCTGGGAGCTCCCTGGACATGCAGGGTCTCAGGCCCTGCCCCAGACCTGAGCCAGCCTCCGCGTTTTGACGAGATCCCGGGTCATTCCTAGATACACTCAAGTTTGAAAACCGCTGGTGAACACAGAAGGACTGGTGATAACGGTTTAGGGCCTGGGGTGGGAAGGGTTAATGTTTAGTTTGGCTCCCACCAAGGCACCGGAAACAGAAGGTTCCAGAGATTGAAGTGTATGAACTGATGAGACAGGAAGGCTCCCTTCCTGCCTGTGTGCTGGATGGCCGGGAGCTCCGGCCTGGCACCCGCACTGAGCCTCGAGCTGCAGTGACGAAGGCCCCTCGTGCTGGGGCAAAGACAGGCCCGAGAGCCTCTGCTCAGGGCTCAGCGTTGCCAGGCTGGCCTCGGGAGGGTCAGTCCTCAAGCCAAGGCCATATGGGGTCTGAGGCAGAGTGGGGGCGCCCAGAGGAGCCTCAGGGTTCACTGAGGACTCTCCCTCGGGAGGCGACTGGCCAGCGGCTGGGACAGCGGTGGGAGGGCTTCTGAGGTCTCCCTGTGGTGCCCGCCCTGCTCTCCGGCCCCTGCTTCCCCGGCCTCTAGTGGACGGAGGCGGGGCCCGGATCCTGACCCGGAGCCCTGGCTGTGCTCCCTCCCCAGCGCTGGAGCAGCTGCTCCCCGAGCTCACGGGACTGCTCAGCCTCCTGGACCACGAGGACCTGAGCGACACTGCCCTGGAGAAGAAGATGGCTGTGGCCTCCATCCTGCAGAGCCTGCAGCCCCTCCCAGGTCAGCCTTTGGCACTCTGCCCCCAGCTCCTCAAGAACCTTCAGTAACTCCCCAGGGCCTGCGGCACGAGGAAGCCTAGGGCTCGCCGCGTGGCCGACGTCCTCATCCACTCTGTTCCTTCTCTACCCTGGGCGTGTTCTTCGTACGCCTCCGCCCTCCAGCCACTGAAACTCACGTACGCAACCCACGCTCCACACACACCACGCAGCACGCACATCGCACTCCGTGTGCTCAGCGGCAGGCGTCCTCGTCCGCCCCGCCAGGTGATCACTGCGAAGTCCAGAGCTGAGTCAGCTCCGACGAGCTGTGCCGTGTCCCGCAGTGTTGGAGGGGTCTGAGTGACCGGCGGGGTGGGGGTGGGGTGGGGGTGGGGTGGGGGGAGGGGGGTGTCACCTCTGGGTGACTCTCGGAGCCTCACTTCCGGTGACAGAACAGGCCGATGTCATCAGCAGCCCTCACAGCACTGTGGGAGGGGCCGTGGCTGGCCCACTGTGCTCGGCCCTGTTTGTCCCCTGGCAGTCCCCAGAGCAGCCCCAGTGCCGGGCCCTGGGCCCCGTTTCACTTGCAGAAGGAGATGCTCAGGTACAATAAAAACAAGAACAAAGTTTGAGAACCCGGGAACTCACGCAGGGTGCGCGCATACGCGGTCCGTGGTGCCGCGTCCCGGTGGGTTCGAGTCCCAGTAGCAGGAGGGGGAGACCGGGCCCTCCTCAGAGGCGACAGGTCCCCCTCCCTCCTCACTGCCGGCGTACTCACCCCTCTTCTCACAGCCAAAGAAGTCTCCTGCCTGTATGTGAACACAGCGGACCTCCACTCCGGGCCCAGCTTCGTGGAGTCCCTCTTTGAGGAGTTCGGTGAGCGGCCCTCTCCCACCCCTGCACTGGGAGCCGTCCTCCCCCTGCGCGTGTGAGTCCCCTGCCCGGCCTCTGGAAGGGCCCTCGGACGCGGTGGGGGCCCGGCTCTGATGTTGCAACGCTGAGTCACTTCAGGCAAGTCGCTTGGCCTCCCTGCGCCCTGCCAGGTCTGAAAGCCTAGTCAGAGTCTGTACGGTCATGGGAATCATCCCCCGGATTGGAGGAGAGGTAGGGATGAACGTGCAGGCCAAAGAAGGTGTGGCGCGTCCCGTGCTCTCTCCCCTGCCACTCCCGTCCACCGGTAGTGGCCTCATGGCCCCGGGGATGGGCGGTCCCTGCGCCTCCGCAGAAAGCGGAGTGGCACCGTGGGCATGGGAGCAGCCCCGATGGGCAGCGGGCAGGGCGTGGTGGCCCCTGCTCCTTCCCGAGGGCGGACAGCACTATTCTGCATGGAGAGAGCTGCGGGTCAGGTGGAAGTCTCAGGGACTGAAAGACTGAGGGAAGACACTTTGCCTTCACTGCCCAACTCTTGAAACCCTCCAAAGCACCACACCAGGTAGGGTCTTATTGGACCCTCTTGATAACCCTGGCAGACAGACAAGGCAAGGGATTATTGGGACCAGTTTACAGGTGAGAAGGCCAAACAGGTCTCAGAGTGATGAAGTCACTTAACCAATGTCACTAACAAAGGAGGGGGTGGAGGCCTCCTGACCCCAAATCCAGCCTTCTTCCCGTTTTACCGTGCTCATCCTTGGCTTTCTCTGCCCCAATGGCCTGACCCTTGGTAGACTGTGACCTGAGTGACCTCCGGGACTTGCCAGAGGATGACGGGGAGCCCTGCAAAGGAGCCAGCCCTGAGCCAGCCAAGAGCCCATCTTTGAGACATGTGAGTCACAGCCTGGGTTCCCACATCCTCCAGCCCTCTGTCCCTCTGAAGTGATGAGGGGAGCTTTCCCCCTAACGCCTGGGACCCTCCTGGCTGTGTAGGACCCTGTTCTGAGGGGAGAAACCGGGAGGGGGGTGCTCAGTTGGTTAAACGTCTGACTCTTGATTTTGGCTCAGGTCATGATCTCAGGGTCGTGAGATCAAGCTCTGAGTCAGGCTCTTTGCTGGGTGTGGAGCCTGCTTAGGATTCTCTCCACCCCGCTCTCTCTCAAATGAATAAATAATGAAAGAAAGAAAGAAAGAAAGAAAGAAAGAAAGAAAGAAAGAGAAAAAGGAAGGAAGGAAGGAAGGGAGGGAGGGAGGAAGGGAGGGAGGAAGGGAGGGAGAAACAGGCTGTGACAATATTTCACTGGCTCATGATGTGCTCACTGTGCCCATGCTGAGCAGGGATGATGCAGTGAACTGACCCTTCCCTTTAAGCACATGGGATGTTCCCCACCCCAACTTCTGATTGCCGTGATAATTAACATGGAGTGTGGGGAATGCTCTGGACCAGGAGTTGGTGGCCCTCCACCCTCCCCCCTGCGGCTGTGTGGTCTTGGGCAAATCACCTTTCCTTTCTTAGCCTATCATGTATAAAATAAAGGTTTGGATCATGTCTAGGGTTCCCAGCCTTTGTCCAAGGAATTGAGGGAAGGGGCCCATAATCACATCAAACGTTATCTGTCAACTACCTAATTCACTATCATCATCACCATCCAGTGGTACCAATTGCTGACCCCTTATGGCGTCCTTTACACGCTCCCAACAACTGATGGAGGTTGGTGCCATTAATGTCCCCGTTTTACAGGTAAAGAAACTGAGGCTTAGAGTAAGTGACATGTCAGTGTCCCACCACTAGTAAGCGATGGAGCCTAATCCCGGTAGAGCAGGGGTTCCCTGGCCCCAGAGCCTAAGGCATTGTTGCCTCGCTAAGTCACACGCGTTCCATTTACTTGTCCTGCTGTTCCTCGCCTGAATAGAGATGGGGTTCCAGAGTATTGCAGAAGTCACTGTAGCTTTTGATAATTCTGCACGTGCTTAATCAAAAGCACTAACTACGTCTCTGTGGCAGCCCACACAGCTTTTAGATATTACAGAGAAGCCCTGATGCTTCAACAAGTTGGGCAAGGAGGAGAGAACCAAGCAAACTGTCGGCAAACAGCTTCCCACCTCTGCCCTTGTGCCACTCTGTCACAAGTTATGGCTTCCGTTCAGAAACGGTTCCTAGGGGCTCCGGCCTCCCCCTGCCCCAGCCTCGTCCCCTCCCTCCGCCTGTTCCCTCTGCTTTCCTGGCCGCCTAGGTCTCATCCGCCTCCTTTGTCCCCCTTCAGGCAGCCGACCTGCCTCCACCGCTTCCCAACAGGCCCCCACCTGAGGACTACTATGAAGAGGCCCTTCCCCTGGGACCGGGCAAGTCCCCTGAGTACATCAGCTCCCACAGTAAGTTCTCGTCCCCTGCGGGACTGTCCTGCTGGGGCTGGCATTCCAAGGCCAGCACCGTCCAGCCCCGCCTACGTCCTGAGAACCTGGCCTCTCTAATGGTGGCCTGGAAAGGCGGTCAGTGGGCATGGCCCCAGGGATCAGGGGCTTAGGTTCCAGTCCCAGTTCTGTGCGGCCTTGGACAACTCCCTTCCCTGCCCTGAAAATAAGAAAGGGGCTGGATCCATGGATATAGATGTGCCTGGATGGAGGTGCACAAATGACCGCTGCATCCTGGGTTCTAGCACTGAACCTGCTGCTGGCCTAAGTGCTCCTCCTCGGTGGACTGGTGAGACGGTTCGTACTTAGCAGGACCGCATCTTCTAGGTGGGCGAGGTTACAAAGTCAGTGCCTAGGATAAAAAAGCACATGGCTGAAATCAAAAGGTCTCCCATGTAGAGGGTGGTCACCCCAGGGAATTCACAAAACGATGTAGGAAGTTATAGAAGCTTTACTTATATTTAGCTCAACACTTCTTTTAAAAACTTTCCATGTCAATGTTTTAGAGTTATAGTCTTTATAATCTAATAATAGCATAATGCTTGTAAACAGTCTATACATATAAGAGAGAGACATATATGTATATAATTTGCCCATAAATAAATGGAAGTACATTATATGATTACATTTTTACTGATAGGTGGACCCGATAAAATAATTTAGAGGGCACTGGTGCAAATTACACTTGAAAAATCTCTTAAATCGGCCACAAAGAGTCTCTGCTTTTGACCGACCTCTTAATGGGTTTCCTCCCGCAGTGAGACAAATGGGTGTTTCTCTGAGGATCAGAGAAGTCACTGGCTTGGATATAGGAACTTCACATGACACACAAGAGTCTCTATCCTGGTCTTTGTGTGCCCCAGCATTCGTAGTTGAACTTGTATGACATAATGTTTATGCGATGCTATCCTGTCATTCAGTAGCTCAGTGGAATATCTTCCAACCTCCAAAAAATAAATAAAATAGGTCTGTCTGTGCCGATCAGAAATGAGTTCCAAGATACAGCCACTGAAAAATATTCAAACGCTGCAGAATACTGCATTTAATAGGATTCCATTTGTTCCTTGATGGGATACACACATCCCTGCATTCATTTAAAAAAATTTTTTTAATATTTATTTATTTTTGAGACAGAGAGAGACAGAGCATGAATGGGGGAGGGGCAGAGAGAGAGGGAGACACAGAATCGGAAGCAGGCTCCAGGCTCTGAGTCATCAGCCCAGAGCCTGACGCGGGGCTCGAACTCACGAACCGTGAAATCGTGACCTGAGCTGAAGTCGGACGTTCAACCGACTGAGCCACCCAGGCGCCCCATCTGCATTCATTTAAATGACTCTCCTGGGATATGCAAGAAACTGTCAACAGCATTCCCCTGTGGGAATTAAATGGAAATCTGGTGAAGGGAACATAGTTTCCCATTCATACTCTTTTGTACTGATTGTGCTTTTCACCCTGGGCATATTTTCTGTATTGTAACAAAATACACATAACGTGAAATGGACCATGTCAACCATTTGACGGGTGTGCAATCAGTGGCATTTAGTACATTCACAGGACTGTGCAGCCAGTTCCCACACCTTTTCATCACTCAAAGAGGAAACGCCATCCCCGTTAAGCAGTCGTTCTTGTTCGCCTTCCCCCTGCGCCCCTGGCAATCACCAGTCTGCTTTCCGCCCCTGTGGATTTGCCTATTCTGAATATTTCACGTGAATAGCATCATACAATGTGTGGCCTTTTGCGTCTGGCTCATTTCCCTTTAGCGTAGTGTTCCCAAGGTTAATCTGCGTCACTGCGTGTACCAGCCCTCATTTGCTCTTTATGGCCAAGTAATATTCCAGTGTAGGGAGAGACCACGTTTTGTTTAGTCTTTCATCAGTTGATGGACGCCTGGGTTCTCTCCACCTCTGGGCTACTGCGGTATATTATTTTCACCACTAATAAACTAGTTAAAGCAGAGTGGAGTGCTGGGGTTGGACCAGGGGATCAGTGGCTGTCTTCAGCCTTGAGATTCTTGGTGTCTGTGGGGCTCCAAGCGGCGGTTTGTATGGGAAACAGGTGACTTTGTTCTGTTCTCCACTTGAGGACAGGGGAGGAGGGCGGAGACAAAGCGCTGCCGGGCCCTGAATCCCAGGTCAAGCCCCTCAGCTGGGTGAAGCCCCTCCACCTCCCCAGGGAGCTCATGGCTCCCCTCAGATGAGGCAGCAGGGATCCTGGGGCAGGAGGGAAGGGCGGGCCTCAGGAAGGGTCAGGGAGCTTGACCAGGGAGAGGGCGCCAAGCCCATCAGGGAATATCCTTCCTCTGACCCGATGTCCAGCCCTGCCAGGTGTTCAAGAGCACTGCCCCGGGTGTCCCCTCCCTCTTCCCCGTCACACCTCCCCCCACCATCCACCTCACAGGATGTTGCCAGCATCTGAGGCTTCAGAGAGCCTGCTGGGAAGGGCAGGCTGGGGCCATCACTTGGGAGCTAGCACTGGGTATCCTAGTTGCTGGGAATTCGAGTGCTGCTGTTCTCAGGAAACAGATGGATGGTAGGGGCTGGGAGCCCAGAGCAGCACGTTGCAGAACAGTGTGGTTTGACAGCCAGTTGTACTGGGTGAAGAAGGAAGGCTTCCTGGAAGAGGGTATGTGCCCCTATTCCCTGAGCGGGCAACCTCAGTTCTTATCCAGGCTCTGTCACTAGCAAACTGTGTGGAGCCTCAGTTTCCTCATCTGTAAAATGGGGCTGATACCTATCTCCCTGCATTATGGGAATCAAAGGAGGTGAAAATAATAATGACATCTAGCATCCGTCTAGCACATTCTGTGTGCCAGGCACTGTGCTAAGAGCTTGTATGAATTTTATCACTCGTCCAAGGTGGGCACTGTTCACATCACTTTAGGGTGAAGGCCCTGAAATGCAGAGAAACTGTGGGATTTTTCCCCCCAAGGTCACTAAACAAATGGTGGCGACAAATTTGATCTCAAATCTGATCCAACCCAAAGCACGTGCCCTTAACCCACTGGCCTTCAGAGCATGCCCTAGTGACCATCTGGATCAAAATAATCCTAACTGTTGAAAAAAAAAATCCAATTTCTTGAACTTCCGTATAGTTTTTATTTTTCCATGTTTTGTAATGCCCTATTAAATAGGCTTTTAAAAAAAAATGCAGATTCCTCAGCTCAGCCCACACCAGTGAATCAGAATCTCTGGGGGTACAGCCCGGGCATCTGCATTTTAAAGAGACCCCGGTAGTTCCGATGCAGAATACAATTTAAGATAGCCCCCACCCCTGCGCTGTGCTGCCAGCTCAGTGGGAATGTGCTGGGAAAATTCCACGTAGACAGCTGTTGTGGTCACTGTTGCAAGCACTACCATTATCTTCTTTAGTCCAGTTCCTCCGTGGTATAGCCACAGAGGTTTAGGAGAATCGCTTTCACCAGAGGGAGCAAGCATATGCATCAGGAGGGGAGTGGAAGGACTGAGGTGACAGAAGACAAGGGGGGCTGAGCCCAGGCAGCTGGAGCACCACTCCTTGCCGTACAGGGATCAGAGCCGTGACCAAGATACACACACACACACACACACACACCAATGCCGTGGGATCACTGAGGAGGGGCTGACTGTTCTCTGCCCGAGAAGGTCAGAAGAAAGATCTTTGATCTGGGTATTGAAGGATGAGTAGGAGTTCTCTAGCAAAAGCTAAGACAGCACACAGAATAGCGTGAACACAGCCTGGAGGTGTGACAGGGCCCAGCAGGGCAGCTCCTGGTCACAGGAGCACAGAGAGCATGTGGGGAGCTAGAGCAGAGAGAAGGCCCCTCACCATGGCCAGGGAGCTGCGGGGAGCTGCACTGTCTCTTCCCCAAGCAGGGCCAGGGTGTCTGGGGTCTTCCTCAGCCACAGCCCCTGCAGTCTGCCTGTCTCTCTCCAAGGTGCTGCTCCCTCCACCAACCCCACAGATGGCTGCAGCCCGGCCCACTCCATCATGGACGGCTACTACGAGGATGCAGATAGCAGCTACCCTGCGACCAGGATGAATGGGGAACTAAAGAACTCCTGTAAGTACGGGGCAGGTATTCAGAAGGGTTCTGTCCTCAGAGAGCAGGCCTGACCTGATCCTTGGAATACACGTGTGTGCCAGCCCCTCTGGGTCACCACAGAAGCCCCAAGCCCTGGTACTCAGTGACTCCAGGGTTCAGTGGAAGGACCACTGGCATGGGAGTCAGGAGCCCTGGATCTAACCCTCGCCCTGATCCTTGGTGACTGACCTCGAATGAGTCATTTATTCTCTTTGAGCCTCCAGTTGCCTTCTGTATAAATTGGGGATTTGCGGGTGCTGTGAGAGTCCCTTGAGATTGTGGATGTGAAGATGTTGGGGTAATGACAGTAGCTGATGTTCACTGAGTGCCCGCCGAGTGCCAGGCACTGGGCTGAACACTCTGCATTCACTGGTGCTCACAGCCGGATGAGGTAGATACTGTCCTTCATTATGACCATGTTACCGATAAGAAAGCTGGACTCTGAGAAGTGAAGTCACCGAGATCGCAAGGCCAGTGGTAAATCTATACAGCATGGTGCCCATGCAGGGGTTTAGCGACCACCACAATCACACCTCACGCCCACCCCCTCCCGGTCCCGGGACCCTGGGGCAAGGACATCTGCACAAGGGTATGGAGGTGCCTCCCAGGCAATGACACAGTAGCGGGTCCTTTCCTGTGGTTCCTGCAGACAACGACTCTGACGCAATGAGCAGCTCCTACGAGTCCTACGACGAGGAGGAGGAGGAAGGGAAAGGGCCACAGCCCACGCACCAGTGGCCCTCGGAGGAGGCCTCCATGCACCTGGTGAGGGACTGCAGGATATGTGCCTTCCTGCTGCGGAAAAAGCGCTTCGGGCAATGGGCCAAGCAGCTGACCGTCATCAAGGAGGACCAGCTCCTGGTGAGTGGCTGCGGATATGTGCCTCTGGGCCTCACGTGTGTGTGTGTGTGTGTGTGTATGTGTGTGTGTGTGTGTGTGTGTGTGCAGGCATGTCTGCCTCAGTTCCTCTGGGCTTGCTTTGTGCACAGAGGCTCTCCCACTAGAGCAGAATGGAAACACACACACATATTCAAAGACCTGATAAAGACGTTGCCAAGTTTTGTTTTGCCAGGAATGAATTTTTTATCACTTAAAATTATTTTATTTTTTTTTAGAGACAGAGGGAAAGTGTACAAGCAGGGGATGGGGCGGGGGGAGAGAGAGAGAGAGAGAAAGAGAGAGAAAGAGCATGAGCACAGGAGAGGCAGAGAGAGAAAGAATCCCAAGCAGCCTCCATACTGTCAGCACAGAGCCAGACGTAGGGGCTAGAACTTATGAACCGTGAGATCATGACCTGAGCCAAAATCAAGAGTCAGACACTTAACTGACTGAGCCACCCAGGCACCCCAGTCACTTTAAAACAATGTTTGTTGTTTTCATTAGGCAAGTAAATGTGTTCATTTATAAAACTAGAGAAAAACATGATGAAAACCATTTTTCAAAAGCCACCTACAATCCCATTGATCAAGGGCTAACCACTGTTAAGTTTTAATATACATATTTCCACTCTCATTTCCACACATCTGTCTTTTCTAAAACTGAGCCCATTGTAACCAAGCACTTACAATGGAACTTGCTTTCTTAGTTTTTTTTTTTTTTTTTTTACTTTGCCATCATTTCGTAAAAGAAAATGAGCCTTTAATTCCAGAGTAGGAATGCGGACATAATTCAAAAATATTCATAGCTGTTTAACCCCAAGTCTGTTGACAAGCCTTGCCCAACAGATACTCATTTGAAACATGACATTTTTTTCATCCTGGAGCAGTGAGAAGCTCACCCCAGGCCAGAACCAGTCCCAAGGTCATGACCCTTCTTCCCACTCCTTAGGCCATTTTTTTTCTTGACATATTGCATTGGTTAGGATCTCCAACACAATGTAAATGTCGGTGGAAGAGCAGGCGCCCTTGTCTCAGTCCAGAGCTCAAAGCGAGAGTTGCAAAGTTCACTATTAAGGCTGATATTTGCTCTGACAGGTCTGTAGAAGGCCTTTATTATCACATTAAGGAAGTCCCCCCTCTGTAGGTCTAGTTTGCTCATTTATACTACAGATGGGTGGGGAATTTTATCAAATGCCTATTCTGTGTCTATTGATAGATGTGGCTTTTCTTTTTTTTCTACTTATATGATGAATTATAGTGTTGGTTTTTAAAGGCTAGTGCACACTTGCAATCCCAGAATAAATAAAGAATAAATAAAGTCTTGATACAGTATGCTTTTTATATGTGTCAGATTCCATTTGCTAATTTTTTTGTAGGGCTTTTGCAACCAGGTTGAGATGAGCTTATCATTTTTCTTTTTTGGAATGTCATTGTCAGGTCTCAGTATCAAGGTAATGCTGGCTTCATAATAAGAATTGGGAAGTGATAATCATTGATAAACTATTGATAAACCAAGCCCAGTCTTCCATCGCGCCTAGAATTCTCTCTCCCACATTCCTGCTAGGTAGCCCATTAGGAGCACGGAGCTGGCTTCCTTCCGAGCCAGGCTGTGTCTTCTCTGGTTCTTTAGACTAGAATGGTCTACCTAGTTTTATGCTAAAATCTGCCTCTTCCTGATGGGTGGTTGTGCCCCTGGGGCCCCGCAGTAGCCCTTGAGATCTGAAGATTGTCCAAAAATGCCCCCTTTCCAGACTACTCTTCTCTGGAATGAATAGCCACAGCCTCTGTCTTCATGCAGTGCCCACAGCTGGGCTTGGTGGGGGAGGTCTCTGTGGGGTAGGTCGAGCCCCCCCAAGTCCTCCTCCGCCCTCCCCTCCAGAAGGCTGACCCCGTCTCTTCCTGCCCAGTGCTACAAAAGCTCCAAGGACCGGCAGCCGCATCTGAGGCTGGCGCTGGATATCTGCAGCGTCATCTACGTGCCCAAGGACAGCCGGCACAAGAGGCATGAGCTGCGCTTCTCCCAGGGGGCTACCGAGGTGCTGGTGCTGGCACTACAGAGCCGGGAGCAAGCCGAGGAGTGGCTCAAGGTACTGTGCCCTCTCTGCCCCACCCCTCCCGCCCCTCCTTCCTCTCTTCCCAGGCCCGGCTCTCAGCACAGTGGGCTCTCATCCCTGGGAGAGCAGGCCTTGCTCAGGGGAGGGGTGGTGATCGGCGACCTGTGCATGGCGAGGGCTTAACTCGTGGAAGTGGGCTCAGACATCTCCAGGAGACAGACCCCAGGCTGGAGTCCTGCCTTCCTTCTAGTTACTTGAATCCTCTTTCTGACACCCTTACTGTGGGCTTGTCCAAGCTGCACATGTGTACCTCCCGGAATGGGGAGCTTGATATCTTTAAAGGAAGCTAATTTTATCAGTAGATAAAGCTAATCCTTAAAAAAAAATAAAAATAAGAAATAAAAACAAAAAACAGGAAAACTCCTTCCTGTCTTAGGTGAAATGTGCATGCTTGCAACCTCCACCTGTGGTCCGGCTTCTGCATCTTGTCTCTGACTGCAGAACAATTAGAGTTACCTTATGCTGAGCACTTAACTTCGTGCCATGTGTTGCGCTAAGAGCTTCACATCCATGACCTCATTTACTGTTTGCAATAGGACTATTATCGTTCCCATTGTACAGATGAGGAAACTGAGACACGGGAATCTGACGTGACTTGCCAAAGGTCACACAACCGAGTGGTTTGAGCCAGGATTAGAAGCTGACAAGGAAATCTCCTCCAAAGGCCATAGGCAGGGTGCCATAGTGATGACAGGGGAGGACTCTGGTGGCGCACGGACTTGAGTTCAAGTCCCAGGCCTAAGTGGCACTTACTGGCTATGTGATCTTCTGCAAATGACTTTGCCTATCTGTGCCTCAGTTTGCTCTTCTGTAAAATGGTTCTTGTAAAGATTCTAGAGAGCATTTAATAGGGTGCCCCCTAGGCAGGAAGTACTTAGTAACTGTGAGTGATCACTGTGGGATGGTGGTGGGGCCCCTATATCCAGTCCCTTACCGCCAGCCATGTCCCTGCACCCTGCCCCTCTTTCACTCTGACACCTTTCTGCCTTTTCCTCTGATCTTCCTGCTGAAACAAAGCAACCAGACACCTTCCTCCCTCCCTAGCCTCCCTTCCTTCCTGTGACAACCAGCTGTCCCCTGGGATGTTTAGTGTTGCTCATTATCTTTGTCTCAGGAGGGGAAGGAAGTGAGAGAACCTGCTTTCTGGGGGAGCCTCTGCCCTCCAGGGGCCGGGTGGGACAGCAGAAGGAGCCCTAGACTGGACATTGAGACTAAAGACTGAGCCTGGACTGGGGACAGTCTTGACATCCCGATGCTGGCAGGTCATTAGTCCAGAGGTTAAGGTCAGGCAACCATGGCTTCATTCTCAGAGCCCCATCATCCTAATCTGTGACATGGGGATCCCACTTGTCCCTGCCCCTCAAGGCTGCTATGGGGATACAGTGGGATAACCCACGTAAAGCCACGGATTGGTGAGCAACCAGTGGCGGCCAATCTGATTTCATGCTCAGGTCATGTGAATGCCATGGAATCTCAGCTCCCACATCTTCAAAATGGAGGAGACAGCCCCGGCCACCCTACAGGCTGATGCGGAGGTTCCGCACGGTCACAGAAGACAGTCCCTCACGCTTGTGCAGGGCGTCCTGGTTCACGTGGCCCTTCACACCCACGATCGCACTGGTCCTCAGGCAACCCAAGGACGTAAGCAGAGGGCCAGTATTATCCCCATGTTACAGACAGGGAAGGCGAGGCCCCAGAGGAGAAAATGGCTTTCGCAAAGCCACACAACTAATTAGCAACGGAGCCAGGTCTAGAAGCCACGCCTCTTGTTTCCCAGCCCCCTGACTTTTCGATTCAAGGGGTAGACACAGGAGAAAGCCGTGTTCAAACCCTGATGGGCCCCATACGTGTGGCGGGAGGCCACATCGACCCATTCCTGCTGCCTCCACAGTATCCCTGCCCACCTGCTCACAGCTGTGTGTCCTCTCCACAGGTCATCCGAGAGGTGAGCAGGCCTGCCGGGGGCACAGAGGGGGCAGACATGCCCAGATCCCCAGTCCTCGTGTGCAAGCTGGACCTAGACAAGGTACATCTGTCTCCACGAGGCCTCCTCTGTGCCAGGCAGTGGTGACTCAACAGGGGCTGTGCCCCCGGGGAAATTCACAGGCTGGTGGTGAAGCCAAGCCATAGAGCTGGTACCTCAGCGTATCAATAAACGTCTACTGAATTGATGAACGCACGAATGAACGAATGCCCATGTCCAGGGTGCACTGTGAGCCAGAGGAGGGAGTAACTAACACCGCCAGGACAGGAGGAAGTCGCGGTTGACCGGAGCCATTTAAAGCAAATTGGGAACTGTCAGAAGAGTGTGGCCCGATGGGACGCAAGCGAGGCGGTCATTTAGCGATTGCTCAGGCAGTCGGAAAGTATGTGCCTAGTGCCTTTGCTTTGCCAGGTGCCGGTGGGTGATGAAGGGACTCAGCCCCAAACCCACACACACGGGGCTCACATGATATAATAAAGGTTAGTATTCATAGAGTATGACTGTGTGGCCGACAGTGTCCCTGATGCTTTACATGAATGGCCTAATTTAATTTCCACAACAACTCTTTGATGAGTCACATTTTCAGAGGAGGAAGCTGAGGCACAGAGAGGTTTGCCCAAAGTCGCAGAGTCAGTAAGAAACAGAGCAAGGATGTATATACCCCCCAGACACCTGGCTCTTGATGGTTTCGCCATCCCATCGCTCACGGAGGGGCAGACTGAGCTCTGCTCGGGGAGCAGGCCGGGAGCGCCGTGCGGCAGGTGCGCAAGAGCCATCCTGACAGAGACACACGCTGCGCTCCCCAGGGCGGGGCAGACACGAATGCTGGGCTGCGGGAGTGCTGGGAGGGAAGAGTACCAGGTACCCAAGGGCCTGCTCCTGTCTCAGGCGTCGGGGAAGCTTCTCCGAGAGAGCACATTTGTGAGAGTGAACAGCTAGTAAGGAAGGGCAACACTGTATGGGGGCAGAGGTGGGCCAAGGGACAGGGGCTGCTGGGGCACAGTGGAAGCAAAGCTGCAGGGTCAGCATGTAGTCCCTAAGAGAGGACAGGTAGGGGACTCTCATGCCAGGCAGATGCTGGAGAAGTGCAACCCTACCCTCACTTGGCCCTTGCCGTTAGTAGGGCCTGAAGGAAAGCAACATTGACTGCGTAAACGTGTAGACGCATATACGCACCTGCAGGTGCGTGCCGTGGTTCGGTCCCGGGCGTGTGCAGAGGAATGTTCCTGGGGCCGAGCGTATAGGGGGAGAGCAGCTCAAATATTTAGGGGGGTATGTTTGGAGTGGGGACATGGTATCGGTGGCTCTGTCTCTCCATGGAGTCTTGTACGTGAAGTGTCACCATCATTAAGTCAGTTCCAAAGTGTTCAGAATGTGTTTTGTATTTGCCTTCTATCTTGATGAAAAACTTAACCACCCGTACACCATTGCAGAACAAATAGAAACAAATAACTTGTTTCACGCTTGTTTCTCTCCCTGTAGCGGAGATCCATTATGCTTTTGACAGATCTGGCCCAATTCTGGCCGTTGCCATGTTTCCAGCCTTTGGAAATCGGGGGGAGCGCACGGCCTCTCCTATCTCCCCCTGCCCCCAAGTTCTGTGCGTATAGCAAAGCATCCCTGAGCCTGGTCTGGGAAGTCGTTGGCAGGAAAGGTGGAGAGGCCTCAGAGCTCTGTAATTCTTTTTAAATGGGTTGGTGCCATTTCAATCCTGTCCCAAGTCTGGCTGGCACAGTTGAGCTTTTTAGAGCAAGAGGGCAGCACTTTGCGGAAGTGTTAGAAGTGATTCGGTCTGTTGTCTGTTGGCCTTGCCATTGCACTTGGGCCGGCTCCCTGGGGAGGGTGTGCCTCAGGTGAGAAAACAGAGCCTTGGGAAGAGGAAAGGATTTTCCCACATTCTCATGACTAACGACCCCTCTCTTGTCACCACTGATATCTCCTGGTCCCTAACTATTCTGAACATGCCAACCCGTCCCTTTCTCTACATCCTGTCATCTTAGCGCCTCCCTTTCCCGCATCTGACCTTGCCCAGGACGACACTGTCTTATGTGGCTCTTTCCCTTACAGTCTGTCCCCACTATGGCACTGGCGATCACTCCCTAAACCAGTTGCATTACATCAGTATCCCACTTAAATACCTTCCCACTTAAATGCCAAATATGGAAAACCCTGGGAATTTATTACACCTAATTGCCTGGCTCCCCAAACAGGCTGTGAGAGATTCGAAGACACGACCATTTTAAGTCAGCATTGTCTTCCCCATACCTGGCATAGTGTCAGGACGTGAGAGTTGCTGACAAATATTTGTTAGGCAATCATCATGTGCAGAGGTTGGGGGGATTGAACCAACAAAGGGGAACCTCTGAGTGTGCCCTCTGACATGGGGCTATCTGTGTCCCTCCCCAGAGACTGTCTCAAGAGAAGCAGACCTCAGACTCGGACAGCCTGGGCATGGGTGATAACTGTTCCACTCTGGGCCGCCGGGAGGCCTGCGACCATGGTAGGAGCCTCTGGGGGTTCAGGCTGGAGGATGCCAGAGCCGGGAGGGGTCCTGCCTGGGCACACAGCGCGGAGCAGGTCCTGACCACCCTGGAGATCTGGGTAGGGTGACCTGCTCCGTCCGCACCTGCAGCCACAGTCAGGCCCCATGTGCGGGCTGAAAGGGCCGCTGGGAAGGCCGGGGTGGGTGGATCGGGGACTTGGGGCTCCCTCCCTTCCCCTAACCCATCTCCATGGCAGCAGGCAAAGGGAAGAAGAGCAGTCTGGCAGAGCTGAAGGGTTCAATGAGCAGGGCTGCAGGCCGCAAGATCACCCGCATCATCAGCTTCTCCAAGAAGAAGCCGCTGGCTGATGGCCTACAGACATCCTGCCCCGACCAGGAGGTCCCGTGCTGTGGTGGGTCCTGGGCACCAGGAGGAGGATGTTCAGACCCTGCTGCTGTGGACCCCTGGGCTAAGCCAGAAAACCCTCTGAGCCTCCTCCACCTTGCCCCCAAGGCAGAGGAGAGAATCCTACCTAACCCCCACGGCATCAACATTCCATGCCTTTCCACGACACTCAGCAGAAGGAAAAGCCAACTGACCCCCCATTTCTGTGTTCCCTGTGACCTTAGCTGCAATCACCACCTGCCTCTGGGCCTCAGTTTCCTACACTGTGATGGAGGGAGAGTATCTTATTTCCTCTTGGCACGTAACATGCCGGGTGTGTAAGTTACGAACCAGTCTTTTTTTGAGAAAGAGAGAGAGAGAGAGAGAATGCGAGCAGGGGAGGGGCAGAGAGGGAGACACAGAATCTGAAGAAGGCTCCAGGCTCTGAGCTGCCAGCACAGAGCCGGATATGGGGCTTGAACCCACAAACCGTGAGATCATGACCTGAGCTGAAGTCAGACACAACAGACTGAGCCACCCAGGCGCCCTGACCCAGTCTTATAAGGAAATTTCTTGGATAAAAATCTTTAATTACTTTTATTATAACTGCATTCAAATGGCACCTGGGTGGCTCAGTCAGGTGAGCGTCTGACTTTAGCTCAGGTCATGAGTTCTGCATTTGCTCTCAGTGCAAAGCCCACTTTGGGTTCTCTGTCCCCCTCCCTCCCTGCCCCTCCCCCTGCTCTCTCTCTCAAAAATAAATAAAACATTTATAAATAAATAAATGCATTCAGTGTGAGTTAGATATGGTTTGGAAGGGAAGACATATTAGTCTGTTCATGTTAATGCAATGTTCCATGTACTGGAATCCTACAGAAAATTCTGTATTTTGGATATGCAGTAATATTCCATTAAACTTGAAAAAAATATTATAAAAGCACATGGCTATAAAGAAATGTTTTGTAACCAGTGAATCAGGGCATGTTACTGGGGGAAAATTGATTGAAACCTAAAATGTTAAGAGGGAATTCTTTTTTTTTTTTTTTTTTTTTTTTTTTAGACAGAGACAGAGCATGAACGGGGGAGGGGCAGAGAGAGAGGGAGACACAGAATCGGAAGCAGGCTCCAGGCTCTGAGCCATCAGCCCAGAGCCCGACACGGGGCTCAAACTCACGAACCGTGAGATCGTGACCTGAAGTCGGATGCCCAACCGACTGAGCCACCCAGGCGCCCCTAAGAGGGAATTCTTAAACCTGTTGGTCACCAGCCTCTTCTCTTGGCTAGTTTTGTTCCCACATGCTGCCAGCAGGTGTCAGCATCACCCATTATTTTCTGTCTCATTAATAGCTCTGGTATTTTGAGAGGAGGAAAGTTGTGTCTTTTATTCACCCATACAATAGTCCCTGCCCTTTTCACCAAGCTCAGTGTGGTACAAAGGCCGTGTAGCAGTATGGGAACGTGAGTATCAATCCTTATTTCATGTAGGGAAATGAAACTCAGGAGAAGAGGGTACTGGGGGTCACAGGCCCAGAGAAAGTGAGCGGATCCTGGACCCGTGAGGTTCCTTTTTCCAGCTAGAGAATGAGGATTGTCCAGGCACTTCGTCCACAGGATATAGACCCAGGAACCTGACTCAGAGCCCCCACCTTGGGTTTCCTCAGGGCCGGGTTGTCAGGAGGTCATACCCACTGGTCTCCCCCTCCCAGGCTATCTGAACGTGTTGGTGAACCAAGGCTGGAGGGAACGCTGGTGTCGTCTGAAATGCAACACCCTGTACTTCCACAAGGACCACACAGACCTGCGGACCCATGTGAATGCCATTACTCTCCATGGCTGTGAGGTGGCCCCAGGCTTTGGGCCCAGACATCCATTTGCCTTCAGGATTCTGCGTAACCGACAAGAGGTCGCCATCTTGGAGGTGAGAAGAGAGAATCCAGGAGGTTCTTGGTGGTGGCGGCTGAGAGGAGCTCTGGCCTGGGTGTGGGCTTTTGTTGGGGGCGGGGGGGCCTTGCTTCTGACAGTACAGGGACTGAGGAAAAAGGAAAAGTAAGCCCAACTACTGCCAAGTGACCAAGAAGGACTACCAGTTAAAATACAGCACGCCCACTTAAATTGGAATTTCAGATAAACAACAGTGGTTGTAATGCAGGTGTATCCCATGCGATATTTAGGGTATACTTATACGGAAAAAATATCTGTTGTTTATCTGAAATTCAAATTTGGCAGAGCATTCTGCATTTCTATTTGCTATATCTGGCAAACTCTAGAACTAAGGCTTGTTTATTCACCCCTATCTTAAAATCCCAAGCCTAAGAGGCCCCTAGTCTGATTTAACCCGGATCTGATTCTGGAATCCCCTCTAAAACCTTCCCACCAGTGGCCATCCACCTCAGGTAAACCGCTGCCCTTCAAGGCAGCCTGCCCTTATCAAGCAGCTATGTATTTTTTTTTATTATTTTTATTTTTTTAATATAGTTTATTGCCAAGTTAGCTAACATACAGTGTATACAGTGTGCTCTTGGCTTCAGGAGTAGATTCCCATGATTCATCGCTTCCTTACAACACCCAGTGCTCATCCTGACAAGCACCCTCCTCAATGTCCATCACCCATTATCCCCGGGGGGCCCCCCCCCCCACCGCTCCCATCAACCCTCAGTTTGTTCTCTGCATTTAAGAATCTTTTCTCGGGGCACCTGGGTGGCTCAGTCAGTTGAGTGTCCGACTTCCGCTCAGGTCATGATCTCACGGTTCATGAGTTCAAGCCCCGTGTCGGACTTTGCGCTGACAACTCAGAGCCTGGAGCCTGTTTCAGATTCTGTCTCCCTCTCGCTCTGCCCTGACCCTGCTTGTGCTCTGTCTCTCTGTCTCTAAAATAAATAAACATTTAAAAAAAATTTTTTTTAATATTTTTAAAAAGTCTTTTCTCATAAATATGGAGAACAAACAGAGGGTTACTGGACGGGGTGTGGGAGGGGGGATGGGCTAAATGGGTAAGGAACATTAAGGAATCTACTCCTGAAATCATTGTTGCACTATATGCTAACTAATTTGGATGCGAATTTTAAAAAAATGAAATTAAAAAAAAGAGTCTCTTATGGTTTGCCTCCCTCTCTGTTTGTAACTATTTTCTCCCCTTTTCTTCCCCCGTGGTCTTCTGGTAAGTGTCTCAAATTCCACATACGAGTGAAAACATATGATACCTGTCTTTCTCTGACTGACTTATTTCACTTAGCATAATACCTTCCAGTTCCACCCACGTTGCTGCAAATGGCAGGATTTCATTCATTCTCATTGCCAAGTAGTATTCCATTGTATATAAAAACCACATCTTCTTTATCCATTCGTCACTTGATGGACATTTGAGCTCCTTCCATAATTTGGCTATTGTTGAAAGTGCAGGCAGCTGTATTTTTAGAAAGATGGTCTCCATATTGAGTTGAAATCTTTAAGCTCTGTGAAGACAGTAATCATACCTGCTTCATATACTTTTGTTTTTCCAGAACCCAGCATGATGCCCAGCCCATACTAAAGCCTCTTTTGCTATTTGTTGAACAAATGGCTGAATGAAAATGTGATTTCATCCCCCCCACTCACTGTTGTTCCCACCCTCTGGCACTCACCCTCCTCTCTGAGGTCCTGTAGAATGTGTTGAGTCTCCCTCTCTTCTACATATCAGTCCTTTGGCTTTTTAGAATTTAAAATGTTAATGCTGAAGAAACATTAAAGAACTCCTCCCTCAGAGTACAAACAAGGAAACTGAGGCCTGGGCTGCCAGGTGCTTTATCCAAGGCTCCAAGGGGGTCATTAGCCTCTTGGTCTTATCTTAGAACCAAAACCCAGCCTCTGGACCTTGTTTTCTATTAAATTTTTTTTCAACGTTTATTTATTTTTGGGGGACAGAGAGAAACAGAGCATGAACGGAGGAGGGGCAGAGAGAGAGGGAGACACAGAATCGGAAACAGGCTCCAGGCTCTGAGCCATCAGCCCAGAGCCCGACGCGGGGCTCGAACTCACGGACCGCGAGATCGTGACCTGGCTGAAGTCGGACGCTTAACCGACTGCGCCACCCAGGCGCCCCTGGACCTTGTTTTCTTTGCCCAGTACCCACTGCCTCACCCATTTCTTAAATTTCAAGATATATTGCCTCTGTCACTCAACTTTTACTTTTGAGAGGGTGAGATAGGTCTCTTTTGTCCCTTAAATTATACACAGAGCTTTCTGGCAAGAAGTGTGCCTCCTTTATTCAAGTTTAGCAGTCGTGTGCCAAGTTGATTTCATAATAACGCTCTTTAAATGAGAACTAACAGAGGGGGTTTGGTTACAGCAACTTCTTGGCAATTTTCCTGTATACAGTGCTACAAAAACATTGGCAATTATAAGAAAAAATTTTTTGATTGGGTTATGTGAGAAACAGCCTCCTCTAGCAAAAAGTAAGTATTAAGAAAAAAAAACCAGGGAATGCCCAAATGCTGTTTTCACATCGAAATGGCTCTGAAGATAGTGGGGAGTGGTGGGAGGGGGGGGTGCGGCGGGCAGTGTGTCTTAGAGAGATGGTCAGGGAGGACTTCTCTGAGGAGGTTGCATTAGAGCCAAAACCTGAATAAAGAAAAGGTAAGGAGCCACTCGGGTTTCTGGATGCGTGTTGCAGGCCTGTTCCCCTTGGACCCGGAAGTACTGGGAACACAGCAGGTACTATACAAATATGGGTCCGGCTGAAGTGAGCAGGTAGCCTGAGGCCCTAACAGTACTGAAGTGCAATCAGCCTGTGCCTCCTTTTCCTCAGGCAAACTGCTCAGAGGACATGGGCCGCTGGCTTGGGCTGTTGCTGGCGGAGATGGGCTCCAAAGTCACCCCCGAGGCGCTGCACTATGACTACGTGGACGTGGAGACCTTAACCAGCATCGTCAGCGCAGGGCGCAACTCCTTCCTGTAAGGGCCGGCTCCCCGCAGCCCGCAGCAGCCTCTCAGAGCCTCTGAGCCCAGCCGTGGGCAGTGGGAGGGAAGGGAGGAAGAGCTGAGGAGGACGCCGCTTCCTTGGGAGGTCAGGGGGGGGGGGGGTGCCTTCCCCTTCCAGCAGGCAGGAGTGAGCTGGCTAACGGAGGTGGTCCGGGGTCAGGGGAAGCTGTGGATGGGACGAGCAGAAGAGCAGAGGCCCTTTGGGGTAATGATCTGGGCTCGCCTCTAAGCCGCGGAACCATAGGTTCTCACACCCTCGGGCATCAGGCAGGCTCAGGGCCGGTGTATGTAACAGAAGAGCCGGGTTCCAGCCTCAACTCTCACGAGCAACAGCTTGGGGCGGTTGCTTGCCAGCTTGGATCCTGTTTTCTCGCTTATAGAATGGAGGTGATGAATTACTTGCCTCTCGGGTGATTATGAGAATCACGTGGGTCCCTGCCTGCGAGGCCTTAATACAGCAACCGCCCAGTGCTGCCTGCCATGGTTGCCCTTACTAACCTTCCAACATCCATCGCAAGCTGCTGCCAGAATCGAACGAGAGTGGACAGGAAAGCACCGTAAGCCACAAAGTGCCATCATCATCGCACCTTACCTTTTCTAGGTATGCAAGGTCCTGCCAGGATCAGTGGCCTGAACCCCGTGTGTATGATGATGTTCCTTATGAAAAGATACAGGTAGGGTCCCTTGGGAGTGCCTGGGAACGTGGCAAAGGCCACTGATCAGCTCTTCCTCTCTCTCTCTCTCTCTCTGTCTCTCTGTCTCTGTCACTGTGTCTTTTTATCTTTGCCTCACAGATGATTTTCATTTGCCCGGCAGCTGGAAGGGGAGGGAGGACCCTTCTTGCCATAGATCATGGCTCCAGATAAGGAATCCTCGGCCCAGGAGGCTGGGTAGTGCAACGGAAAGCTCCCCAGATCAGGAAGAGGAAAGGACTCTATATAATGCAAAGCACTATGCCGGTCTGAGCAAGGTGTTGGGCTCTCCAGCTGTTTACTGCTCTCCAGACTGATGGTGCTGACTCAGTGGGGCCTGGAGCGGGGGCACTAACTGGGTGGCCACTCCCATGGACCTTCATCTGTGGCATCCACAGTCTGGGCTTCAGCTTCCAGGATAGACTCTCCCTGTCTTGCTCACTAAATCAAGGAGAGGCCAGCTCGTTCATTTACAGCGAGGCCTCTGTAGCCATCACATGAACCACACTGCTTCTGGCAGCATGTCCCGTGTCTTTTCCTGCCACGGGAGAGCCAGACAGCCACATTCTGATCAGACACCGGTGGGCAGGTCAGGCCTCACGGCTAGGGGAGAAAGAGGGGATCCGGCTGCCAAGGAAAGCAGACATATCTGCGCACCAGGACCCCTGCCCTAGACGGTGCTGGATGACACAGAGCTCTCACCTCTGAGACTCCCTTTTCTAGAAACTTCTCCAGCCATCCTCCTTCCACTTATATGGTCTTGCTTCAGATTCATATGAGCCAGTGCATGCAGCTTGAGATCTTCCTCAACTGCAAGAGCTCAGTAGCAAGACAGCTTAGTACCTAGGGGCATGAACTTTGGACTCAGGGCTGAATCCGGGTTACCTTGGGCTTCACTTCTCTGGTCCTCACTTGCTGGCTTCAGATGAATACATAAAAGCTACCTGATTGAATCATTGCAAGAACTAGATGAAATACTGTATGGGCACCATGCCTAGACATTGGAAGGTCTTACACCGAGTAAGGAGTACTATTGTTATCAATATCATTATTACATTACATTATTATCGTATTCCATTCATGGTTCCCTGAGCTCTGACAGGGTTCTGAGTGCCCTTAATACTCATCATGCACAAAGGTATAGCCAGTTTATTAACTTATGTTCCTTCCACCATTGACTGACGTCATCCATGACTTTTTATCTTCCTTGAGAACTCTATATTTAACCATTTCGGAAAATTTCAGGGACACTTCCAAAGGATGTGAAGAGAGAAATATCTATGATAAATCAAATATGGGGGGCGCCTGGGTGGCTCAGTCGGTTAAACGTCGGACTTCAGCTCAGGTCATGATCTCGCGGTCCGTGAGTTCGAGCCCCACGTCGGGCTCTGTGCTGACAGCTCAGAGCCTGGAGGCTGTTTCAGATTCTGTGTCTCCCTCTCTCTGACCCTCCCCCGTTCATGCTCTGTCTCTCTCTGTCTCAAAAATAAATAAACGTTAAAAAAAAAAAAAAGATAAATCAAATAGGGTCACCTACAGCCTTCTGAGACTTCCTGATTTCCTCTCAGCAGATATCCTAGTTTAAGGGCGCCTTCTGCTGCCCCCAACAGGAAGGGATGAGGATCAAATGATATATGTTAGCAGAAGTAGTCTATAAACTGTTGAGTGCCGCCCCGGTCTAAAAATGTTAAGACCTAGATCTCAGAGGTCCTGCAACGCTCACTCACCACACTTGGACCAGAACACACACCCGCGTTGAGGGCCCTGAGCCTACCTGTACTTCAACTCCTTTCTCCACCTCCCATCCAGGACGAGGAGCCCAAGCGTCCCACTGGGGCCCAGGTGAAACGCCATGCCTCCTCCTGCAGTGAGAAGTCCCATCGCGTGGATCCGCAGGTCAAAGTCAAGCGCCATGCCTCCAGTGAGTCCCCTGTGGGAGGGAGGAAAGGAAGGAAACAATCCACAGGGCAGGGGGGTCTCAAATCGGATTCCTCCGGACGTCAGGCAGGCAAATTAATGAGTGAAGTGAGATATAAGAAAATACCCTACCGTAAGAAAAATGACAGCACAAGCCAAGGGCTGAAGGGCAGCTAGCAAGTGGCCTCAGAAGAGAAACGCTAGGGAATGGGGTGGGGGAAGACTGCAGGAAGCCGGAGAACTCAGGCTCCAGCTATAGGGCTGGCCACTACCCAGCCCCAGCCGCTGGCTCCCATACAGCCATGCCATCCCAGGTTTGCAGATTATTCAAGAGACCAGAAATCTAGCCATTATGTGAAGTCCACTTATTTCTTAACGCTAGCAATTAATTTTCAAAAATGTTAGCATTAAATAAGGCCAAATATGTTTTTATGTTCCATTGTCTCTTATATATGTATGCACATATATGCACGTGTCAAATTCATCCTCGGGCTCTGTCTGTTCCAAAGCTAACAGTTTATAATTTCTGATCTGGGGTAACAAGTGGAGAAATGAACTCCTCCAAATACCCTTCAGGCAGCTGCCTGGAAGGCACGGCTCACCTCTGTGTCCTAGCCCGGGCTCTGCCTGGCACCCCATAGGAGCCCCATGCATTGCCTGATTGCCACACAGCACAATAAAGGCTAAGTATGGCAGGCTATGGTGAATTCTGTTTGATTTCCAACACTGATCTCTGCTCCTGTGTGATTTATGAGCAGGCCAGCTTCCTGTAGGACAGCACGTTCCAAGAGTCTTTTATTTATTGCTTTATAGTTCTGCCCCCTGCACCTGATCACAGTCAAGTTCTATCCCTTGCTTTTTGAAGATTAATTTTTTAAATACTTTTCTTTATTAGATCTCCATTTCCTGAATATAGACAATCTCTTCTGGGGGTCAGGAGAGCTATATTCCATTCCCCACTTGATCGTTTAATTACCGCGTAACTTTGGAAAAGTCCCTTCCCCTCTCTGGGTCTGAGTTTTCCCACTGAACAATCAGACGGTTGTTGTGTAACATTCCTGACGCTCTACTCTCATTGGCACTGGAAATATGGGCCTTTATGGAATGTCCTTTTTAATTTTTTTTTTAATGTTTATTTATTTTTGAGAGAGAGAGACAGAGCGCAAGCGGGGGAAGGACACAGAGAGAGGGAGACACAGAATCCAAAGCAGGCTCCAGGCTCTGAGCTGTCAGCACAGAGCCCGATGCGGGGCTCAAACTCACGAACCACGAGATCATAACCTGAGCTGAAATCGGACGCTTAACCGACTGAGCCACCAGGCGCCCCTGGACTGCCCATTTTAAAATGGAAAAGTAGGGGCGCCTGGCTGGCTCAGTCAGAGCATGTGACTCTTGATGTCGGAGTCATGAGTTTAAGCCCCACGTTGGGTGTAGAGATTACTTAAATACATGAAACTTAAAAACAAATTTTTAAATAAATGAAAATAAAATGGAAAAGTAAACTGAAATAGGCATGTAAGACTAAAGAAATCACAAAACGTTAAAAAACAACAACAAAGATAACAAAACACAGGTTCTTCAAATCAAATGTTATAGTTAAGTCCAGGTTATCAGAGATATAGAAGGGGAGCTGCTCTGGTTGGAGCTGGGCCACCCGCCGGCCCCTGCTTTGCCCCTGCAGCAGCCTGGTAGCCGTCACTGTGAAATCACAGGGCTCCTCAAACTACAGATCTAGTCCGACCATGTGTCTCAGATGAAACAGCTGAAGAACATTAAAGAGAAGGGTCTTGCCCAAGGTCATGTATTAGCTACCGATTACTGGGTGATAAATTACCCAAAATTTACTAGCTCCAAAAGTAAACATGAGTCACGTCACAGTTTCCGTGGGTCAGGAATCCTGGAAGAGCTTCATTAGGCAGTTCTGGCTTGGGGTCTCTTGTGAGGTTGCTCAATCTGTTCAGTGTAAATGACTGTTTTCCTCTGTATTTGTGTCCTTCCAACTCTGGAGATGTTGAGGTACTATTTATTTTATAAAATATTGGGAATAACAGATGGTGGTTGGGGACTTTAAGGTCCTTATCTGATACAACACTGACACCATTTTGCTGGTCTACCCATTGATTTTTATTTACCCGTCTATCGAATCCAAAAGTCTGGGAGAAAACTCCCCTGGGATGCCATTGCGTATCTGGCAAGTTGGGGGAAGCCTGGGTCCCCTTCTCTGCCCTCCATGCTTTATTTGTGATCAGGGCCGTTGTGACAAGAATTGATTTTTGCATGCATCACTGGGGGACCACTGCGATCCCTACAAGAGCTAGAGAGAAAAGACCCCCAATTATTAGTAACCATGGGAATCGCTCCAAACTCCACACCCACCAACTTAAAAGGGCTGTGTGTGACTGTCTGAAGCAAAAAAATAAATAAAAATTTCCCTGAGAGGTTAGACTATGGCATCACTCCAGCTAGAGCAGTAAATGCACGACATGGACCCTGGAGTTCAACCCTTTGGGCTCAAACTGGGCTCTGCCATCATTAACAGTGAGACCTAACATCTCGGTGCCTCAGTTTCCCCACCAACAAAATAAAGCTAATAATAGTAAGTTTTTATGTAGATTAAATGGAAATGCGTGTCAATGGCTTAGCATATAGTAAACGCTCGATAAATTTTTGCCATAATTATTTGTTATTGTCCACCATAATGTAGAGCCTCCAACAGACTCCTGGGGCCCCTCGCTCCCCCGACCCATTTTTCAGGAATAAAATGGGCAATGCCTGACTTTAGCCCAACTCCTTGATTTTCTATGGATCTGAGTTATATGTACCTGTCTCCTTATCTTACATATATCTGAGAATTGACTGTAAAACGCCCTTTTAAAGCTAAAGTGTGTTATACGTCACAAAAATTTGTTTCTTATCATCATCTAACATTTACTAGGCACTTCTACAGATACTGTACTAAGTATTTTTCATGAGCTATCTCATTCAAAACTTAGCACAATGCCAAGAGGCCAATTTGATCAATATCCACATTTACAAATGCGGAAACTAAGGCCCAGGGCATGGCACAAAACACCACTGTTCACTTTTGCCCTAAAGTCACACAACTAGTAAAGGGCAAAAGAGAACACAAACCTCGGTCTGCCTCGTTCCAAAGGCCCTGTTCCTAGTCTCTGTGCTCTCCTGCCTCCCTTTTGCTCCTATTTCCTTGGAGGATTCACACCAAATTTATCTTTTTAGATCTAAATATTCCCATTTTACAGATGGAGAAGTTGGGGCTGAGAAAGACGCCAAGGTCACCCAGGTACCCTTACCAGAGGTCAGGAATGGGGGCCTTTTCCTGTCTTCTATCTGTGCAGGTGCCAATCAATACAAGTACGGTAAGAACCGAGCTGAGGAAGATGCCCGGAGGTACCTGGTAGAAAAAGAGAGGCTGGAAAAAGAGAAGGAGACAATCCGGACAGAGCTGATGGCACTGAGGCAGGAGAAGAGGGAGCTGAAGGAAGCCATTCGGAACAACCCAGGTACCTACATGGGTGCGTCCTGGGCATTCAAGGTGGGGGGCGGGGCTGGACCTTGACACCTCCCATGGCAGAGGTCACCTGGTTATCCAGGACAAGTGGGCTTCTCCTCCCATTCTTCCTCCTCCTTATCCTCCTTCCACCTCTTCCTCAACATCATCATCATCATCCTTCCTAATGAAAGTGCCATCAATTTAAGTGCCTATTTAAGGGCCAATTTAAGTGCCATCAATTTACTGATTTGGGGTAAGGGAATGAAGACGCATCACAAAAATGCGCACACTTAAGGTAGCAAAATTTGGTCTGCCTTTAGAAATGTTAACATGTGACAACAGAGTGTGACTTAGAATCAAGGAAATAGGAGATACCGTTTTGAGCCTCACATTAATTCACTCATTCACGGATGTGCTGAACACCCAGCTGTGTGAGACACTGGCCCTGGTTCTGGGATTGATGGACAGAGACATGTTCCCAGGATCCTCTTCGAAAATCCAGGGCCATAACCCCTGCAGACTCAGGCTGCTCTGGGCTCCTCTGCACCCCACTTTCTGCCGTTTCTTTTGAATTCTCCCTGTAGCTGTAGTTTGGCATAATTTCAGCCTGAGGTTTGCACACACATGCTTGAGAGAACAGAGGGTCTTTGTCCTTTATAAAATATATCCAAGGTCACATAGCCCCATGAGAATCTGATGGGACCTATGGACCCTTTCATAAGGAGGGAACAAAACCCCACAATTCGCAGTGTTACAGACAATTGCAGCAGCCAAGAGCTTATGCGCCCTCAGAGCTCACCCTTAGATTGCCTAAAAATCCATGAACCTAACTGAGAACTTCTGGCTTAAAGGTTAAGACTTCTTCTGTGGAGCCAGGAACCAGAATCTGTGGAAGGAAGCATAGGAAAGCAGTGTGGTCTCAATATACAAAACTTACTTTTTATTTTTTTTAATGTTTATTTATTTTGAGACCGAGACACAGCTTGAGCGGGGGAGGGGCAGAGAGAGAGCGGGAGACACAGAATCCAAAGCAGGCTCCAGGCTCTGAGCTGTCAGCACAGAGCCCGACGTGGGGCTCGAACTCACGAACCACGAGATCATGACCTGAGCTGAAGTCGGCCACTTAACTGACTGAGCCACCCAGGCGCCCCAATATACAAAACTTTCTAAGAGTCAAAACAAGAGTTTGGAGCAGGCTAACTGTCCTCCTTACTGTGCTCAGCTTTTTTTTTCTGTAACCCATCACTTTGTAATATTAGATTATTTATTCTATTTATTAATTTAATGTATTGTTTATTCTCTCTCATACACACACACACACACACACACACACACACACACACACACACACACACAAATGTGAACTCCATAAAGGCAAACATTGCCTGTTTTGTTCACTGATATATCCCAAGGGCAAGAGCAGTGCCTGGGTACATAGTAAGCACTCGCTAAGTGTTTACTGAATAGATGGATGGATGAATGAATGAATGAATGAATGGAAAGAATTCACCCCATTACTGGAAAATCCTCCAGTGCAGCCTCCTATTTGTCCCAGAGCAAAGAATGAATGGAGCTAACGTTTAAACCTGATAAGGCCCACTGCAACTCTTGGCATGAAAAAGATACGAATACAGGGTTGCTAGTTTAGACTGAATAAGCAGCAAAATGGAACCCCTGGTCAATGTAAAGCCCTGTGTTATAATTCAGTTACAGGTAAGAGAAACCAAAGTCAAATTGGCTTAGAAATGAAAAAAAAAAAAAAAAATCAGCGTGCCTGGCTTGTTCGGTCAATAGAGCATGGGACTCTTGATCTCATGATCATGATTTCAAGCCCCATGTTGGGCATAGAACTTACAGAAAAGAAAAGAAAGAAAAGAAGAAAAGAAAAACGTAATTGGAAAACTGAGCGATCAAGTATAGCAAGGTCCAGATATTTAAATGATGTCACCAGGAAGCATATTTCTCTAATTCTTGCTTCTGCCTTCCTCCATGCTGATTGCATTGTGTGGCCTCATGGTGGCATTATGGCTGCACAGCTCTACCCCTCACCCAATCCTCCCAGCCACCCCAGCAGAGAGAACTTCTCTTCCCAGCGGACCCCACAAAAGTCTCAGGATTCCCTCTGATTAGACCAACTTTGATCTCTAAGCCAATCAATGTGACCAGAAAATGGAATTATGATTATGGGCCAGATCTAGGTTATGTGCCAACCCCCTGAACTAAAAGTGAGGTCAGCACCATCCAAACTATAGGGAATGGGAGGAGAAGGTGGTTTTCCTGTGGAAAATCAGGGTTCTGTATCGAGAAGGTGGGGAAATGGGTACTGGGCAGGTAAAAACCACACAACCCCGCACGGAGCTAGCACCCCAGGCCGGAAGTCCATCTCTTAATGGGGACAAAGGGCTGGGAAAGCCACGGGGCAGACTAGAAGCAGAGGCCCTGCTGAAGCCCCTGATGCTTCAAGCCAGGCTCAGCCGTTTCTCACTGATGTCTCTGGACCCAGGAGCGAAGTTGAAGGTCCTGGAGGAGGCCTTGGCCACCCTGGAAGCTGAGTGTCGGGCGAAGGAGGAGCTACGGATTGACCTGGAGCTGCGGCTGGTGGCCGTGAAGGAGCGCTTGCAGCAGTCCCTGGCGGGGGGCCCGGCCCTGGGGCTCTCTGTGAGCGGCAAGACCAAGAGTGGGGTGAGTGTGTGCCCTTCTGTGCCAGGGGCAGCTGCTCCCTAACACCCTCACATGCTATAGATCTTCAGGATCATTCTTTGCGGGTGGGAGTTAGGCTCAATTACAGATGGGAAAATGGAGGCTCAAAGCGGAGAGGGAAGGTGCCAGAAGACCTGATCCCAAAGAGGAGGTGGCACGGCTAGGGAGGGGGCTCCTGGAGCAAGTTCAGGCCTATCTGCCATTTGACTTTTTATCCTGAGTGTGATCTTAGAAGTAGCCTTTGGGTTATTAATAATTATAGCTATGATACATTGAATAAGAGCAAACTTGTGTTGAACAGTAACATAGGTCAGTATAGCATTTGAACCTGCGTGACCTCATCATCTTCACAGCAGTCCTGTGACGTAGTGCTATGTGTATTTGTGCCATTGGATGTACAAGGAAACTGAGGTCAGCAATGTCAAATGACTTACTCAAGGTCACTCAGTTAAGTGGGAGACAGGACTCCCGATCCAGGAAGTCTGACGCGGAGCCCTGTATTAGCCAGGTACACATGCCCTCTCTCAGGGTCCCCAGGGTACGGGGCCGTCCTCAGGGCTTTGCATCCATTATCTCCAGCTCTCGGGGCAACCCTGCAAGGTAGATACTCTGACCCTGAATGAGACTTCCTCAGGGAGAACGTGGCTGCCCTGGGTCTCCATCACTACTGACGTTTAGGGCCAGTAATTCTTTTTATAGGGGACTGCCATATGCATCGTAAGATGTTTAGAAGCATCCCTAGCCTCTGCCTACTAGACACCAGTAGCTCCACACCCAGTTGACAACCAGAAATGTCTCCAGAAATTGCCAAGTGTCCCCCGGAAGGGCAAAACTGCCCCCATTTAGGAACCGCTGGTCTAAAGTACCAGTGGTCTCATCTGTTATCCTTTCCCATAGCACTGAGCCACAATGTGCGTATACATATTATATGGATGTGTGTGTGTGTGTGTGTGTGTGTGTGTGTGTGTGTGTGTCTTGTCTAATGTCTGTCTCCCCCCACGGGATTGTATTTTTATTAAAAAAAAATTGGACTATGGCTGTTTTGTCCTTATAGCCTTAGCCCTTTAGAGTCTGAAAAACAGTAGGAGGGCCACAAATGTTTGACGAATGAGTAAATGTTACGCCTGGTTTCAGACAAGGAAATTGAGATGCAGAGAGACTTGTCTAAGTCTGAGCTGTCACTGGGAACGGTATCCTCACTGTTGTTGTCTGAAGCCACGCTGTCTGCCCCTGTGCTTCCTCTCCGTGGGACTTTCCAACCTCATTTACAGATGAAGAGCTCAGAGGACAAAGACAAACTCACTGAGGCCCGGTGGGAGAGCTAGAAGTGGTTCACTCATCCCAGCTGCTTCCTCCCACTAGTGTGCCCTGAAATTCACTTCCCAGGGGGCTTTTCCACTACTTTTGAGGCTTTGTTTAAAAAATTTTTACTTATTATTTTTTTTGAGAGAGAGAGAGAGAGAGAGAGAGCAAACAGGGGAGGGGCAGAGGGAGGGAGGGAGGGAGAGAGAGAGATAGAGAGAGGAGCTTAAGCAGGCCGCACACCCAGCACAGAGCCTGACACAGGCCCGACCCCACAACCATGAGATCATGACCTGAGCCAAAAACAAGAGTTGGACGCTTAACCGACTGAGCCACCCAGTTGCCCCTACTTTTGATCCTTTTGATGGTCTTTGGAGATAAAGAGGAGTCTTCTCTCAATTCCCTGCAGGCTCAGCTGTTAATATGTCACTCTTAAGGAACCATATCGTAGTAAGGTACTACGTAGTAAGCAACTATCTGGAAGATTTAAGAGGTGACAGCACTCTAGAAGATGAGAACGAGGGCCACCCGCCTGGGCGGTTCAGTAGGTTGGGCGGCTGACTCTTGATTTCAGCTCAGGTCATGATCTCACGGATCGCAGGATCGAGCCCACACTGGGCTCTGCGCTGAGAGCACAGGACCTGCTCGGGATTCTCTCTCCCTCTCTCTGCCCCTCCCCCACTCTCACACGTGCACCCGCACACACTCTCTCTCAAAATAAACAAACATTAAAACAGACCAACATGGGGCGCCTGGGTGGCGCAGTCGGTTAAGTGTCCGACTTCAGCCAGGTCACGATCTCGCGGTCCGTGAGTTCGAGCCCCGCGTCAGGCTCTGGGCTGATGGCTCGGAGCCTGGAGCCTGTTTCCGATTCTGTGTCTCCCTCTCTCTCTGCCCCTCCCCCGTTCATGCTCTGTCTCTCTCTGTCCCAAAAATAAATAAAAAACGTTGAAAAAAAAATTAAAAAAAAAAAAAACCAACAAAATGAGAAGGAATGCAGGGCAGAGGTTAAGAGAGAGGGCTGTGGGGTCTGAATCCTGGCCCTCCCACTTGCCAGCTATGTGACCTCGGGCAGTGACCCGACCTTGCCATTTCCCTTACCTGTAAAATAGTTTGACCGATACTAGCGTCTACTTCATAGGTTTGGAAAGGCTAGAGGAGCTAATCCACGCAATGCCTGGTACATCGTGAGGGCTCAGTAATTCTAGACGTCGTTACCTTTATTCTGAGCGTCTTCCTCCCCTCACCCTGTTTGGTGCTGGCATGTTTGCGCTATTTGCATGTTTGCAAATATTCTATTTGCGTTCTTTAGAGGGCAAGCCAGGTGTGGGTAGCCACCCTAGACCTCACCTATGTAACTACTTCTTGTCACCAACAGGAAACTGCACATAAAGCCCAGAACAGTGCCTCAGAGCAACCTCTCCCTGTCAACTGTATTTCTGAGCTGAGGAAGAGAAGCCCATCCATCGTAACCTCTAACCAAGGAAGGGTGCTACAGAAAGCCAAGGTATAGCAAGCAATAGCTCAGCTAATTAAAATTCAGACACCGGGCAGCCTTCCGATGGAGCCTCACCAAAAGCCAAAACATCATCTAGTTAGAAAGGCAGAGAAATGCCAGCACATCCACGCAAACTCAGGAAGTTTGCTCCGAGAAGGTCCTCAAATCTCGTTCAGTCCCTATTGACTCATTCTTAACACGCAGTCCTAACAAGCTCAGTTTTCTGGTTTCTGAGCCTCCAGTGGGTTTGGGGACAGGAAAGGCCCTGTTTCATAGGTGAGGAAACTGATGATCAGGAAGTGAAGAGACCTGTCCAAGGTTATGCAGGGCATCATTGCAAGAGCTGGGCGGCAAACCCACCTCTTCCAATTCCAAGTCCAGGGCTCCCTCCACGATACTGGCCCACAGTCTGATCATCTTGGGGCCAGCTGTGTTACAGAACTTTTTGGATTTTAGAAAGGTAATACGGTACACAGACTGAGTATGATGAAAAACTCCAACAAATTCTCAGGAGGTCCCCTGTAAGCAAACACGTTAAAAATTTTACAAGGCACATGAATCTTCACCCCCTGTAGAATAAATAGATTATAAACAGCCTCATATCAGTTCAGGTCAGGTTTTGCCACCAGTTCAGTTTGTGCCCAAACACTTTAGAAAAATTTTGGTTTCGGGGGTTTCTGGATTTCAGAACTGGGCGTAAGAAATTGTGGACTTGAAAATCAAACACCCGAGCATTAGGACATAAGATTAGAGAAGTAACCAGCCAGAGGCGAGATCATCTAGACTAGATATCAGCAAACTTTTGCTATAAAGATCCGGATGGTAAATATATGAGAGCCTGTGGACCACAGAGTTTCTTCCAGAATGACTCAGCTCTGCTGTTATAGCAGGAAAGTAGCCACAGACAACATGTAAACAAATGATGGACATGGCCGTGTCCCAGGAAAACTTTATTTATGGACACTGAGGTTTGAATTTCATAAAATCTTCACGTTAAGGAAAACCGCTATTGTTTTGATTTTTTTCCCAAACATTTAAAAATGTGAAAACCATTCTTAGTTGATGGGTGCTACAAAAACATGCAGTGGGCCAGACATGGCCTGTGGGCCAGTTCGCTTCCCTTTGACCCTTGTAAGCCATGGAAAGAACTGTGAATTTTAACATTCTGAAAGTCATTGGCAAGTTCCGGGCAAAAAATTTTTGGAGACGAATTACGTATTTAAAAGACCGTTCTGGAACAATGGTGAGAACTGATAAGGGGACAAGAGAGACCAGTCAGAAGTAGTCGTCTAGATGAGAGATGAGAAAGGTTTGGTGGGGGTGATTTGAAGTGGATGGCTTTGGAGGTAGAGACGAAGGATTTCCTGGTGAGGATGCGGAGGGTGAGGAAAAGAAAGGAATTAAGGTTGATTATTCCTGTCAATGCCCTCGGCAACTGCAGTGTAGATGGTGAACACTGGGGGAAGAGCAGGGTGGGATCGGGGAATCTTCCTAGCAAGAATGTTCGAACCATCCCTGTGAACCCTGGTTCACACCATCACCTCCAGAGCTGGCTAAAAATCCCTTTGCATCATTTAGGGGTAAAAAGCCAATCACTATTGGCCAAGACATCAGTATCCCTCTAAGATGAACCCCTACACAGCTCCAGGGGAAAGAATGGAGCCCTGTGAGCCCCCTGCCTTCACCCTTCCTTACCAAACCGCTTTGGTTTCTCTCTCATCAGCCTCCTCCTCCACACCAAGGTCTGGTGGAACAGCATTAGCGTCAAAAGTTGTCCCCATTCTCCTCTCTATGGGCCTCAGTTTCCTTGTCTGAGAAAGACAAACTTTGTGATATTTGGGCCCCCCTGAAGATGAGCCCCAGTGTGGAGAAATGACTTACCCAAGGCTACAGAGAGAGAGTGAGACTAGGACCCATGGCTCTCTAATCTGGTCCGTGGAGATCTTTATATAATTAGGTGCCGTAGAATGTTTTTATCCTGCAAGTCACATAGAACATTCAGCAAACTGACTCGTCTTGTCTTTCTGTCCTTCAGGAATGGGAAATGAAGAAGACCTAGAGAGAGGGTGAAGATTTCATTCCTAAGGAAAGACGAGATCGCATTGGAAACACTTTTTTCACCAGGAGATGCCAAAAGACTCGAAGTAGCCCCCACTCTCCAGGGCACCCAAAACACCAGCGTTTATCGTCTGCATGATTCTAGGGGATATGGGGAGGGAAGAAGTAGAAGGGAAGAGGGACACGGAGAGTGTCCTTATAACTTCACAGAGGGTGGAAAACGGGTGGAGGGAGACAGAAATCCGCACGGTTGCACAGGTTTCGTGAAACGTCTTTGCCCTCTCTTCCGAAGAAGGAACGAAAGCACACGTGAATAAGTCCCATTCTCAGCATCCCATTCCCAGGCCTCAGGGCAAAGGAAGACAGTGCTGAAGCCAGTGGTACAGCACAGAGACAAGACTTGATCAGCTGATCACACTTGGGCCTACTGGATTCATGCTGGGCATTGCCGACAACCACTGGACAACATAAATAGGCCGAACTATCAATAGAAATTTCCCTGCCTACGTAAAGGTGGACGAAAGCTATAGACAACATGCAAATTCTGCAGTCAGCCCTTTTGTGCCTTACAACCAGGCAGATGCAGCTACCAGAACCCCACAGTGGAGTGGTTTTCATATTAGAGATCGGAGATGCAGCAGGCAAGGGGAGGTTCAGCAGCTGACTTATTTTGAGCTCTTAGCGAGAGTGATGGGAACATTGGTTTCTAACGTCCCCAGGATGCTGCAGGCATTGTAGGGTGGGGCCATTTGTGGTCAGTCAAGTCCTTTACCTATTTCATGTGACACTCAGGCTCCAGGAGCAATGGTTAGAAATCCAAGTGATGCTCTTTATGACTTTATCCTTATTTTGCACTTGGAGGCTCTCCCCGGTCTGCCCTTCTTTATCTGTTGATCAAGTAAAATCATCAGGGAGAATCAGAGGACAGTGGCTCACTTCTGCCATAGTGCCTTTTACTTACACTTGATACTTTTATGGGGAAGCAAGGACCTCAAGTCTGGGGCAGTCTCCTTGCTGTGCCACTCGCTACTTTCTCAACACTATAGGCGCTATCGAGGTCTTTACATTTCCTTCCAAAAACAGGTAAGACCAGTTAACTGTTAAGAGCTCCAAGTTTAGCTCAAGGAGAGAGAAGGGAAATCCCAGAACAGCCTTTGGACACTTTGATGGAGGTCTCACACACTTTACCCTACCTAGGGCTTTACAAACGTGTGCCTTATCCAAACTTTACCACCCTTGGAGACAGCCAGGAGCCAAAATAGGGAAAACAACTCTGACCAAAATCATCCAGCTGGCCAGTGGCAAAGCATAAGGCTTAGGGCTTATGAGCCTGGATCTACACAGGGTTGGGTTTGAGCCCTGCCTCTGCCACTGACCAGCTGGTGACGCTGGGAAAGTCACTCGCCCTCTCTGATTCTTGTTTTCTTTACCTGAAACCCAGGTTAATGGTTCTATTTTCCTCCCAAGACTATTGGGGAGATTCAATGAGAGAATACATGGGAAGCATTTTGCATACTGTCTGAGAAATAAGAAATCCTCAGTCAATAATGGCTTTCATTATTAGCTAGATAACAAATGTCTGACTAAAAATTCTGCGTTCTTTCTACTGAAGAAATGATGTGTATATGGTTATTACAGCCACCAAAAAGCTAAAAGGCAACTAATCCATAACTGACAGTTTGCATCCAGATTCCACTTAAATATCTTCAACGAGAAAGGAGCTCACATCACCTGGATTGTTAATGTTCTTTTTTTTAATGTGGATCCTGGAATGACACCAAGTATTCCAATTACATCCTCAGTGTGTCCTCAGTGTGTTATTTTGGGGTTGAGCATCTCTTCCCACTGATAGATCTTGCGACTCGTTGAGGGGGGAAACACCACAGAATTAATAATAAGCATTTATCGAGTACTCCATGCATCAGGTACTGTGTCAGCCAAGGCCAGCTTCACGGGCACACAACCGGTGCAGTCACAAAGATGAGTAGAGCCCTGAGTTTGGTTTAAGGCGCTGCTATTGCCCTCTTAATAATTTTTTTTAATGTTTATTTTTGAGAGAGAGAGAGACAGCGTGAGCGGGGGAGGAACAGAGAGGAGGGAGACACAGAATCCAAAGCAGGCTCCAGGCTCTGCGCAGTCAGCAGAGAGCCCAGTGCGGGTCTCAAACAAACGGACTGTGAGATCATGACCTGAGTTGAAGACCGACACTTAGCCGACCGAGCCACCCGGGTGCCCCTTTTGCTCTTTAAATTATGTAGCCAGTCCTGGCGTTACCTAATCACTTTTCCAGGCATTATCCCTTTAGTTTGCACTAAAACTCTGTGCAACAGTTTCTGGTATCCCGGTTTTCACAGGTGGGGAAAGTGAAGCACAGAGGGGTTATGTCACTTGCAGGAGCGCACGGCTGGGAGGTGCTGGAGCCAGCAACCCTTCCTCTGAGTTCCAAGGTTCTAATTCCTTCATGTCTTACCCCCCCACCCCCCCACCCCCGAACTGCAGCATTCAGAAGCACACTAGTGCTTAATACCTAGACGAATGAATGGATGCACGTATGCAGCCTTGATGTTAAGTCAATCAGCTAAGAGAGTGCAAACAAAATGGCTAAAGCACAGAGGCCAGTCCTTGTGTGTGAAAATGCCTCGGTTGCCTCAAGGTATAGGCTCACGGCTCTAGGGTGGAGCTGAAGCTCCATCCTTCCCGACCCTGCCCCAAGTGTGGGGACTATCAGATTTCTGACGTCCCTGGATCAGTCGGGGACCCTGAGCAGGTTTACCAACCTCTCGGAGCCTCAGTTTTCTCAAATGTAAAGGGGATCATAATCCCTTCTGCTCCCATGCTGCTCTTCTCCTGAGACGAAAAGGAGACATAAGGTATTGGTTACAACACATTTGAGTTGGGCCTTGGATAGAATATAAAGATGCAAAAGTCTCCAGCTCTGTCCTCAAGGAACTTGCAGACCAGGAGAGAGAAAATCTGACCCAAATAGCTGCAGTACAAGTAAACCATGTTATGGTGAAGATTTAGAATAATGAGGACACACCTCCCATTCCTTAAATAATGTTGTTGTTGTTGTTTTTACCTTGGGGACTGTGCAGTAACTAGTCTAGCAACTCCAAGTGCCCTCAACCCCAATCACCAGTCTATCTTGTCAGTTTTCCATATTAAATCTCTCTCAAATTCTTCCACTTCTTCCTATCTCCACTGACACCAACAATTCATTCATTCAACAAACATCTGGTATGAACCTACCATGTACACCTACTGTACTAGACAGATGTCAGAAATCACAGCTGTGGACCCTCATGAAGCTCAAACGCTAGTTGGGAGAACAGAAAGAAAACAAATGAAATACTAATATGGAAACAAAAACATGCCCAACACACCTAAAAGAGTAGCTACTTCAGATAGGGTGGTTACAAAGGTCTATTAAGGAGTCCCCAGGACAAAATACAGCCCTCCCTTGAATGGACTAGTCCAACAGCTTGTCTCCCTACTTCTCTGCTTAGATCCAGCCATCTGTCATACGGGAGTCAAGGCCACCCGTTACACACGTAAAGGTTTTGTAACATGTTCCCACTGCAATCAGAGTAAGACTCAAGTTCACATTCAACAAAAAAAAATTTGAACTACACCAGGACACTGTTCCACCGTTCATTGGAAATAGACAAGATAATCTCTGCCCTAACGGAGCTCACATTCTAGCGAAGGGAAATGAGAAAACGCATTTTAAAAACATAATAAAGTCAGAAAACAAGGGAATTGGAAGGGGAGAAAGCAGTTAAGAGTGATGCGGGAGTCGGGCTCCAATTTTTTAAATCCCTCGCGTGATCTGTTCCGCTAATTGTGTTGTGTTGCCCCTCTTCCCTCCAATATTTCAGCCCGTTACTCGCAATGTACTCTCCCTATTGACTGGGTCTTTGCAAAAGCTGTTTACCTCTACCTGAACCACCTTCCTCCTCTTTGCATCTACGCATCCTTCAGTTTTCAATTCAACTATTTTTCCCTCTGGGGGCAACTGCCCACACTCGGCCACATCATGTTCCAGGCTTCCGTGACACCACGCCCCTCACCTTTAAACACCGGTCATATTTTGACTTAATGCGTTTGCCTTCGTTTATTGTTTACAACTTTACGTAAGCCCCTTGAGGGTACAGCTGAGATCCCCCGTGTTCCCGGCGGATTTCTCGACGAACACGGAGCTTGAGTCCTACAACAGGAACCCACCCTACGCGCCCCACGCGCGGGGGACCGGAAGTGTCGCGTTCCGTCGGGGACACCGGATGGACACGAGCACGGCGCGCAAAGACAGCCGGAAGTGTGGCGTTCGCGACCCGGACCCTGGGCCGGGAGAGCCCGCGAAGGCTGCCGGGAAGAGTGGCATCTAGCGCGTCTCGTCATTTGGAGCAAGTGCGCTTGCGCTGCCTCCGTCAGCCGGGTTCGGGAATATGGCCGCGCGGTCAGTGTGGGCGGTCCGGCGGCTGGTGCAGCGCCTCCTGGCCTCGAGTGCCGCGTCCGAAGGCAGGTAAGCGAAGCAGGCCGCGAGTGGAGGGTTGAGGGTAGTGCGAGACGAGCGAGCTGGAAGGACGGTTGTGGGCTGGAAGGGCGCGAGCTGATCCACCAAGCTTCTCGGCTGCTCCGATCGGGCGCTCACGGCCCCATTCTACAGAGAAGGAAACTGAGGCACACAGTCGCGCCTTCTTGCCAGGCCAAGGAAGGTGGGAAGAGCGGAGGTCACGTTCCTCGGAGGTGGGAACTCTTCAGCCCCAAGCGTCGATTGAATTGGGGATGTACCTTTCCCGGCCTTTATTCCCAACCTCCCCAGCTAGAGTGTCCGCTGTTAAATTGGGATTCTCCCCGTTGACCCCCTGTGTGCCTCTGGGCCAGTCCCTTCCCTATTATCCCGGCTACACTTTACCTGTCGGTAAAAGGAGGGCGTTGGACTTGGCCTCTCCAAACGGCCCTTCCACCTGCTCCCCAGAGTCTATGAAGTTGCATTTGCTGCTGCTTTTCACCATCGGCTGCGGCACCTTTTATCGATCACTTGTCATGCTGATTGTAGAACTCTATGGGTAGTTCTTTTTATTCTCCCGTTCAATCGAGAAAACTGAGGTTTAGAAAAGTTGAGTAACTTATCCAAACTCAAACACTCCATAATTGTGGAACCCAGCCCCAGATTCAGGGCTCTAGAATCTGCTCTTTTAATTAGTGAGCAGCGTTAATTCTCAGGAACGATTCCGTGTTTAACTGTTTCTTCCTGAGAAAGAATAAAAAAGAGTGAATTGGGGGATGGGTAAGGTTGGACTTCCTGAAGTGTAAATTAAGCCGCGGCGTCCCCGGGAATTTCACATAACTATTTGTCACCTTTTTATCTTAACACACCTGACCTAGCTAGCACCCTGCCCTAGCACCCGGGTGTGAGGTTGAATTCAGGGTTTCCGGCTTTTTTTTTTTTTTTTTTTTTTAAGTCTTTTTGGCAGTTTGTGATGTAGGTACTGGCCAGAAGAAGAAAGTTTCCTTCTGATAAAATTTCCCCTCCATTTCTGAAGCAGGAGGAATTGAGGGGATCAGCCTCAACTCTCCTCTTCAGACTTGGGCTTTGGCCATATTCTCTCTCTCTCTCTCTTTTTTTTGGCCATTTTCTCTTTAAACTAGCCCTGGGAGTATTTTGACCTAATTTCAATTGGATAAATGTAGGTTTGTTAGGGGGTTAGGAGAAAGGAGGTATTTCACCCTGTGTGATTTGCCCCAGATCTATGGTGATCATATTTTCTGAACCAAAAATGGAGAAACCATATATAATCTGACACCAGATTGTAATAGCAGAGCCCAGTCCTGGCCTGGAAGGAAAGTCTGGAACATAAAAGTCATCTTGCCCATAGCTTTATACTGAATGTTCCCTCTCCCTTTCTTGACGCAAACTCCTTTTCCCCCTTTAAATCTTTGCGTGGATGTCACCCCAGTGACTGCCCTTCATTATATGCCAGTTTATATATGTAAACTGTTTGTTTTAAAGACCTCTGTGCTCATGGGTTGGTTTTTATTGATGACTTTACTTCAAGTCAAATTATGAGCATCCAGGAGGTGTAATGGAAACTTCCTTGAAGGAGGAGTCAGAACTGCTACAATCCAAGATTTATAAAGTAGCCCCTGCTCTAAATGTCTTTCTTTGTAAACAACTGTATGTCAGACATTTGAGCTGTACCAAATTCCAGATTACAAACATGATTGAATACAAAGATCTGTTTTATTCACCTGTTTTTAGTGCACCCGCTGGAATGTATAGTGTTTTATAAGTATTTAATTGACGTGATTTTACAGAGAAGTGGGTTCCCAACTCAGAATTTCCCCTAACACAGGTTTTCTTCCATAAAAGCCCTACTTAGGCACTTGTGGTCAAGAAAGCTTTAGAATTCTAGGCCTAACTCCAGTTTGACACAGTCCCTTTACTAGGCTTAATTTTCTCCATTTGTGAAATGAAGGATTGAATCAGAAATGTATGGCTTTGTGTTTTGAATTCCTGCTTCTGATACTGCCCTGCTGGTTCTGGGTATAGAACTTGGTTTCCTCTTGCTGAGTTTTGTGTCCCCACTTCTGGCTATTTCTGCTGCCTTGTGTTCAGTACCGTGGTTCAGCTGAATACTAGCTGTGTGATCTTAAGCAAGTCATAAGCCTCTCTGAGCCTCAGTTTTCTCATTTATACAGTTGAGGTGATAATACTATTTCTCTCACACTCTGTGAGGTGAAAATAAAACCCGACTTAGTAAGCCCTTTATTTATTCATTTTAATGTTTCTTTATTTTTGAGAGAGAGACCGAGTTGGGGGGGTGGGGGGAAGGGGCAGAGAGGCAGAGAGAGAGGGAGACACAGAATCCAAAGCAGGCTCCAGGCTCCAAGCTGTCAGCACAGAGCCCGACGCAGGGCTCGAACCCACAAACCATGAGATCATGACCTGAGCCAAAGTCAGATGCTCAGCCAACTGAGCCACCCAGGCGCCCCTTAGTTAGCCCTTTATAAGCGATCACAGAGGGACTGAGGGCACTTTGGCTTTTTGTGATAGCATTTTTTCATCATGTGCCACCTCCCTCCCCCTTTAGGGGATGGCTGCATCCTTTCAGCACCGCCACCCAGAGAACTGCTGGAGAGGACTGCAGTTCTGAGGACCCTCCCGATGACCTTGGGCCCTCTCTTGCAGAACGAGCCTTAAAGCTTAAAGCTGTGAAACTGGAGAAAGAAGTCCAGGACTTAACAGTGAGTAGATTTTATCTGTTCTTCACATCCTCTCTCTGGTTTAATATCTGCATAAAGTTTTCATGTCAGTTTTTTCAATTAAATTTCCTCTGATTGGCTCTTTACCTCTCACCCCACCTCCACCCTCTTGCTAGGTGTGTTAGGCAACATAGTCTATAGTCATTTAAAAACCTGTTGTGTCACAGTACTTAGATACCTAATGTTGTGGTAGCTTCAGAGGAGGTACAGTGCCTGGCGTGTAGTAAAACTCAATAGATACTTGTTGAATGAATGACGTCGCTTATCATTTTACTCTGCCGATCAGACTGCATCCGGTATACTCACCCGGTACTGGGTTGACAAACACACTTTGAGGGTGATAATTAGAGTAGTTCCAAAGCAAGACCACCCAGAATAGTGAGGAGGTAGGAAAGCATGTCTTAGGAGAGCAATTAAAGGAATCAAAGATTGTAAGAATGAAAGAGGAAGAGATTAAAGGAGCTAAACATACCGTTGTCCTAGAGTTCAGTTCAATGAATGAAAGAGGGTGGCAGTATCGGCTGAGTGTGAAAAGGGAAGCTTTCTCTCAAGATAATGAGCTTGAAAAGCAAGTGTTCAGAGTAGGAGGCTAAATGACAGTCTGTCAAGGCTGCTATAAAGAGTAGGTTCCTGGGGCGCCTGGTTGCCTCAGTTGGTTGAGTGTCTGACTTATTTTGGCTCGGGTCATGATCTCACGGTTCGTGGGATTGAGCCCCGATTCAGGCTCTACACTGATAGCACGGAGCCTGCTTAGGATTCTGTCTCTGTCTCTCTCTCTCTCAAAATAAAGAAATAGACACAAACACAAGAGAGTAGCTTCCTGCCTTGGCTGGGGATTTGGAGTAGTTGATCTAAGATTCCTACAGTTCCTCATTTTTTTTAATAAAAATCAGTCACAAGGGTGAAGGTTGTAAAGGTAGCAAAAACACTCTTTTCCACCAGCAAGCATGTTTTCTGATCATTTTCACTTTGCTTTTGGTGTTCAGATGAGATACCAGAGAGCTGTAGCTGATGGTGAAAACATAAGGCGGCGAACCCAGAGATGTGTAGAAGATGCCAAGATATTTGGTGAGAGATTTATTCACGATAAAAATTCAAATGCCTTTCAGTTTAAGGATGCTTACTAGCAGTTTTGCAAACTGAACATAGTAAACAACACAGCTGCATCCTAAACCAGTCCCTACCCTGCTCTTGTACCCTTGCCATATGCTTTCTGAAATGTTTATTGGGAATGTTGCCACGTGAACCATTTGCTACAATAATGCTTGCTTTCGTTTTAACCAAAACCTTTGTTATTTTATTTTTCAAGCACGTACGCGTAACATCCTGGGCCTTCTACATTCAATTCTGTTTGACTCGTTAATGAAGAAGTGAATCATTAAGATGTTCAGAGGAGAATCCAGAGAGCAAGATGCATGAGTAATCAGGCATATTAAAATTTTCTTGGTAGAAGCAAAATTACTCTAGATCCATAGAGCAGTAATCAACTGTATCTCCACCAATTTTCACTACTATGGGCAATAACCATTTGCCTTACCATTAGTATTTACAACTTACTAAGTTATAAAATAGCTCAAAGACGTATGGAAGCAGATTAACTCTGGAAGTTATGCTAGATTACATCTGTTTTTTCATTGATGACTGAAAAAGGTTTTTTGGTCCAATTTAAAGTCTTTCTTGGGGCTCCTGGGTGGCTCAGTCAGTAAAGCATCCGACTTCAGCTCAGGTCATGATCTCAGGTCATGATCTCACTGTTTGTGGGTTCGAGCCTCACATCGGGCTCTGTGCTGACAGCTCAGAGCCTGGAGCCTGCTTCGGATTCTGTGTCTCCTTCTGTCTCTGCCCCTCCTCCACTCCTCTGTCTGTCTCTCAAAAATAAACAAACATTAAAAAAATTTTTTTTTTCTTAAGTCAGAGGCACCTGGCTGGCTCAGTCAGTGTAGCATGCAGCTTTTAATTTTGGGGTTGTAAGCTCGAGCCCCACATTGGGTACAGAGATTATTTAAAAATAAAATCTTAAAAATATATCCATATGAAGGCTGCACATTTAAAAAATATAAAAAATAAAGTCTTTCAGAAGTATTTCTCTGAACACACAACATCTTGTTCCAGATATGTTCATGAAAGTGTTAGTAGAGGGCAAATCTGTGATTACTTGAGATGCTCACAATTTCATACAGACCATTGTACTTTCACTGCACATAGAATGAAGGTGCTTGAGGGGCCCTTGGGTCCTTTCTAGTACAATCTTCTCTTGTAGGTGAGCTGAAAAAAATTAATTGGTGACAGATAGAGGCATGAGTCCATTGTCTCCTGACCGCCAGTCTATTATTCATTCCCCTGTATCACATTACCTCCTGTTCTCTTCATTTATCTGCTGTTTGTGCATAGGATTCGCTTCATTCCTGTCCTGTCCATTCATTCCCCTATTCAAACCCTAGTGCTTTGGCATAGCCTTCTGCTTCTCATTCAGTGCTATGGACATCACGTTTCAAGGCTTTGAGTATTAGCTAAGGACTGACCCCCAGATTGTATCACTGATAATTTCATCCACGTTTTAGTGTCTTACTTCCAACTGTCAGGGCAGGGCTTAGCAAACTACAGCCTATAGGCCAAGCCTGCGACCTGTTAGTCAATAAATATAGTTCTGAATTTCATTGTTAAAAATTGGGGGAATTTATTGTCTCTTGTTAAATGATCACCTACATAAGATCCTTGGGTTTTTTCCGTCTTGTCCCACAAAGCCTAAAATATTTATATATGGCCCTTAATAGGAAGAGTTTGCTGACTTTGAGCTACAAGGAATTTCTGTAGCAAATAAACCAACTGTGGTACCTGGGGAAGACTTCTAGCCTGCTTGAGGGGTGCAGGGTAAGTTGTCTTATCAGAAGTCAGGCTGTGATGAGTTTGGAACGGACTTCCATCAGTTTCCTCAAGACTTGATAAGGTTCCTAGGAACAAGCAAATATTTAGCTAAACCATAAAATAGTTTGGTAATCTATTAATTTATGGCGCAAAATGTGTCTAGCAATATGCCTGCCACATAAGTCATTTGCCTGGATCATTTCCTCCTAGTGGCCAGGAATATTAGAAAAATTGAAGATTGCTCAGGAAGTCTGGAGGTAGAAACACAGTAGAAAGCTTTTAGTATGGAACACAGCATGATGACTCCTTCCAGGGATTGCTTTGCCTCAATAACTCACCTTCTCTTAACAGATCATAAAGATTCTCCCCCACCCGCAAGAAATGATGTAGACACCAGCTTCCTTTTGAAGTAACAATAATGAGAATAGAATCGGAGTGTGGACCCCACACTATATAAACAAGAGAACCTGGGCTTCTATTTTCCCAAATGCTTACAACTTGATTGAACAGAAGCCGGGGTTCTTTGTACCATGTCAATGTACAGTCATCCCAGAAGCTTAGAGCTTTCAAAATTCTATTAGAGTGTATGTCTTCTTTTAATAGTCAGGGCATGCTTTGGATACCCCTGGTTGATGTTTATGAGACATTCTTTTCTCATTGGTGTTCTGATCTAATCGGCATACTTTTCAGGCCTTCGGCTAATCTCTTCTACCTTTTCAACTGATTTCATTAATAGCCATTAATATTTACGGCTGCCATCCCTGATGGAGGTGAGGGAAGTATCTTGTGGTACTCTGATCACACCGAGTCTGGTACCCTGGAAGTGCCTCCTGGTTTTACCCTTTTCCTCTCCTTCACCTCCTCCTACTCCAGACCGGGTCACACCAGCTGATTCCTTCACGTGGCTCTCCTATTTCTTGTATCTTCTCTTCCTGCCCATCTGTCATGCCCCCAGCACCCCAGATCCATTTTGTATGTTATTATTAGACTAATTTGAATCATTTTATACTTGTTTTGCTCAAGATACTATAGTGAATCTCTGTCACCCAGAAGTTAAAGATAGAATCCTTACCTCTGTCAGTTATTCTTCTAGAATCTAGGCAGTAAGTCTGGGGAATCTCTTCTCTGTCATCTCTTTTATTGCTTCCCTGTGGCTGAGCTTCCTTTTTATCTCTGAGTATGGTTAAACTGGCTATCTGTTACGACACATGGCCTTAAAACTGCCCCTGGATTAAAACCAGAATGGAGTCTTTCACCCTTACCATTGCTTTGCTGTTATGATAGATACCTGTAATGATGACATTCCTTATCATTTCTGTAAGAAAAATCAAGATGCGGCATTGGGAGTAATGAGATTTCTCAACAACTGAATTTAGTTTCAGAACAGTTTTTGTGACTGAAAAGGTTAAGCAAGTTTCATGGCCCATCTCCAGCAAGTATACGTAACTTCGCAGCAGGCAGTTGAAGACTCACCTCACCTACGGAGTATCTTACTTTCCTGCTCCTCTTTAGCCGATTCTCAACAACCATTCTTGAATCTCCCTTAGCATGGTCTTACCAAATAATTTTTGTATTATTGCCCCCTGCCCCATGACATACTCATGTCTTATCCCTATTGAGAGTGCATGCCTTAGCAAAATTGAGACGTGAGAATTTTCAAAATGTACATAACTTAATATTAAAGGTGAATAGCAACAAAAATACAAGAAGCATTGACCAGGTTTTTAAAAGACAGGTTTCTGATCTTCCCGTGTGTAGTCTTACCTAGGTCTTAGATTCTAACCATCTTCCCCATTTCCTGGTAGGCTTCCCGGTCATATGCCTTCCCAGAGAAACACTGGTTTGTCAGTTGGGTTCAGGTGGTAATTGTTGATCCTTGAGTCCTGTGTGGCAATCTTCCTACTTCTGGGGTGCCCAGTAGGCTAGCCCTTATGTGGGCCTTCCCCATACCCCACCCCCAAAAGCAAAGTGATTTCCTCACAAACAATAACAGTGTGTGGTTTCTCTAGGAATTCAGAGTTTCTGTAAGGACTTGGTAGAGGTGGCAGACATTTTGGAGAAGACTACAGAGTACATTTCTGAAGAAACAGAGCCTGGGGACCAGAAGCTCACTCTGGAGAAGATCTTCCGAGGGTTATCACTTTTAGAAGCAAAGCTGAAAAGTGTGTTTGCCAAACATGGCCTAGAGAAGATGACACCCATCGGTGACAAATACGACCCTCATGAGCATGAACTCATCTGTCACGTGCCCGCTGGCGTTGGGGTACAGCCCGGCACTGTGGCATTAGTAAGGCAAGATGGCTACAAGCTTCATGGCCGCACCATTAGACTTGCCCAGGTGGAAGTGGCCGTGGAGTCTCAGAGAAGACTATGAAAGGACCATGAGGAACTGGATGTTCTCCCAGAGTACAGTCACCTGTGTTTCCTTTATTTATTAAACTAGGTTTGTATTGTACATGAGGTACTTCATGTGATCTGTTTTGGATTTAGTCATATTGGCTTTATTTCTAAAATACTCTACGGATTTAATGTGACCTATGTGGTCTCATCAGAAGTCTTGCCATTGGGCATTTGAACAATGTGACAAGTGATCCTGTGGCCTTTGTCCAAATCTGTTTAAGAAAATTATTTTAAAATTGGTACTCTGATGACTATCAATTGAAAATCTTTTTAAAAGATGGAAACGAGGATATGTTTATGTATTTTCAGCTAAATGTTTCTTTCTAATGGTCTCTGTAACAGGAATTGTATAGGATCTGTTATTTCGTGGGAAAAGGAGATGGTAGGGATTGATTCAACGTCTGGGTACTTAGATGCTAAAGCTGTATAGAGTTACATGAATTTAGATCGTTTGGGTTGATTTTTATACACATAGATTTTTTTTTTTTTAGGACTTCCCCTTGTTATTTTTCTTTTAGCCACCTTTTGTCCTTGTAGTCCCCACCAGGTGGGCCATATTCACACTCATTGTCCCTTTCCAGTTCCCGTTTATAAGGGCTAATTAAGGCCAAGGCAAGACTTGGAAGGCAAGGAGTATCAAGAAATTCAAGATACGAGGTCCCTTTCAAGCAAGTATGACCAAGAAACGTTGTGCTGTCTTTGCTGATTTACCTTCAAATTTTCAGCCTCCCTGGGTATATAATCATTTCATTGTAACTGAAGCAGCACCCATAGCCAATGATCCAAGTTGGTCTGTATAAGTAATTTACCTACAGCTTTTGTCTCCACTAGCCCTTAAATCTTCCACTTCGTCAAATTTGCTTTATCATCCTTTATTAGATTATGCAGGGAGGTGGTCAGGACAAAAATAGGTTCCTACAATTTCTCATTTCATTTAGTTATGCTGATTTTTTTTTTTTTTTTTTTTTGGTACTCACAAATCACTACCTCTCTCACACTGATAAACTTTGTTTTCTAGTTTTTGTTTGTCTTATGTCACATGTATTAATATCTAGCTGGAGTTAGTGAGACTGTGTGGTTTTGTTTGTTTGTTTTTTCTAGTCTTACTTATACCTGGTGCTCTGTAACAGATTTGGTCAGTAAATAAGTGAATGAATGACCTATGAATCAGACTTTAGAAAGGAGGTCAGTTATGGATTTGTAATGTTAGAAGAGGCCTTAATGATGATCTCATCTCACCCTTTCAGCTTCTTAAGAATGAAGACATCTTTTAAGAACTGGACTCAAAAATGTCTAAAACCAGTAAACTGAATTTCTGTGAGGACTTGAATAAGGAATAACTAGATACTAACTTTAATCATTTAAGCTTCAACAGTTCTGTAATGAACGTGCAAGTGTGTCCGCAGCAAACAAATGTCGTTGGAGGTCCAGATTGCATGGGTTCAGGTTTTTACGTCGGTTACCCATAAAGTAAATCCATTTCTAGAACTTTATGACCCCATTCCGTGGAGTGGTAAAAGTTATCCTCTTAGACATCATAGATGGTTCTAGCACACTCCGCACATATCAATAAAACCATCCCCCAATGGGCCCTGCCATCTCCACCAGAATTAGACACTTAAAAAAAAAATAAATAAAAAGCAAGTACATGCTTTTAAGAAGCAAACAAAAGACTGGTGTAAGATTTTTAAAACCAGAACCGCTTTCTGCTTTCCACTAAGTACGTACTATAAACTTAATGAGCATCAGAGTTCACAATAAGAACTGGATTTTTTTGCCTTCATTCCTTTGAGATTGACCGATGGTGACAAGAAAAGGAGCCGATGACAATTACCTAGGCTTCCATGAGTTACGAGCTGTCATTAATCAGTGATTTAGAACCACAATAATTTTAGGTATGGCATGTTCCAAGTACTTCAAGAGTTTTCTAATATTCCTTGCAACCTCCCGTTTTAGCAAGTAGATTGAGGAGAATTTTAGATTTTTTTGTTATTCAGTAGTTACGCAGACTTAAAAGTGTAAATTTAGAAGATGGGGCTATAACAGTAAGAATCTCAAAAAGTTGGGCTTTGGGGAGCCAGAGCAGCATAAGAGAGCAGGGGCTCTGCAGGCATTGGCTTGAATGTAAATCCCAGCCCAGTCTGTCACCTTGGGCCCCAGTCATCTCACCCTCCAGAGCCTGCTTCCTCGTTTGTACAATGATTACAATTCTCTCGCAGTACTGTGAGGATTGGATGAAATGTGTAAACTGTCTACTACAGTAGGCCCTCAAATATTTATTTTTATTACTTTTTATTATATATGTGGTTTTGCCTCTGTTTTTATAGCTGCCCTAAAGTCTAAGGAAAAGGGAAGGCTGGTTAAGTGATGCTTTTCTATAAAAAATTGTAGTTTAATCAATCACAGTGACTTGTTTTCCTGCCAGCTTCATTTTTTTCTGTTGTTGTTGTTTTTTTTTAAACATAAATCCACACTTTCAGACTGAAGGAGCAAGAAAATTGTGTCAGTGCTCTTATTATTTTCATCTTGACGGGAAAGCGAAAAGACATTGTAGGCCTGCAGTTGTGTAAGGAAGCTTTGGCTCACTTGAAGAGGGGATCTTGGTGTTTTAGTACGTACAGTCTAACAGTCTACAAATCTTTTACAGATTGTCTTCTCGGCCATAAGGGAATCAGTTTGATACTGATAAATTAATTGGTGCTCTTTCATGGCAAAGGATTTGATAAGTGAAGAAAGGGTCTTGAACACTAAAGCAAATTAAATAGGGATATTCAGAAGCAACTTCAATAAAACCTGAGTTGATGTAACCGCAGATCATGTGTTTAGTGTGTTTGTCTGCCTAAATGTTGACATTATGGCCACCGCATTGATTGTAGACCCATCTTGGTGATGCACCGTTGAGGTTCCTTGAGATCTCACAGCAGCCCAGCTATGTGCATGCAGTGAGATGCAGGCATCACACACCCTGCCTTGGGGTTGAAGTCTTACCTGTTTTCCTGCTTCCTTCCCTTGCTTCATTCTGATTTCTCCGTATTTCTTAGATCTGGACTCCTGCTTCTGCCTTCCTCTCTGTCATTGCCTTATTTTCTTATGCGTGTTTCTTGGTTCTAATTGTATTATCTGCTTCGGCCGCTTCACTTGCTAGGCTTCTGATCCTCCCAACCAGATTACTAACATGTGGCCTCATTCTGACTTTCAGCTTCACGAGTTCTTGCCAAGCTCTACCTGGCTTTGTCCATACATCTGCTCAACTGGTTTCCACATACCTGGCCTGGCTGAGTGGCCCTTCACTCTTAGAGCTCAGCCATCAACTTAAGAGCAAACTGAAGGGCTTGTGAAGTGGAATGGGCCCTAGCTGAGCTTTCAGCTGATAGCCAACACCGTCTTGCCAGGCCTCTTGGGGAGCCATTTTGAAAGTGGATCCTCCAGCCCCTAGTGGAGCAGTTCCATCTGATACCACATGGAACAGAGATGAGCTGATCGGAGTCCTGCCCAAAATGCAGATTTATGGCCAAAGTAAGTGATTGTTACTTTTAGCCACTAAGTTTTGGGGCAGTTTGTTATGCAGTAATAGGTAATTGATAGAGTCTCCCAGCTTCACTTCCAGCCTCACTAGTTTTGCACCTCGGCCACCAGAATTCTTCCTCCTTGCTTTTACAGCTCTTTTGAACGTGTCCCACAACTTCGGTGTGCTCACCCATTATCAATGGGTTTGTTGTAGGATGGAAAGAACTTCCTAATAGGAGAAAACACAGCTAAAGTTTCTAGAGTTCACAAAGACCTTAAAATTAAAAGCAAAGTCGAGGCAAGAAGTTGAATTTTCACGGTACCTGGGTGGCTCGGTTAGGGATCCCACTTAAGCTCAGGTCATGTTCTCATGGCTTGTGGGTTCCAGCCCCATGTCAGGCTCTGTGCTGACAGCTGGGACCTGGAGCCTGCTTCGGATTCTGTGTCTCTGGCTCTCTACCCCTCCTCCACTCCTACTCTGTCTCTCAAAAACAAGTAAACATTGAGAAAAAAAAAATTTTTTTTAAGTGTTGAATTTTAGCTCCTCTCTCCTTTTGTCCACCGTCGCAGCGTGTGTGCAATTGACTGTTCTCACCATGTCTTCTCACGAGACTTTCAGTATCAAGTGATTCCTGGCCAAGGAACAACAGCAGAATCGTCCCATTCTCTAGTAGATTTGGATGAAAACTGGTAATAAAATACACAACTCCAAGAGGAGACATTAAAGAACCACACTGGGTCTCTAAAAAAATCCCATGTTAGGTGGCATACATATTTATGCTGCATGAACGTCATTTGTTCATATCCTATCACTGTAAACTTCTCTACTACCTGAACAATAGATATGTTTTATTTGGAAAATGATTTTTCTCTGTTCCTATGCTTCTGCACCAATAGATTGGTTCAGTAATAAATATGTGAGAACTTTTTTTGGAAAAAAAAAAGTTGAAATTTAAAATTAATAAAATTTACCCTACTGTGAGAAATAAGCCCGCTGCCCCAATCAAAGCGGGACACGGAGCCTCAGAGCACAGTGAAGCGAGGCTTTAATGAACATTCCTGCATGAGCGGGTGTGTGACGAAGAGGCACACTCAGAGCAGTTACAGCAGGCAATTTATCTCCTAGCGTGCAAGTCCCTCCCCTGATTCCTCATTGGCTGAGCACTACAGAGGTTACAGCCTTACCGGAAGTGGCCTATGCCCATGTAAGGCAAAAAGTAGTCTGACTGGAACAAATGTACATTCTTTGAGGTGATGAAAAGATTTCAGTTCTTCTGCACATGCTCGTGGCAAAGCCTGTGAAAATAAACCCACAAAAAAGAGGGGAAGAAGAACCAGGAAGTGAAGTGTCTAAGGGTTTGTTGGTTGGGGGGCGAGGCGGGGGGGGGGGGGGTCATGCATATTTACGATAGGTTATAAACCTATTGTTAACTAGACAGCACAGCTTTTATTTGGTATTTCTGAAAATGAATCATCTCACTTCTCATACCTATCAAAAACTACAAGAATCAGATTAAGTCAGCACATAAGAGAACTTTGTCACAAAGTGATGAATGCTGTCTAACAAAAAATTTAAGGGAATATCTTGAGTCACTGGGAATGAACTTAAAAAGTTTGGCATTGGGCAGGGGGGGGCCCCTGGGGGGCTCAGTAGGTTAAGCATCCAACTTGGTTTCAGCTCAGGTCATGATCTCACCCTTCTGTGAATTCAAGCACTGCATCACTGCTTGGGATTCTCTGTCTCACTCTGCACCTCCCTCGATCACGCTCGCTCTCTCTCTCAAAAATCAATAAACTTAAAAAGTTTTCCTTTCTGAAATAGCATTGCCAAAAAGATTTTTTTTTTTTAAGATTATAAGAAACGCATGTTTGTTCATCTACCACTTGACTAGTAATCCAGTTTGGCCTTGTTGAGACTCACAAAGCCGACTTAGAATCCCAGCCATATGCTCTTTTACTATTCTCTGAATCCTTTCAGTTTCTTCTTTTAGCCATAATCTGACTGGATAAATATGGGTTTTCCTTATTTATCATGAAACTCATTCCCAACTTTATTTTCTGCTAGAGGAATCTGCCCTTCACGGTGAAAAGTACTAACCACACTGCGCTGCTCTTGTTTTCTTAGAGGGTGAAAATGGAAAATGGAAGCTTATCCTTCCTTACTACCTTTCCTCCCCCTGAGAAGAGACTAGATGAAACCTTTCCTTTTTTTTATTTTTATTTTTTTTTTATAAATTTTTTTTTCAACGTTTTTATTTATTTTTGGGACAGAGAGAGACAGAGTATGAACGGGGGAGGGGCAGAGAGAGAGGGAGACACAGAATCGGAAACAGGCTCCAGGCTCTGAGCCATCAGCCCAGAGCCTGACGCGGGGCTCGAACTCACGGACCGCGAGATCGTGACCTGGCTGAAGTCGGACGCTTAATCGACTGTGCCACCCAGGCGCCCCTTTTTTTAATTTTTTAAAATATTTCCTTTTTGAGAGAGAGACAGAGACAGAGCATTAACAGGGGCGGGGCAGAGAGAGGAATCACAGAATCCAAAGCAGATTCCAGGCTCTGAGCTGTCTGCACTGGGCCCAACAGGGGTCTTGAACTCAGGAGCCGGGAGATCATGACTTGAGCTGAAGTCGGTCGCTCAACCGAACGAGCCACCCGGGCGCCCCCCGCGCCTTTAAGTAGAAGGCAGAGATGCAAACTGTATGTAGAAACTGCAAATACACGTCGGTAACAGCAGTCTCGAAAGCATCTGGCTCGTTTCCACGCATGCAGCGGGTAGCGCCTGGCCACCATGGCTGCACGCCTGGTCAGCAATTTGCTGCACTTGCAGACACTGCCGAGCGGTATCACGTCCCTTATCTCACGTGATTGTCACAACCACTTAGAAAGGCAGAGCAGGGAAACCGAATGAGACACAGAGAAGGCACGTTAGAGAGCTAGTAACTCGCAGCGGCTAGGCTTGAACCGAGGCGGTCAGAGCTTCGGGTCTCCCTCCCGTCAGGGTCCCCCGCAGTGGGGCCCTGGTCCTGATGCTGTACGGTCGAAGCGCGCACACCTGCGCGTGGGCAGGACGAGCCAGCCAATGAGGAAGCCGCATCGAGGAGGCGGGACGGGGAAGCTGCTAATGACAGAGCCTGCCCGAGAGGGATGCAGCTAATGAGGGCCTCTTGCTGGAGAAAGACGGCCGCTCGCCCAATGAGAGGCTGTGACCGGCGGGCTGAAGGCGGAACAGCCAGTGGGGTGCCGGGGCGGGGCGGCGAGCCCAGCGCCAACCCGCGAGCGACCGAACCCCGGCGTGCAGCCCGGATCGCCGCCCGCCATGGCCCGCGCTGCCCGGCTCCTCGCCGCGCTAGCCGCGCTCCTGGCCGCCGCCGCCACAGGCGGAGATGCCCGGCCCAGCAAAATCGGTGCGGGAAGGACAGGGTGGGGGGCTGCGCGGGGGAGGGCTGCGAGGGAAAAGGGATCGCAGCAGGGAGCTGCCGGGTGGGGGAAGGGGAGGGAAACTGGGCGAGGGAGGGGTCTTCCGGAGAGGAGCTGGCTGGGGGAGAGGCGAGGGACTGAGAGTGGGCGAGGAAGGGGACCGGCAGTGGGCAAGGTGCTGATCCCGGCTGGCGTGGGCATGTGGCGACGCCTGCCTGGGGCTGGAAAAGAGGCTCGGGGCAGGACTGGCCACAGATCTCACCAGAGGTCCACGGACATTAAGCATCTACGGTGGACCTGGCTCTTTGCCAAGTGCCCCGATGGATGACAGAGAGGACTGGGTGTGGGTGATGTCATTCATGAATGAAGGCTTATTGAGGGCCGTCAGTGTAGCAGGCACAGTGCTCCGTAGCTCCTGTCTGGAGGAGAGACGGCGCAATACAGGGAAGTCGGTGGTAAGGCCGAGAAGGTACCCTGATAGGGAGAGCATTTCCACCCACCCCTTCAGGCCTCTGGGAGGCCTCTGGAGGCTTCCTAGGAGTAACATCTAAGCCAAAACCTCAAGGAGAATAGGAGACCGAGCCCGTGGTAGGTCTAGTGGAGATAGATTTGTTGGACGACAGGGAAGAACTTTTAACAGCAGTCATCTTGGTTGTTATTACAATGTTTCATTTTGAAAAATTTCGAACATGGGCAAAGTTGAAAGAACTGGATATACAGTGATCATCTATGTACTCGCCACCAAGATTCTGCCAGTAGCAAACTGCTACTGTACTTGCATTATTACCTAATTATCACCCACCCATTAACTTGATGCATTTCAAAATAAATCGCGGACATCGGGGCACCGTGCTAAATACTCCATCGTGCATATCACTGGCTTGAGTTCCCTATTTGTTTGCAGTTTATTTCTCATCACAGTTGTCACTTTAACTCTACATGACTCCCAAAGATGTTCAAGCTCCCTCACATATAAAATTCCCACGGGCAGAGATGCTAGGCTTCTGGTGGGGGGCGGGGGGGGGGTACAGAGCCCTACTCCACGAAGCTGCCCTCTCTGTACCCTTGTTGGCAGGGAAGCATGTCCCGCAGGAGCACCACAGACTTACTGGGCTAGGACAGGGCTAAGGCTCCTTTGGATTACAAAACCACAGCTCAGGCCATGAAGAGGTAAGACAGACAAGCCTGCCAGGACTGAGAGTTTAGGGCTTTCCGGGGAGAGAGAAATCCTGAGAGCTAGAAGGGTTAGAGAAGGTGGATTTTGAGCCAGGCTTCGAAAGATGGGGAAGTCAGGCAGGCCGTGTCTGGAGGTGCGGGGCCCTCCCCCAGCTCTCAAAAGTGGGCAGCAGAGTTCGCTGAGTCTTTCCAGCTGGCCCTGCCCACCTGGCCCCAGGGGTCACCCAGGGCAGGACGCTGGGCAATGCCAAGATGCCCCGTAGCTTTTTTGACTGTCCTTAGCTGTCTGACAAAAGCTTGACTTCGCCCTTGGTGATTTGGACTCTACACACGAGAATGAAGAAACTTCCTGTGAGGAGGGCTTCACCCTCGGACTGCTGGGGGGGGTCAAATCTGAACACCTCAGTGTGGCTTTGGACCCTTTAAACGCCTCACCCCCGACCCCCCCTCCCAGTTCCACATGCCCATGTCACTGTGGAGAGTGTTTCTGCTGCCTGGCAAAGCCGACTGTCCAAACGTTATTTCCCCTGTGGAGCCTGGTCTGCATATCCTCAGGCAGAATTCACTGCTTCCTCTTCAGGATTCCCTGGAACCCTGTTGCTTCACTTGGTCACACGTTGTCCTAGCTCATTGTCCATGAGTCTGTCTGCCCACTCCCTGCATGAGCTCAGGAGGACAAAAGCCTTGCTTGATTCGCTTGTGCCCCAGCACATCTTGTCATGGACTAGAGAGTGGGCGTCAGGTTGTGGGGGTCGGATGAGCTGGTTCTCGATGGGGTGAGCTCTTCCGCTTCCCTATAGCCCTGTGGGCGGCTTCCAGGCCTCGTGAGAGTAGTTCCTCTGAAAAATGAGTAATTTGGGACTCCGCCGCAAATGGAGGGGAAGGGAGCACACCGCTTTGTAAAGGTTAAGGGCATTCTTGAAAATGGCTTTGTCAACACTGGAAAGGAGGAAGTGGTTTGTTTTTTTCAAGATGCAGCAAATCCTTCGCTTTACCGCCTGCCAGGATCTGGGGGCATAGTGAGCCGCGCCCGGTCCTTAAACGAGGAGAGTGGAGGATAGTGTGCAAGGGCGAGCCCCGGGGTAGGAACGTGTGCTGCAGGGATATGTGGGAGTGACACCTGACTTGTCTGCGGTGAGCCCGGCAAGCCAAGCTACAATTACACGCGGGGGCCACAGAAGCAGCGAGGTGAAAGGTGACAGCATTCCTGAGCAGCGCAGGCAAAGGCACAAGTGTGAGACAGGCAAGTCAAGGCAGACAAGAAGGTGGAGTGTTGGGCGGTGGGGCAGGGAGTAAGGCCGTGGAGGCCAGATCATAAAGAACCCTGTAGTTTTGCCTTCTTGACAGGAGCTGGTGGTCCGTCATGGGTCCAACACGGGTCTAGTGAGGACAGATCACACCAGATTTGTCTCACTTTCTTTTTGGACCGAGTTCCACAACTGTCAGATGAGAGGGAACCTGTGTCTCAGATACGTGGTGGGCAAACAGTGTGGGTGGTGTGGCTATCCAGTTCCATAGCCTCACAGCTGCTCTGCTGGCTTTGCACTGTGCTATTCAGCATTAGCATCGAGATTAGGATCTGCCTGGACCGTGGTTCCTAGGAGCACCTCAGAGCCCACGTTGCCAGTGAAACGTTTTTATCAGTGACTTGGATGAGAACACTCACGGCATATGAACCAAGTTTAGAAATAGCAGGAAGGCAGGAGGCATAGGAAAGACAGTGGATGATAAGATCCAGAAAGACCCCAGAGCCGAAACTTTGGAGCAAGACTCCAGACTGGTATAGAGTGCCCAGCATGGTAGTGAGCAACCCGTCACAGGGTGTATTCCAGTCTTGGCAAACAGATGTAAAAGAGGTTTAAGTGCCAGGTGGTAGGTTGCATTAGACCAGTCGTTGGCTGACGCCTTCAGGAAAGGGCCAGAGAATAAATAGTTTAGGCCTGCCACCATAGCATGAAAACAGCCATAGACCCACTACAGAGAGTGTGGCTGTGTTCTGATAAAACTTTATTTGCAAAAACAGGCGTGGGCCTGGATTTGGCCTATGGGCTGTACTTTGCCGACCCCTGGGTTGAGTTTCCAAACACTGTTCTAACCTAACAGTACCTGTCAGTGACCAAGTTTTCACCAATTCATAGTGAAATAAAAACGGGGACAATATAACGAGTTTGTGTAAGGTTAAATGTATTCTCTTTAAATGATCCTCCAGAATTTTGAGATTTCTTTCCTGCTCTTTGTGCTGCCAAGGTGTCCCTTTCGTGACAAAAGGAGGGTTACTAGGTGACGGTTTTCAGGTTGTCCTTTGCTCTTTTTTGATAGCTTTACTAAACACTAGCTGCAGATTTCCTTTTTGAGATGGCATAAGCCGATGAAACGCAAGGGCCTGGGAGCCACCACCCAGGAGGCCGCGAGGGTGGCACCTGTATCCTCACGGCCTTGCTCTCTGTCTCTCCCCTCGTCTGCCTCCCGGGCCTGCTGACAGCCGTGGTGGGGGCCGGGATCGGGGGCTCTGCCGTGGCCCATTTCCTCCAGCAGCACTTCGGCCCCCGGGTGCAGATCGACGTGTTCGAGAAGGGGACCGTGGGCGGCCGCCTGGCCACCATCTCAGTCAACAAGCAGCACTATGAGAGCGGGGCCGCCTCCTTCCACTCCCTGAGCCTGCACATGCAGGACTTCGTCAAGCAGCTGGGTGAGTGCACCGTCCCGGGGCTCCAGCACACAGCACCCGAGGCTGGCGGCAGCCTTTGGGCTCTTTCCAGATCTCCCCGAAGGTCAAGTCTGGAAGGTCACGTAGCCCAGTCTCCTCGTTTTACAGATGGAGCAGCTGAGACCAGGGAGGGGAAGGCACTTGCCTGAGGTTACGCAGAGAGTTAGTTGCAGAGCCCGGATTAGAGCACAGGTTGGACTCCCGGGCCAGTTTCCTTCCCTTTCAATTTGCTGCCTCTCAATAGCCATAATCTTATGGCTTCCACATGCTGTGTGCTTGCCAGGTACCCAACATCCTTCTAGGCGTAGGCATTACCTCACCTCCAGTCCTCCCTCCTGCAAGACAGGGGTTGTATCTCCTGAGGAAACGGAGGCTCAGAGGGTGTCTACACCTTGGCTGGGGCCCCGCAGCTAATGAGTAAGAGAGCTGGATTCAACCCCAGCAGCATGTAGCAAAGCCACAAAGACATACACTGTTTGACGCACAAACTCGGCTTCTCAAAAGGGATCCCGCAGGTATACTTGAAGATGTGCTAAGTGGCATGCACACAGGGTTATTCATTACAGTGTTGTTTGTAGTAGCAAAAGGTTGAAAATATCCCATGTCCCACCCACTGGGGTCTGAGAGTAAATATTAAATAGCCAGCAGACAGTTCAGCAGGCAGATTGAGGAAGTCCTTTATGCCCAAGTATAGAACAATCTACAAGACACAGTACGTCAGGATGTTGCAGAGCAGTGTGTGGAGGGTGGGGGTGGGAGGAGGAAGAACCCCCTAGATATATACACGTATGAGTGTTTGCAGAAAATGTCTCTGGAAGGATGCTGAAGGAATGTTGCCCTTGGGATGGGGGAACTTAGTGGCTCAGGGACAGGAGTAGGAGGGAAATGTACAAAAACCTGTGGCTTGGGGCAGGTCTATAACCTCTAAGCCTCGGTTTCTACATCTTTAACTGGGATGCTGTCACCTGTTCTGCCTCTTCCCAAGCTGAGAGAGGATAAACTGAGATGCTTAAGTCTCAGGGCTCTGTGAGCTGTAGCATGTGGAAGCTTGCAAAGAGCCGTGAGTCCTTCCAGGCGGTCTTGGTGTCCAAGGCCACCGTCCGAGAGCAAGCCCTGCAGCTGTCAGCCCCTGGACATTCCGGGATGACATCTGAATTTCCCTCCCTCATGACTGAGTGGATCCCTGTGGGAAAAAAAAAAAAAACTGAACTGGCATATTATTTACATTGTCACGTCTTTATTGACTAGCCAGCCCAGTGCATTCATTTACTGTTTTATTTACTTTTTTTTTAATGTTTATTTATTTTTGAGACAGAGAGAGACAGAGCACAAACGGGGGAGGGGCAGAGAGAGAGGGAGACACAGAATCCAAAGCGGGCTCCAGGCTCTGAGCTGTCAGCACTCAGACAGGGGCTTGAACTCACGGACCGCGAGATCATGACCTGAGCCGAAGTCGGACGCTTAACCGACTGAGCCACCCAGGCGCCCCTCATTCACTGTTTTAAACAAGCAGCAAAGATGAACAAACTGTAGCGTTCATATTCCCTTTAATGGAGCCCGTCCGTTTGCATCCTTCAGGAGGACCCTGCGTTTTGCTTCAGGCACCGCTAGATCTCCTTGGGGGCCCCGTGAGAGGGACCTGAGGGGCTCCTCCCTGTCTCCTCAGGGCTGAGGCACCGGCGAGAGGTGGTGGGCAGGAGCGCCATCTTCAGCGGGGAGCACTTCGTGCTGGAAGAGACGGACTGGTACCTGCTGAACCTCTTCCGCCTCTGGTGGCACTACGGCATCAGCTTCCTGAGGCTGCAGATGTGGGTGGAGGAGGTCATGGAGAAGTTCATGAGGTACAGCGGGGCAGGCCGCAGGCAAGGCCTTCTGGAGGGAGGGAGGAAGAGAGACGGGGAGGGACCCAGCTGGACTGTAAATTGTCGAGAAGGAAAAGGGACTTCCTTGCTCGCGTGGGAGAGCCCCGCACAGTGCGGGGATGGGTCTCTGGTGTTGCCGCACTAGCATTCCTTCCCTCCGCTGAACTGGTGATGAATTAAGAGCCTGGGTTGCAAATACAGCCACCTGCAGGGGGCGCACCAGGGATGTGAATGAGTGCAATAGAGAGGGGGCAGAGAAGAGGAGGGAGCAGGTGCCCTGAGGAGCAAGGCCCCACCCAAGGGGGCAGCCAGCTGTGGCCGCGTGGCAATGCTGACCTCATGTGGCGAGATCTTCCAGTTTTTTGGAAGACGCTAGAAACCCAGAGTTATGTGTGAAATCTGGTTTTTCAATACATGCAACCAATTCATCTTATAAATAAGCAAAATGAAGCATGTATAGGCCTCACGCAGCCTGTGGGCCACCCGCTTACAAGCCCTGCTCTCCCCCAGTTTCCCCATCTAGAACAAGCTCCTTTTTTCACCACTTCCCTCCTCCCTGGGTCCCGGTCTCCTCCCCGACCCCTTCACATAATGAGCACAAGTGGTCCAGTGTCACTCTGTCCACTTCCCACAGTTCACCCACTCGCCGGTTGGCACCCCAGCTCTCCGCTGTATGTCCTCCCCGCCTCCTGGCCCAGAGGCGGTCATTCAAGGTGGCCCCCTGGCCTCCTCCACTTTCCCCACCTCCTCAGCTACGCCTTTCATGGCACTTCTTATATTTTCCAGGTGTCCCTCAAAGGTTATGTCCTTACCCCTCTTTTTTCTTCTGTTTCTCTCCCCTGCCAATTTTACCCAAACCGACAACGCTGAGTTTTTTCTTTCGCGGGAGAGGAACTCTGTCTGGATGTCCCATTGACGATCAGAGTCAACACGGTTACTAAGTAGCCCAGGCAGAGGCAGCGTTTCAAGGACCAGTACCTCTGGAAATCTACCAGCAGATGAGTCCCAGCAACCGCTAGTCCCTGAGACCGGGAGGCGGGGAGATGTGGAGGGACGAGATGGGAGCTCGGGGCTGCGTGAGAGCCTGTTGGTTGGAGCCGGACAGGAGGCCAGTCTGGGCTAGCACAGAGCATGATGATGTTGGTGTGAGACATGCGCCATCGGGTCCAGTGTGGCCCCAGAAGCCAGCACAGAGCCAAAGCCGCTGCAGACGGGGCAGCGTCTGTGGGGGCCGGCTGTGGCCCACACTGCCCGTCAGTCGTCCCCCCAAGTGAGAAGTGGGCTGTGCCCTCACAGGGGTGCCGGAGTCATCATTTAGCAGAGCCGTGATGTGAAGCCAGGTCTAGTGGGATTCCAGGGTGTCCGCCCCACCCTCTGCACTGTCGCTGTGGCTGGGAAAGGACCGTCAGAGTCAGCAAACGGGCCGAGTAATCAGCCTTCTCTCCCCCCTACACGGAGAGGAGGGGCAGGTCCCTGCTGGGGCTCTCGGGTGCGGTGAGCCAGCAGTGGGCGGTCAGCCAGAAGGCCTTTCGGCACAAGGGCTCCTCTGCATGTCTTCCAGGATCTATAAGTACCAGGCCCATGGTTACGCCTTCTCAGGCGTGGAGGAGCTGCTCTACTCGCTGGGCGAGTCTGCCTTTGTCAACATGACCCAGCGCTCCGTGGCGGAGTCCCTGCTCCAGGTGGGCGTCACTCAGCGCTTCATCGACGACGTCGTCTCTGCAGTCCTGCGGGCCAGCTACGGCCAGTCCGCGGCGATGCCCGCCTTTGCCGGTGAGCCTCTGGCCCTCGGCCTGCCTCCTGCCCTTCCCCTGGCCCACAGCGCCCGGAAGGGGCTGGGCTCCCCGTAATAACCTCACTTTTACCAGGCCTAGTTGACTAAGCACCTTATTGCCTCAACTCTATTTGATTCTGGCCATCAGTCCTCCAGGCTGGCAGGAGATAGTGTTCGCCCCACTTCTCAGATGGTGAAAGGAAAGCTGAGATCTTAGGTCCAGTGTGTTTCCACCACTGAGTTTCAGGAACTGCCCCACTGGGACCTCAGAGCCCCCGGGTAGTCCTCCGTCAGCACATCTCCTCTCCCCAGCTCGTTACTGGGGCCAGGGGGCATGTTCACGACCTGCGCAGGCTGGGTCCATCCCTCCTCCTAGGCTGCTGACATGGAAGGTTCAGGTTCATGGTCCTCTTCTCGACCACTCACGCTTCCACCCGCTGGCTCCCGAGCATGACCTCCAGGACTGCACATTCAGCAGGTGCCTCCACTGGGAGGCCTGGCGGCACTCAGCGTGGCCAGACCTGAACGCCTGACCCTTCCCCTCAAGCCCGCCTCCCCTGTGGTCTTCCCAGCTTGGTTGGTAGTAGCTCCTCTGTGTGGCTCCAGCCAAAACCTTGACTCGTTCTTTATCTCATGTCCACCACATGGTATGTCAAGAAATCTCATCTGCTTTGCCTTCCGCATATATCCAGGGTCTGGCTGCTTCCCACCGCCATTTCCTCCCTGACCTGGATTACTACAGGTCTCCCACCAGGCCCCTCTCCCCGCCCTCCTGCCCCCTTCCCCCTGCGGGCTCAGCTGCAGGATCCTTTTAAAACAAAAGACACATCATGTCAGGCCTATGTGTAAAACTCTGTTAAGGGCTCCCGCTTGCCTTCAAGTAAAACCCAGAGCCCTTCCAGTGGCCTTCAAGGCACTGCCTGGCCTGGGCCCCACCACCTACCTGCTCATTCATCCCTGCTCCAACCACTCCGTCCTCCTTTTCATGCCTCCAGCGTTCCAGACACACCCCTATCTTCGGGCTTTTGGGTGGCCCTCCCTCCACCTGGAACATTCTTCTCTGGTAAACTCTTGCTCCCCACCATGTCTTTGTGCAGACGTTCCTTTTCATGGAAGCTACCCTGCCACCCCACTCCTGCCCGCAGCAGGGCCAGTCCCCCTACCCTGTGGCCATCAACTTCTAGCTGTCTATTTAATCTACTCCTTTCATCTCTTCCCACTAGGAGGTAGGCTTCCCAGGGGCGGGAAGCTCTGTCTCCTTTGTTTACTGGGTATCCCAAACACTTAGAAAAGGGCCTGGACCATTGGAGGCACTCAGCCCATTTTTGTTGGCTAAATGAATGAAAAGGTTTGTATTTAGCCAAGTACCTCCCACGGCCGGGCTGCTGTTCCTCTGGCTGTTGGCATGGTTACCTCCCTCCCAGCCTTCAGGTCCTGCCAAGTGTCCCCTCAACGAGGCTGTCCTGCTCCGTCTTCCAGTACTTGTGTGTATCCTTCAAGATACAATTCATATACCACACAATTCGCCCCTTTATTTTTTTTTAAGGTTTTATTTTTAAGTAATCGCTACACCCCACGTGGGGCTCGAACTCACAACCCCGAGATCAAGAGTTCAGTCACCGACTGAACCAGCCGGGTGCCCCCAATCCACCTATTTAAAGTGAACAATTCAATGGTTTTGAGTGGTGTAGCCATCATCCCAGTCAATTTTGGAATACTCTCGTGGCCTCCAGAAAATCCCATAACCATGGCCATCACTTCCCCAGTAACCCCCTGCCGTCTAACCCTGGACAACCACAAATCCACTCTGCATTTCTATGGATTTGCCCCTTCTGGGCGATCTGTGTAAACAGAATCTTACAATCTGTGGTCTTTTATAGCTGGCTCTTGCCCTGAGCATATTTTGACTTCAGCGCATTGTAAAGTTTGTTGTATTTGTGGGTGTGTGTTTTCTCTCATTGTCCGTGTTGGGAAAGTCGGGCCTGAGAGGGAGGGCTCAGCGGGCAGAATGGTGCTGGACTCTCCAGCCACACAGCCCGGTGGTTCTGAGAACCCACAGGCCGCTCTCCCCCGCTTTGCCTAGGAGCCATGTCGCTCGCTGGGGCCCAGGGCAGCCTGTGGTCTGTGGAGGGAGGCAACAAGCTGGTTTGTTCCGGTCTGCTGAAGCTCACCAAGGCCAATGTGATCCATGCCACAGTGACCACTGTGACCCTGCAACAGACAGGTGAGTGAGCAGAGCACGGGGTGTGGCCACTCCATTCCTAGACCCGTGCTCGCCTCCACCACTCTGCCCCTAAGCCCTGGTCTTTGATCTGCGGGGGAGCGGTTCCAACAAACCCGTGGAAAGCCCCGACACTGCCGAGTGACGCCAGAGGGCACTGTCGTCCTGAGTCAAATGTCAGAGCCAGAAAGCTGAGACTTGCCTTCATCTAGCCCAGTTCGTTTGACCACGGAGGACTTCGAGCCACAGCCTTGCCCAAGTTCCTCCAGCTAGTCCACAGCAGAGCTAGAGCCAAAGCTCAGGTCTCCTGACTCCCAGTCCAGTGCTCACCCTGCAGCCACACCGGCATGGAAAGCCCAGGACCCACCATCTGGACAGCCCAGGTGCACGGGAGTCTCATCCCCTCAGCACTAGACCCCAGGGGGAGATCAGTGGGTAGAAACCGAGAAATAAATCGACTTCTGTGCTCTATTCTCTCTCCTTCCAGAAGGGAAACCCTTGTACTATGTAGAGTATGAGAACGAGGTGGGCAATGGCTCTGACTTCTATGACATCGTGGTCATCGCCACCCCCCTGCACCTGGACAACAGCAGCAGCACCATCAGCTTCGAAGGCTTCGACCCGCCCATTGATGCCGTCCAGGGCCCTTTCCAGCCCACCGTCGTCTCCTTGGTCCATGGCTACCTCAACTCTTCCTACTTTGGTTTCCCCGACCCTAAGCTTTTCCCCTTTGCCAGCATCCTCACCACGGATTTCCCCAACTTCTTCTGTGCCCTGGACAACATCTGTCCCGTCAACATCTCGGCCAACTTCCGGCGGAAGCAGCCTCAGGAGGCAGCCGTTTGGCGAGTGCAGTCCCCCAAACCCCTCCTCCGGTCCCAGCTGAAGACCCTCTTCCGCTCCTATTACTCGGTGCAGACGGCCGAGTGGCAGGCCCACCCCCTGTACGGCTCCCACACCGGCCTCCCGCGCTTCGCCCTCCACGACCAGCTCTTCCACCTCAATGCCCTGGAGTGGGCGGCCAGCTCCGTGGAGGTGATGGCCGTGGCTGCCAAGAACGTGGCCCTGCTGGCCTACAACCGCTGGTACCAGGACCTAGACAAGATTGACCAGAAGGATCTGATGCACAAGGTGAAGACTGAGCTGTGAGGGCTCTGGGGAGATCCCGGAAGGTCCATCCCCGCCGACGATAGATCACCCCCGCTAGCGGCCACGGTCGGGCAGGCTGCGCTCCCCTGCCAGGCCTCGCTCCGGCCCCTCGTGTGTCAAGCTGCTTCTCCTTCCGGCGTGGGTCCAGGTGGCCCGCTCTCTGCCTCTCTGTCTTAAGGACTCTCACAGTGTTTGCTTCTCTTTAAGGGGGAGAATGAGAGAAGGGAAGGAAATCCCAGCCCGTGTATTCATTTTATTTATTTTTTTTAAGAAGAAATAAAAATCCACCCTCTCCAGCTGCTTCTGATTGGGTTTTCTAACTAGAATACGGGGATCATTGGGAGGAAATACGGGGAAAGAACTATGAACCAGATTTCTTTATTGTTTTCCATTGCCTACTCCCAAAATGTGTGTGAGGCAATACCTACAATGAAATACAGGTACCAGACGGTTACAAATAAAGTAGAAGGGAAGATCAGAAAACATCAGACATGATCAAAGCTTCCTCTGTACTGTGCGCTTGCTAGATGTGAGGCGCTTAGCTGAGAACTTACTAGACACCAGCCAAGCCTCTCAGCAACACTGCATGTCGGGAGACATGGCTGTGGTAGGACCTAAGGAAGAGATGGTGACCTCAGTGGAGCTCTTGGGATAGCTCTGAGCTTCCTGACATCCAGTGGGCAAAGGGAAATATACCAGGCCATAGGAAGAGAAAAGCTTTTCCTCGGCACCTGGAAGAGTTGGCCATTGTGTCCATTATGCAAGGGTCGAAGAGTGATACAGTGGACCTTTCTTGCAAGAATACCGGTTCCTAGGTGGTGGAGGGTGGTCCAAAAATATCCTTCAAGTAGATGGAGGCCCAAATTGGCTTTGAAGTTGTTTTTGCTGTGCTGAGGTGATGGTTGTGTCAGTGAAGAAGACGGTGCCTTTAAAGTGCACGTAGCGCGTACCTGTCGGTTATTATAGGAATTATGAAGCTGGCGCATCGGTAAGAATGTTCTACCTCTGGTTGAAGTAGTAGAAAACCAATCTTAAAGTGGCTTCAGCAATAAAAAGAGGTTTTATTGGTTATGAGAGTCCGGGCACAGGGCAGGCATCAGCTCTGTGCTGTGCCAGCGCCATTTTTTCTCTCCTGGTCAAGGATGGCTGCCAAGAGCGCCCAGGGGCAGCGGTCTCGCACGACTGTGAACACAGTCGGCTCTGGGCCAGCTGGGCAGTGGGCCCCTGCTGAACCAATTCTCTATGACCGAGCAAATGCCGTGTGCTAATTGGTTTAAGACTCAGCTGCTGGACCAGTAATAGGGACACAGGGGATGAGACGAAGCTGATTGGCTTAGAAGAGTCAGGTCCCTCCCCTGGAGCAGCCTTATCCAGACTACAAGTTAGGAGAAGCGGAAAGGGGGTTAGAGAGAGGCACTCTGTCAGCCACGTGCAGGGTGGGGCTGTGCCCTCCCCCCCTTCTCAGGGCCAGTGGAATCAATATGTAATGACATCCTTTCATGGTCTGTGTTTGGAATGAAGATGCCACGGGCTGTCCTATTGTAACTGATGGTCATTGGTTTTGGACCAAGGCCAGTTTCAACCTTGTCCCTGGTAACCATCCCTCCCTTGCATCCCTAAGGAGGTGCGCACAGAAGAGGCAAACGAGGACAATTACATCTGATCCCCAGTCCTCAGCTGGGACTTTGGCTGGTTCTTCAGAAACTTCCTTTATCTGGGTAGACAGGCCTGAACAGCTCAGAACCAAAGCAGGCCAAAGTGCCCATGCTGACAGCTGGCCTGCTTCCCCGAGTCCAAACCTGAGAACTGGATCTCACCACCTCTCTGCCTGCAAGGAAAAGCCAGAGATTCCTGAAGATAGGAGTCGGGATCATAAGTTCCAGCAGGAAGCCTTGGCCCCAGGGCCCACCCCAGCCTTCTCAGACCAGGACAGAAGCCCCCACGGGCCCACAGCCCTCTGGGAGAAGAGAGAGCATTTGCAGAGACAGCCCTATAATTTGCCAAACAGAGCAGGAAGGAGGCCACACTCCTACTCAGTGGTCCTGGGGCAGTGTGGTGGACATTTAAAACTCTTTGCAGGGTCTCCATCCCTACAGCGGGTGACCTAAGCAAAACTTGAACACTTGGGGGTATGGGAGGTGGTGGAGGATAGAGCTGGGAGTGGCTAAAGAATGGGAGGGGCGAGAGGAATGCCTTGCTCCCGATGCACCATTTTTTTTTAATTTTTTTTTAACATTTATTTATTTTTGAGACAGAGACAGAGCATGAACGGGAGAGGGTCAGAGAGAGAGGGGGACACAGAATCCAAAACAGGCTCCAGGCTCTCTGAGTGGTGGGCACACAGCCCGATGCAGGGCTTGAACTCAGGGACCGCGAGATCATGACCCGAGCGAAGGTCGGAGGTTTAACCGACTGAGCCACCCAGGCACCCCCCTACCCCGCTTGACACACCTTTGAAGGAGCAACAGGAGCTGGGGCAAACCTTGGGCTCCCCCTAGAGGCCTCTGTGCATGCGTGCATGCATGCATTCAGCACGCATTCATGCATCCAGCCCTGCACTCTATTGCACTGGACCCCGTGCTGAGTGCTGGAGATGCAGATAAGGCCCCTATGCTCATGGAGTGGGGGGTTCTTACCAGACAGTGTAAAATATGAGTCACACACAGACTCAAACCAAAGGAGGTTCCTGGGCACAGTGTAGACCCAGCTCTCTCCTTGGACCTCCAAAGGTCCTGAGCTCCCTGCTGCTGCCTTTAAACCAGGGGACTAGAAAGGGCCAGCTGCCAGCCCAGGCTCCCAAGGCCAAGTTCCTAGGCTGCAGAATGGTAACACTGGGAAAGACCCTGAAGATCCGAAATCCCATCTGCTTGTTTCACAGACGAGAATACTGAAGCCCAGAAAGTTAGGAAAAAGCAACATCCATATAAAACTAACCGGCACTTACTGAGGATCTCTGTGTGTCTGATGCTCCAGTAGGAGAACAGCCTGTCCCACCCGGATGAGGAGTCTCCCCGCCCAATCCCTATGCCCCAGGGAACCCGAGTCTCCCACTAGAGCAACCATCCTGCAGCTCAGTTCTTCCCACGCCTGCACCCCACCACAAGGCCTTGACGCCGTGGGTCCCTCGTGTGCTGCTGAAGTCTTACTAAGGCCTGGAGAGCGGGCTGTGGGGCCTCACAGGCGAACAACCCCTGGGGAGGAGGGCCGGCTGCTGGAGGCATCAGCTTGGGCTGGCACATGAAGTCTATTTTCCATGTGTCTGGAACCAGGCCAAAGCTTCCTGGGGTAATTTTAACCAGTATCCGCTCTAGAACAATACCAAAAAAGGTAAGTTGCTTACCACCCCAGACAGGCTCATACCTAATCATTGCCCTTTCATGAATTGGACTCTTAAAACCTTCAGAGCTAAAACTGCTTTAGGCACTGAAGGAAGAGTCGCCAAGCAAAGTGGCCCTCTGTTGGCTGTTGGCCCTCCTGTTGAAATTAACCCTGAAGTGCCAGCTGTTCTTAACCTCACAAAATAGCCTGAGCCCCTCAGCTGTCTTGGGGGGAGGGAAGGTATTTTTAGACCCTGGAACAACTGGTTTAGGACTAGCTGCGGGGGGCTAGGAGGTCAGGGGGAGGATTGAATTGCAAGGAGGTAATGGGGGGAGCGGGGACTTATCCAAAGGGCAGGAACCAGCAGGGGTTTAACGACAAGGCAGTCCACACTGCCTTTCTGATCAGCAAAGTATCTTGATATAAGCCAGAGGTTCTCCAAGTTCTCCAAGTGTGGCCCCCAGACAAGCAGCTATCACCCGGGAACCACTGCATTGGAAATGCGAAGTCTCAGCTCCCACCTGGAACCCCTGCACGTGGGGCCCTCGCGATCTGTGTTTTAACGAGTACTCCAGGTGATTCTGGCGCTGGCTAAAGTTTGGGAACCGCCGATATCATGAAACCATCTATCCAGATCCCCTTACACGTAAGGCTGGAGGAAAGAATGATCGACACGGGTGCTTCCCAACTCTTGAGTGTTTGTTCAAAGCGAGGGATCCCAGCCCGGAAAAATCCATACCCGCATGAAAGTTTCAGGGGCTGGCTGGCCCAGATTAAACCACCCCCCCCCCCCCCACTCTCTGGCAACCTGAAGGCTCTTCTGTGGGTCTAGGGCTGACCTGCAGAGAATCTCAGAGCTGAAAGAGCCCTTCTAGGTCACTTACTCTAACCAAAGCAGGATCTGCTCCACAGTATCCATAGAGCTTCAGCATTAGCCGGGCTTTTCCAGAAACCGGAAGCTCCCGCTTCCCTAAGAGCTTGCTCGCAACCGTCCTTGACTTATCTGGGGGAGAGATGGTGTTTGTTCACTCCTATATAGGTTTATATCAACGAAGCTCCAATAACATGGTTGAAGTAGGCTTAACAAACCCAAATTAAAGGAAGTATGTGACTGCCCTAAATGGTAGAGTGAATGCAGTATTTTTTAAATAACCTATGTCAGTGTTGGAGACCGCTGAGCGATGGAATATCCCTTTTTATTGATCTGAAATCTACATCCCAACAGCCTCCCATCCCCCACCCTGGTTTCGGCTTCTGAGCCCCAAGGAGCGAACCCGAAGTCTCGCTTTACAAAAGACAGCGTTTACTTTTCATTGGCCTGGCTTGGCGCGGGGGCGCAGGGCGGGTGGTCTCCGCGCCCCCCCCCCCCCCCCCCACGCAGACTCTGATTCAGAAGATGCAGGTGCAGCCCACCGCAATGGTCTCCATGACCGCACGCTGGCGGCAGGGCCCCGTGCGTGGTGGCAGCGGGCAGAGGCGGCGGCGCACGGGCACCTGGCTGAACACAGGCACGCTCACCATGCTGCGGTCCTCCTGCATGGTGAAGGGGTTCACACAGCCCAGACACAGGCACCGCGCCTCCGGTAGGTCCGCGGGGATGCGGCTGGGGTCGTGGTTGATGCTGCAAGAAGGCAGGAGAAAGCACTGAGTGGAAGGCAGTGGCGGGAGGGTGGGGGAGGGGAGAGCAAATCAGTCCCCAGGTCCCACACCCCTACCTTTTCTCGCTGGGGTTTTCATTCCCACAGCAAGACTGCGCGGTGGTGGAGGATGGACAGTAATTAACTCCGTGTGCCAGGTGAAAAAACCAAAGATCTCGGAAGGCAAGCCAGCCCCCAGGTTATCCAGGCTCAAGGTCACCCAGCTCCCTTCTTTCATCCACCAGTTGCCCATCCCAGTACTAGATTCTGCTCTGGGATTGCAAAGAAGTTAAGGCCTTCTCCGTCTACCCGCCCCCCCCCCCCCGCCATATTCATATCCCTGGGAAACTTCTTCCGTGGGAAACGATAGATGAGCACATTGATGCCTAATCCTCACGAGAAGAGGAGTCAGGAAGCCTGGCTTCTATTCTGACTTCGTTTCTATTTGTTCAGCACATATTTTTCAGACACCCACCATGTGAGTCTGTCCTGGACATTAGGTGTTCACTGATGGGCAACACAGACAAGTTCCCTCCCAGACCTGAGAGTACAGGGACTTGTTTTATGACCTTGCCTTCTCTGTGCCTCAGTTTCCTCATCTGCTAATTGGGAGGGAGGGAGTTTGACTGCGGACCTACAGCATCAGCATCACCAAGAGCTTGTTAGAAAAGCAGAATCTCATCCCTGCCCTAGACCTCCTGGATCCAAACCTGCATTTTTATAAGACCTCCCCCCCCCCCCCCCCCCCCCCCCCCCCCCCCAGATTCAAGGGCACAGTAAGTTTTGAAGTCCAGCTTTGAGCAGGATCTTTATGGAGCCCTCCAATTCCCACATTCCAGATACGGTAGCCACTAAGCCACATGTGGCTATTTAAATTGAACTTAATCACAATTAGTCAACTATCCCTCAGTTAAGATAAATAAATTTAAGACAAATAAAATAATCAAAATTAGCTCCTCAGCTACACTAGTTACTTTTCAAGCGCTCAACAGCTCAGTGCCTACCGTGTTAGACTTTCCATCATCCCAGAAAGCTACGCACTTCTAGGATCTCAGGACCTAAGTTGCGCCCCTAAAAAATCTTTGGCCTGACTTGTGAGCGACGACCCTTCAAGGTTACTCGGTTTCTTCCAGCACGCAGGCATTTGGCCCCTTGTGCATGCCAGGCTCTGTGCTTAGAAGTAGAGCTTTGACCGAGGTAAGGCACCGACCCTGTAGTCTGAGAACAGCGGGTTTTGGTTCCCGATCACGTGGAGGTGTGTGACATGTCACTCTCTGGGCCTCTTCCTGCAGATTTTGACGGAGTGGGGCACGAGAGTCCTTAGATGACTGATGCAGGCACTGGGGAGGTGCCAGTCGTGAGAGGCAGATGTAGACACAGAACTCAATACCGCCCTGCAGGCGCTGTGACTGGGAGGGTGTACAAGGCACGCCGAGGCAGAGGAAGTGAGAGCCTTGCAGGCACTCCAGCGGGGACGTGGGGAACACGAATGCCAGGGCTCTGCACAGACAGCTCATTTAATCACAAGCCTATAAAACCGACGAAGTTTGAACTACCGTCATCCCCACTGACACGCAAGAAACTGAGGCTCGGAGACGCTGAGGCTGCCCAAAGCCACGCAGCGAGTAGGGGACAGAGCCGAGATTCAAACCCAGGCACTCGGGCCTCCCGATCCAAGGTGTAACTATTACGATGGCGGGGACAGTGGGCACGGTGCCCCCCCTCCCGCCCCCTACACGCACCTTGCCTGTGGCTGCCCAGCCCAGCCTACCTGTAGCCCCAGGGCGACAGACTCCTCTTGTTGGACAGCCACAGCTGCAGGTTGACTTCACACTTCCTCCTGGCCGGCTCAGAGCTGTTCCTCAGCTGGGCTACCATCTCCCCGAGGTTCTTCTCGTATTCCTCCATGCGGGCGTACGGCTTCGCCTGTGACACCAGGTCCAGAGGCACCTGGTGAGGCCCAGAAGCCAGCGTTCCAGGCCGCCCTGGCCCCTTCCTCTTGCCTTTGGGGTTCCTGGCCTGGCCCAGCCCCAGGAAGATGGAGACGGTCAGAAGGAACAGCTGGGAAAGAAGGCCACACGTCAAAGATAGGAGAGCCGGGTGTCCCTCTGGGCCAAGACTCCAGGCTCAGGGAAGAGAGAGGGAAGAGGGCCTTTACGGGGACCGCCCCACCTGCCAGGCCACCACAGGTATAGACATGTGGACAGGACTAAGTCCCGCCTGTATCACCTCTTCAAAATCTCCCCACCTTTCCATTTATCCATCTGCACCACCATCCCTCAACAGCCTCCCACCTGGTCTCCTCACATCCCCCCGGTCTCCTTCAATCCGTTCTCCGCACCATGGCCAAGGACAGCTGCTTGAAATGCCGATCTGATGTTAACCTCCTGCTTGACCGTTCACCCTTAGGGTAAAGACACCCCTACTCTGCCACATGGTCTGACCTCTGCTGAGCCCTGCCTCCTCCAATCTTACCCCTGACTTCCTCTCACACCTGCGCTCCAGCCTCTGACCTTCTCTCCAGCCCTTCCTCCCAAAATGCTCCTTCCTGCCACAGGGACTTTGCACAGGCTGCCACCCGCAGAGTCCTGCCTCCCTCATTCATCTAAATGCCTCTTACCCCTCAACCCCTCATGTCTCAGCCCAGTGTCACGTCCTTCGGGATGTCTCAGTGGACCTTTTGGGGCTCTCAACACCACACGCCCCTCGCATGCCTGCAGACCTAGAGTTCACATGTGTGGTTCTGTTATGCATCCCTCCCCTACTAAGCACGGACTCCACGCAGGCAGGCATTGCAGCAGCTTCCATATACTGTCTCCTCCCCTGTGACCGAGTCAGTCAACGGCTGTCACCATCCCTGCCCCTTCTGTAGCTTACAGTCTGGGTGGGGGAACAGACGGTGAACAAGTAACAAGCACCTAAATCTCTAGCGACGAATGTGATGATGACGCGGGCTGCCTGTGGCTAGAGATCAGGGCCAACCGCTTAGCAGCAGCCGAGTGGTCCCGCAAGGCCTTTCTGGGGAGCCGGCATGTAGGTGAAATTTGAAGGATCAGAGGGAGGCAGATGTGGGCAGAGGGAGTCTAAATATCTCACGGGGGTGGGGGTCAGGGAGGGGTGGCAGCGTGAGAAAAGGTTTGCGTCGGTGAAGAGCTTTGCCGGGGAAACCGCGAGGCTGAAATAGAGTGTGCAGAGGAGGGGGCGTGAGATGAAGTTGGGGAGATGGGCAGGTCGCGGCTGAGGATCCCTGTTGGACTCCATGACACCTGTGCCCCCCTCGTCTATGCCCGGCCCTCTCCCTGCCCCCCACCCCATCCACGCCTCACCCGTATCCAACCTCGCCAACCTCCGTCCACTTCTTCCCATAGAACCCAGAGCGTCAGGAAAGTCTCTGGCTCGCTCAGGAGAAGCCCCAGGAGCCTGGCAGGACCCGACTCTCCCGCAAGGCAGGGAGAGAAGGGCCAGGACTGGGGTGGGGCCCAGGGCTTGCCAGAAGGGAAGAATCTTGGTTGGGGCGGGGGGCGGGGAGGGGGGGGGTTTACCTTGTCCCTGCATCTAACCAGGCTCCCACCTGCCCCGAACCACTCACCTCAGCACCTGCACAGCCCAGGCCTGACCGATCCAGGCTACCCAACAAACCTTGACCCTTGAACACAAGTTCCAGCACAGCCCCTCCTGGCAACACCACTGCCTGGCACAAAATCCACCAAAGAGATTCAAGTCGCTAAATTCTTCCCTTTTGGTCCCGGATTCCGGTGCAGGAGAAAAGGCCTCCTTCGCAATTGGCTTTCTCCTCTGGGCTGCTCACCCTGGCGCCCTTGAACTCGGGCCCTCCACTCAGAGAAACCCAGAACAGGATCCAAGTCCCCCCACCTCCCCTGGGAAACAGAAACACAAGGACTTGCCCAAGGTCACACGGCCTGGCTCTCAGGACCCAGGGACTTCTCTGGAAGAACCCCGATAACGCAGTTTGCCAGGCTCCCCCGCCCCGGACGGCTTGGGCCTGAAAGGGCTTCGCTGTGGACGGGCTGAGCCCAGTTCAGGAGCCCGAGCTGTCGGCCATGGCCGCAGGCTCTGAGACCGGTCTCTGTTTCTTCCTCGCCCTGGGGGAGAGACGGCAGAGGGAGAACTCACCTCTGCAGATTCCAAGCCAAACAGAGGCAGCCATGAATCAATAGGAGAGAAGTAACGAAACACTCAGGCCCTAAAATGGGGTGGGGGTGGGGAAGAGCCACGTACCAGGTTGTGCGGCCAGTCCATCCCGCGAGCCAGGCGGTTGGCCAGCAGCTGCCGCCCGCCTGGAACCCCAGATGCCTCCTCCAAGAGAATGGCAGCAACAGGAAGGAGCGAAGCAATTATAGCTCGTCAGGGGGCTGCTGGGGGGTGGCTGGGTGGGCTCGTCATCAGCTGGGAGCCTCGGGCCCCCAGCTGGCTGGGCCTGGCGGCGAGGGGCGTGGGGGCAGGCCAGGAGCCGGGCCGAGGTGCCCGGGGGCTGTTGACTGAGGGACAATGCCCTGTGTGTCCGGCGGGGCCCTGGCGGGTGGGACCTCCGCCTGTGGCCTGCGGCTAGCCACCCGGCCGGCACCCACAGGGCCGGCTAAGACAATCAGCTTCGTTTGCTTTGGGGATGGCAAGGGGGTGAGGGCGGAGGCGGGACGGGCTGTCCGTTGGTCAGGAGAGCAAATGTTCTCGAGTGTGCCAGCCAGGAGCGGGACGCGGGCCCCGTCTCCCGGGGAAACAGCCCTCAGGCCCTCCGGCCTCAGCCAGCCTCAGGTGAGTTCAACGGCCCTGGGTGGGGGAGCCCCACCCACCTAGTCAGTTCTCAGGAAGGGAAACTGAGGCCAGAGCAAGGAAGGGACTTGTCGAGGATTACACAGTGGGTAAGAGACGACAGAGCCGGGATTCATACCTGCTCCCTGTGCAGGCCTCTATCCCCCACCCCATGCTGTTTGTCTTGGGATATTTTCTGCACAATTCTGGCCTGCTGTGAGCATGTTTCTGAATCTGTGCTCCTGCGCCGGCCAAGTCGCAGTTCAGGAGGACTTCGTGGCTGGCTGTTCTGCCCTTCCCGATGCAGCGCCCCCCCCCCCCGCCCCCATTCCATGTAGAGGGTCTTCCGTCCAGGGGCCTGCCCCTGTGTAGCTGTCTGTGACTTTGACTCTCTCTCAGCCTCAGTCTCCTTCTCTGTAAAATGGGAGTCATGCCCAGGAATCGACAGTCGCCTGGCCCCTTTCTTCCTGAAATCGTTCTGAGCCTCACTTCCCACCTCTCTAGGATGGGGGGGAATCACGGCGGCCACTACTTGGGGCTGTTAAAAGGAGTAAAGGAAATAAACCGTGTTTAACAGCTGGCACAGTACCTGACATGTAGTAAGTGCTCAATAAACACTTAGCTGTTTATGACGAAAATGATCATTATGAAATAATCATATAGTTGTTATTATAAACATTAGCCGTTCTCATTAGCATTAGAGCCCGCGTGGTTCTCATCGCTCAGCCAACTCTCCTTCCTACCCCCCGGGGCCCTGAGAGAGCTCTGGGCTTCACAGGCTCCGGCCGCAATGTGGTGAGCTCGGGTGACCCCAGGATCCCACGCTGAACTGAGCAGCCCCGCGGGGGCCTGGGTCTCTCACCTCAGGTGAACAGCCCGGCCAGGCCCCGATGTGAGGGAGCCAGTCCCCCCAGGGAGGCGGAGGAGGGCTGGGAGGGAGCGTGCAGAGGACAGGGAGTGTCTGTGAGCAAACACTGGGGACTGCAGCGTCTTGCAGAGGGCCACTCCTGGCCATTTACAGGAATCGGCTGAGGGAGAGAACGCCGAGTGCGACGCGCTCCTGAATGTCACAAGATTAATCTGTCCGGGGCAGGTTTCCACAGCATAACTGAGAAACTGGCTGAGGCGGGAGCTCGTGGAGAGATACCACCATATTTGGTCAAATACTAGACAGGACTCTATTCTATCACTGGAAACTCCAGAGGGAGGGGGGACTCCGAAAATACCTCCTCAGGCAGCGAGGGCCCCCCACTCCGGCTGCCTCAGCCCCACCGCCACTGTCCTCGGGGCAAGCGTGAGGGGGTGAGGGCTGGGGGGCAGTCTCCTCGCTACCCCTCTGCTGCAGCCGGCAGGGGGACCGACCAGCATGCAGCTGGGGTGGCCCCACCCGCAGCCCGGCATCCACAGAGAGGGAAGTCTCAAAGACACGACTTAGCTTCCTTCGCTTCCAGCTTCAGTGCGCGTCAATATGGATTCCAGGGTCCTGGCCTCAGAGCTCTGACAAAGCAGGCCCAGGAATCTGCACCTGACAAGGAGCCAGTCTGGGAGCTACAGGAATCCTTACCCGTCATCTTCTCCTCCCCCCACCCAACCTCCACTTGAGCACGGGAGACGGAGGCCAGGGAGGGGTGGGCCTCACCCTAGCTGACATGGTGTGTTCGTGTCAGAGCCCCATGAGGCTGGTTAGAGCATGCCTCAGTCTCCTAATTCTTACTGCTCTTCCCCCAAAGTTTACACCTACAGCCCTGGGCCCGGCTGGGGCTCCAGACTCCTCCCAGTCGGGACGGGGAATCTGTGAGGTCCCCAGGGAAGGTGCTTCAGGGAGTCAAGGATGGGCCCAGTGACCATTACTGGGTTTCCCATGCCTGGGCCAGCTCGGGCCTGGAAGGAGGTCCCTTCCTCCAGCCTAGGTTTCTAGAAACCACTGAAGGGTCATCTGCCCTCAGAGATGTCCTAAGTGTGAACCCTCCTGGCAGACCACCATGGGACCCAACCCAGGCCTGAGAGGGAGGCCTAAGAACTTGGGGTTCTTGGGTTCACGGCAAAGTTGGAGTCGTTAGGATTTGCTCACGGAAGGTGGTTGGCACTCGTAAATGAGGGAAGGGGCGGATGTGCTGGAGAGGAAGGGGCAGGGGGTGGTCTTGCTCAGTCTCCAGACAGCCCTCTGGCTGCAGAGCCTGCCATGAACTGTGCTGTGCTCACCACCAGGTGGCGCCACCAGAAAGCCAGACGACCCTGAAGAGGGGCCGCAAGCCCTGAGGGAACCTCACACCAACCAAGTCTGAATGGGCCCTGGCTTTGCAAATGAGGGGACCAAGTGATGGGGTATGGGTCCCGGGCCTGCCCCTGGCAGCCCAAGTGACCCACTGTTAGGGTCAAGCGCTGAGACACCTCCCAGTCACTGCAGGAAGGGCACAGCCACCGAGAGTGAAGGGGCAGGGATGGGGTAGAGGCCTCCGTCTGCCTTGTGAGTGATTCCCTTCACTTGGAGCATCTAGTATGTTCTAGGCCTTGGGCATTTGTCACCAGGACATCATCATTTTCAGAAAATAACAACCAGTAATAGTAACAGCTACTGCGTAATATCTACTGACTGACTGCCAGGCCCTGTGCTAAGTCCTTCGTGTGCAATTGTTTCATTACATCTTCCCAGCCACCCTGTGGCGAGGTCCTAATTTTATCCCTTATCTACAGAGGGGGGAAACTGAGGCTCAGGGAGCCCAAAGTCACAGGGTTCAAAGCAAGTTTGTCCGATTCCTGTACATGCTGTTCCCTGCAGTGGGGGACAGAAAGGACAGGAGACGAGAGGGGACGGCCAGCTGGTCATTGAGGAGGGGCTATGCTTGCCTCAGCCTGACCTGGACATCCTCACCAAACAGGTCCGTGAATGCTGGGGAGGTCACCGAACCCAAGCCCAAACCAGAGTCCTCAAGGGGACCTGAGAGCTCCCAGGGGGTGAGCGAGACGCCCAGCAGTGTTCCCAGCACGTGGTAGGCATTCGCGAAATCTTTGCTGCGTTGACTCAAAGCAGCTATATGTAATATGGAGTGTTAATGCTGGAGTGGAGAACAGGAGGCCAGAGCATCAGGGACCTGTAGGAAGAGGTAGAGCCCAGGGGTAAGGGTTCAGATTCTAGAGATGGACAGACCTGAGTTTTACTCCTGCCTCTATCAGTTCACAGCTATGTGTCCTCGGGACAGTCCCTTGACTTCTCTGAGCCTTGGTTTCTTCTGCACAGTGGAGATAATAATGACCTGGCTTGGATAGAATGTCGTGAGGATCAAATGAGATAATGCATGTTGAAAGACTTAGCCGAGCGCCTGACAAAAGTAAATGCTCAATTAAAGGTGGATGCAGTTGTCACTGCTATTATTAAAACAAGCTCTGATTTGGGCCTTCAAGGATGCTTCTGGAGTGTGCTTGAGTGGGAAGGGCATTGTGAGGTGGGAACAAGGATAGAACGTGCAGAAGAATGCACAGGCCCCGTTTCCAGGAGGCTCACCTCATAAGGAGGGCCTATGGGATTCAGTCTAAAGACGTGCCCAAGTGAGCCCAGTACGGTCTGGTGGGGGGGGGGGCAGGAGACTAACAGGCGCCTCTCTTGCAAGATGGAGGGGGGCTGTGGCCAGGAGGGCGCATCCTCCACAGGAGGTCTTGGCTCTCCTGACATGCTGCCCACCCCGCCCGCCACCCTCCTGGGTAGGACTCTTTCTCCCAGGCCCATATTTGCACAAATGCCTGCCTCACTGCTCACTCGAGAGCCCCAGCCAAGAGGCACTATTTTAAGCTCCCTGGACGGGAACACTGTTGGTGGGAACAGACCCAGCCAGCAAACTCCCAGTTCTCAAAAAAGGGAAAGGCCTGGGTGAATGGGAGGCCCCTGGGGTGTCCACATGACCCTCTGCCCAGGCCAGGTGCCGAGGCCTTCTCCCCCATTGGGGGGGCAGTCAAGGAAATGGGAGTAGGGGTAGGACTCTAGGATGTGGACTTGTACTCGGGGCCTAGATGGCTAGGGCCTCCTTCTGCCCAGCAGCCAGCCTTGAAAACACCAAGCGTGTGTTTCTGAATTACCGATCGACTTCGCCCGGTACCTCGTCTCTTGTTAGCACTCACCACCCATACAACCTCAGACCCGGGGGATGTCCCGTGCGGCCCCTCCCAGCACAGGATCCCCTTTTTAAGCATCTCGGTTGGACACCTTCATTATAAGGGAGAGCTCATTTCTCCCTGAGAATGCACATCCTACTTTTCCTAACCTCAGTGAGCCTCAGGTTCCTCTTGGGGTTGTTTAAATGGATTTATCATGAAAATTATGATGTGCCTGGCACACAACTAGTACTAAATATTTGGCACATTTTAGCTGTTTTTATTGTGACTTGATTGGCTTTGTGTGTGCCTGTGTTAGTTGGATGGTGTTTTACTTTATTTATATTTTTTAATTTTTTTTAAGCTTTATTTATTTTTGAGAGAGAGAGAGAGACAGAGTGTGAGTGGGGGAGGAGCAGAGAGAGGGAGACAGAATCTGACGCAGGCTCCAGGCTCCGAGCTGTCAGCACAGAGCCTGACGCGGGGTTCAAACTCACAAACTGCGAGATCGTGACCTGAGCTGAAGTCGGATGCCCAACCGACTGAACCACCCAGGCGTCCCAGTTGGATGGTGTTTTAGTGCGTGTATGCTATTTTTGCTTTTTGATTGTGGAAAAACAGTACAGGCTAATATTTAAAGCATGGACTCTGCACCAGAGTGACCTGAACCCCAGCCTCTGCACACGACAGCTGGGTTAGCTTGGGCAAGTGACCTAACCTCTCTGATCCTGTGTGTGTCCTCCTGGAAAGGAGGGCAGATTTAATGAGATGATGCATGCAAAGCATCTGGCTCAGCATGTCGCTCAGTGAATGCCCTGCTATTATTTTGTTGTACCCATTGTTCTTTACTCTTGCTCAGTCAGGTCACCCAGAACAATTCTAGTCAGCCCTCTTCTAGAAAGTTTTAACTGCCAGAGGCCCAGTCATAGAATAGACTGCCCTGGGAAAGAGCGAGCTCCCCATCAGCCGGGTTGTTTTAGCAGCAGTTGGGAGTGGTATGAGGGAGGTTCAAGAAGAGGAAATGCGGGGGGGGGGGGGGGGCCTGGCTGTCCCAGTCAGCACGGCACACAACTCTTGATCTCACAGTCATGAATTCAAACCCTCCACTGAGCATGAAACCTACTTAAAAAATAAAACCAAATAAAAACGAAGGAAAGGGCCGGGCTTGTTGAGTTTTAACAGTTCCCTTCCAGCCCTGAGAGGTCTGAGTCCCAGGTCCGAGGCCTCAGGCCCGCTGATGGGCCTCCACTTGTCCAGACCGGGAACAGGAAGGAACCCAAAGAGGCCCATGAGGGATATGGACTAAACAGCCTGTCCCCAGAGCAGACAGAGGCGCCGGGCCCCCTGCCCACCGACATATCTTCCCCTCAGTCCCGGGGGATGTTTATTCTTCGGTCAGAGTTTATAGGACGTCTGGACTTACAAGATCCAGAGTTCTGACTTTTCCCTGAAAGCTGTCAGCCCCTCCTCCTGCTGGGTGGGTCTGCATCTATTTTGGGTGGGAGGCCCCATCGTCCAGGAGGAGGCTACAACCGTGAGAAGGGTTCTCTTCAGCCCCCCAGAGCCCAGACCTGGTGGAGAATAAAGCTTGGGCTTGGGGAGGGGGGTAGAGAGGATGGAAGGAGAAAGAGCTTGGTGTCACCTGGCTGTTTGTAGGAGAGGAGTCCTCCAGGGGAGGGGTGGGGAGAGGGGAATTCCTTGGCAGCTTGGGTTCAAAGCCCTGCTCCCCCAACATAGCTGAAAGGCATAGTATTTATCAGAGTCTGCCTTACATATTGGCTTCTGTTACTGGCTCACACAGCGATGTTTTGGTGTCTGTTTTGGTGTCTGTGGGAGCGTGTATTTGTGGATGGGGTCTTACGGGTGCATGTTTTGGAGGCCTCGGGTGAGAGCCTCTTGCAGATTGGGAACGTGGCTTATTCACACACGTGCTTCTCGGCGTCTGACTCAGGAGCCAGCTGTGACCAGGGCAGGCCTTGCTGAGCCACCGGAGAAACCCTAAGAGCTACCCGATACCCACCACTTGGGGGACAGGCAGCGACCCCAGGACAGGTCCCACTGCCCTTCTTCAGCAAGGAGCCTTGACGGCCGTAGCCAAGGCATCCGTCCCCGGTCTGCCTCCCCACCTGGAAACCAGTCTCAAAACTGTACAGGCTCTTAGGGCTACAGGGAGTCCCAACCTGGGCCTCCCTGCAGAAGGAGGTCGGAACCTCCTGAACTTTCCTATGAACCCGTTAGCTGATGATACTGAGAAGGCGCCCCAGGTGGTCGTTTAAATATCTTGCCTAGGGCCTTCTGTAAGTTTCTGTGAGCTGTGACTTTACTATATGGGCAATGAAAAGCCTCGAGAGTCCTTGAAGAGGGTTCACTCACCTCTTGACAAAGACATAATGTGTCAGGCCCTGTGCTTAGCCCCGGGTCATACAGCAGTGAACAGCTAACAGTTCCGAGCTCATCATCTCAAAGAGGGCGGCAGAGGGCGCCTGGGTGGCGCAGTCGGTTAAGCGTCCGACTTCAGCCAGGTCACGATCTCGCAGTCCGTGAGTTCGAGCCCCGCATCGGGCTCTGGGATGATGGCTCAGAGCCTGGACCCTGTTTCTGATTCTGTGTCTCCCTCTCTCTCTGCCCCTCCCCCGTTCATGCTCTGTCTCTCTCTGTCCCAAAAAAATAAATAAACGTTAAAAAAAAAAATTAAAAAAAAAAAAAAGAGGGCGGCAGATACAACAATATTGATATTTTAGGACCAGGCTGAGGGCCCGTGACCTCCGCTCTCAGGGCCTGTGGAAGAAGATACAATGTCTCCAGTACGTGACATCTTGCCAAATTTCTACTGAAAGGACGGTTCTCATAAATACTGAATTTGTGAGGGAAGAGGAAGAAATGGCTGGCCGGTGGGGAAGCTGACCATTTCCAAAGTCTGGTTCCCAGGAATGAAGCCTCCATAATTGTTCTAATGTTGGAAGACAGTTTCAAGGGGCGCCTGGCTGGCTCGGTCAGAAGAACATGTGACTCTTGATCTTGAGGTCGTGAGTTTGAGCCCCACATTGAGCGTAGAGATTACTAAAAAAAAAATAATAATAATAAACTTTTGTTAAAAATTAAAAAAAAAAGAGTTTCAAGGTTTCCGGCCCCGGGAGACAGAGGTGGTATATATACCCTTCGGACCGAGACAGACGCTGCCGATAACTGCGTGGTGGTCAGAGTGAGAGCTTTTGTGTATGTGTAGCTCTCTACGGTTTACAAAGCACTTTTACATCCTTGACTCTTATTTCCTTGTATCAACCACCCGTGAATATAAAGATTTTTATAGAAGAGGAAACTGGGTAGGAAAACAGTGAGGAGAGAAAGTGCAGAGCTTAGGCTGAAAGCCTGGGTCCCCAGGGCCACTTTTGACCACCACCTGCCCCTAACCTTTGCCCCCAGCTTAGGGAATGAGCTTTGGGAACCAGGCAGCGGTTAGAGGTGGGCACCCATGTCAGTGGGCAGGATACACAGCACCAAAGTCCATCCGAATTCTCTTCGACGTGGCCTGGCTGTGCTCTGTGAACAAGCCTACCCTGAAGAGAATTGTGTCTGGCAAGAGAGCTCAGTGCCAAGGGGCCATGTTTTCTGAGTCAGCTCTGGAGAGAATTCTAGGGTCGGGCTGACCCCAATCTCTCTCTCTCCCCCAGGGGTGGAAAAACTGAGACTGTTTGACTCCTTGGTTTGGTGATTACATAGCCATGTCCACAATTTTTTGTCTCCCATATTGGGATTCCCTGGCGTTCTATCCCATTATCTCAACCGCAGGGCTAGCTAGCTGTGACACTGTCTTTCCGGAATTACTCACAAATCTCCAACTGTTTTAGACCGTTTCCTTGAACCTCAGGATCAGCAGGACCTTATGGTCATTTTGCGGGCTTCTCAGTGATGCTCCTAGTAAATGCTCCCTGGTCTCTTATTAGGCGCTGCTTGATTTAAACGTCGGCCTCCCTGCTCCTTCCGTCTGCTGATGACAAATTTGCTCTTTGAGAACAAACGGAACAAAGTTGCTCCTTCTGCCCTGTGACGAGCAGTGTCACTCAGGATAGGCCACAATGTGCAGCGGTAAGAAACACCTCCCAGATCTTGGAGGCTTACTCCAGCAAAGGTCTCTTTCTCACCTACGTTACGAGTCCTACGTAGGCTCCCGGCGCATGCTCTGCTCGTCTGAACCGCTCAGGGACCCAGAATGATGGACGCTTCCACAAGCACCACAACAGGATCAGGGGGTTGGAGGCCGCGGATTTATGCAGGTCAAGAATGGGCCCTGGAGTCTCTGCTCCAACCACTTATTTCCTTCCGGCAAATTCTTTCCTCTGTAAGGGTCAGTTTCTTATCTGTCAAATGAAGATGAAAAAGTACGTCCCTCACGGACTTGCCGTGAGGTTAACTGAGAAGATGGATAGAAGCCTTCAGCACAGTCTGGTTCATAGAATGAACTCCATAAACGTCAGCGGTTATGATGTTAACAGAACATTGGCCGCTTAACGGGGGCTACCATTTCCAGACAGCCACAGCCCTGGCTCTTTCCACGCTTCCCCATCTTGGCCAGTTTGAACTCCTTTGAAGAGTTAAGGAATTATTCTTCTTCCCACACGTTATTTTCACATTTGGGGGGAGGGGGTCATGTATTATATCTCATGAGGGAGGAGCTTGACGGTTCAAAGCTGAGGCAGAAAAGGTGTATGTCTGTGTGTTGCCAACCCCAAACTAGATGTACCCTGTTCAAGGTTCATTACCAAGTCCTTTGGGAAAGTTCAGAGAATGGAGATCAAATTTGGAGAAGTATCCTTGCTTGAGATAAAACCCAATGGTGGAGAGACACAGAAATCAAACTGTAGAATATCCGAGTTAGAAGAGGCTTTCAGAGGGGCTCCTGGGTGGCTCAGTCGGTTGAGTGTCCGACTTCGGCTCAGGGCATGATCTCGCAGTTCATGGGTTTGAGCCCCGCGTCAGGCTCTGTGCTGACAGCTCAGAGCCTGGAGCCTGCTTTGGATTCTGTGTCTCCCTTTCTCTGTGCCCCTCCGCTACTCATGCTCTGTCTCTCTCTGTCTCAAAAATAAATAAAAATATTTTTTAAAAATTAAAAAAAAAAAAAAAGGAAGAGGCTTTTGGAACAAACAAGTCTCATCAACTCGTCTCTTTTACAGACGGAGAAACACAAGTCCAGAGACGAAAAGAGACTGATAGAATGTCACACACCAATGAGGCCTGAACCCACTCCCTTTAATCCCGGTCTTGGTGCTATCCACATACCTCATAAGAGGACAAGGGGACACCGTTCTTCACCGTTGGGATGGGGGGCTGATGGGGGTGGAATCTCTTTGGAATTGCGGCTTGTCCTCAGTTCACGGAGTTGTACTCGGCAGAGTTGTAAAGCTAAGAACTTTATAAACATTACCTTATTAAGGCTTCTTGAAAACCCAAAGTCACAGCTCCTCTGGGTCATGGGACATGCGTTGAGCATCCAGTGAACAAACAAAGGGTAACGTTACGTTTTTCACTTCGTTTAGGAAACCTGGCTTCTAATTATAGGATTTGTTTAACAGTCCTGAATGGTTTACGAAGCCTTGGATCAGCCTCAGTCCCCAGGAGGGTCAGCCGGGGAGACACGGACAGGGTGGGGGCAGGGAGGCAGGGAGAGGCAGGGAGAGGCAGCCAAGGGGAGAGATGGACAAACAAGGTCAATTTAAGCCAGGGCTTAGGGGGCGCTAATCGTCCCTCATCCCCTCAACCAGGTGGCTCCCAGTGGGAAATTATCTCCAATAACCGTTACCATAACACTTTCATACAGGGGCAATGAACATGAATTTGCTCTCGGGGCAAGCAGGTAAGACAAGGGTCACATTACTATTCAGTGCCCTCTCAGACTGAACCCCCTGCAACCGCCGTCATTATTAGCACACCCCCTACCCCTTCCAGGGAGGTGGGCGAGGGGCTGGCTCCACCTCCATGCTTATTTCAATAAATAACTTTAACTAAGTTGTTTTTTAAATAAATCTGTATAAATTCTGTAAAATACTATTATATGAATATGTTATATTCCCTTAACACAAAAATAGAAATTAGAAAAGATAGATGTAAAAATGGAAGTCCCTCATGTTATATATAATATAATATAATATAATATAATATAATATAATATAATATTATATTATATTATAACGAAGTGCCTATGGTTAAGGTCACCACCTAAGGAGGCAAGGAGGTTAACTAAGGGATAGGGAATGGGATCATTATTAGGCTGAAAGGCTCCCCTGCTAATGCAGCCCAAGTCGGGGTATGGAGATCTTGCCAAACTGCTTCCAGGACAAGACAGTTAAGGTCCAGCCCATCTACCATCCGGCCACATTTCCCTCCTCACTCAGGACCCCATTGCAAGCTCAGCCCAGCCCCTGCCACTCAAGGAAACCCCTCAAACCCTCTCCTTGTCCCAAATGTCCCTCTGCCTCCATTCCTGACTCAGCACATGTGCTCACACACACACACACACACACGCCTCTAAGTCCCTTGGACAACGCAGCCTGTGCTTTCTCGAAGCTAGGTTCGTGATTTCCAACGTGGGGAGTCATTCCAAGCTCAAGAAAAATATTAGGGTCTTTTATTTTTACTTCTATCTTCTCTAATGTCTATCTTTTATTTGTTAAGGGAAGAGGCTATATTATTAAAATCGTGTTTGGGGCACCTGGGTGGCTCAGTCATTTAAGCGTCAGACTTCGGCTCAGGTCGAGATCTCATGGCTCGTGGGTTCGAGCCCCGCGTTAGGCTCTGTGCTGACAGCTCAGAGCCTGGAGCCTGCTTTGGATTCTGTGTCTCCCTCGCTCTCTGCCCCTCCCCTGCTTGCGCTCTGTCTCAAAAATAATAAATAAACATTTAAAAAGTTATTTAAAAAATCGTTCTTGACAGAATTTATAAAGATTATTTATTTATTTATTTATTTATTTATTTTAAAATTTTGAGAGAGACAGAGATAGTGCAAATGGTGGAGGGATAGAGAAAGAGGGAGACAGAGAATCCCAAGCAGGCTCCACACTGTCGGCACAGAGCCAAATGCGGGGCTTAAACTCATGAAACTGTGCGATCATGACCTGAGCCGAAACCGAGAGTTGGACACTTAATCAGCTGAGCCACCCAGGTTATGCCCCTAAAAAGTTATTTTTAAAACAACTTACTTAAAAATAAAGTGTTGTTTACTTTTAAGGTTTTATGATTAAAAATGTTGAGTTCCCCTGGACCAGGGCTGGGAACTCAGTGCTCCTTAACTCTAGGTGGAGTGAGGGGCCCCATCACCCCCCCAAGATTTCGAGGCCTCTTTGCTCTCCTGAGTTGGGAAACAAAAGCATCTCATTCTTTCTCTTTCACATTCTGAGCACCTTGGACGTTTAGATGCATGAAGATAGCAAGCACACAGTAAATTCATTATTAAACTGTGGTAAACCCAGGATTCAAACTCAGATCCAGTGGGCTCCAGAGCCAAGCCCCATTCCATCCACTGCGGACACTGTGTGACACACAGATTAGTGACATATATCTGTTCTACTTCCAGCCCCTCACTCGGTACTTTTGCAGAGAACAAGCGTCAATAACATTTATACAACAGTTAGCAATGCTGCCCAGTGCTGCGGGACTTGCTGTGGGTAATATGGGGTCAACAGCATGGAAGGGGCAGAGGGGCCAGTCCACCCTCCATGTCTCCTGATGTTCCCTTAGTTAGCCCACCCACTTTGGGGTCCTGTTGGTGTGGGAGGGCTTGGGCTTTGCCTTCTTTGTATATCACCTGCTGGAAGCCAGAAGTTCTATGGAACCATGCTGGGAGTGGGGGGCAGGGGAACACTCCCCGGGAGGCCGATCTCTAGACCCCAGGTGTCCTCATGTGTAAAGTGGGGTGAAAAGTCCCACCCGTCTGCCTTCCTTGGGGATCTTTGGGAGGATCCACAGAGTACAGGACAGAGTCTAGGGAAGGGGCTGTTGGGGGCAGGTGGTCTGGTTAAGAATAGTGCCTGGGGAGGAGTGTTGTTCAGGTGGTCTCAGGTCTCAGACCCCGGGGAGTGGGGGTCCAAGTCAAGAGATGGGCTGGTGATGAACTGGCAGCACAGAAGACTGCCACCACCATCAGTGAACACCCCCAGAAGCATCTCTTCTCTCACCTCCCCCAAATATCAGGGTCAAATTGCCCTTTTCAAACCAGGAAGGCAAGGAACGGCGACTCAGGTAGTTGTGGCCCCCTGGGAAAAATGGTAGGGTCGGGGAGGTCGGAGTATACCACCAATCTTAGAGGGGCTGAGGACCTCAGCCACTAGGCATGTCGGCCAAATGGTGGCCTTCTCCAATGTCCAGATCCGATGGCTTCAGTTCCGGATCCACACTTTTGACAAAACTCAAACTCTCTTGAGTTTTACGGGAGCGAGTGCCTCCTGGATTAGTCCTCGCTTGGCACAGCCTGCTTCTCAAGGCACTGGCTCCTAACTTGAGCTCCTGTCCCCGCTCACGTCCCCCCTCCCCACCCCCGCATCACCAGGCGCCCCCTCCTCCCAAGCACCATTCCTGGGAATGCAAGGCTGTGGTGGTGGCAGGCCTTCCACTGGACTGTTGACAGACAAAGGGCGACCGACAGCGTGCACACGACATCACACTTGGTGTGCAAGCCCCTATGTCACCATCATTTCCCCAGGGACTTATGGCTGGCCCTGTGTCTGCTCAGGCTCCAGGCTCCTCCCCCTCCGGAGCACACCCTGGCTCTCTCTAGCTCTGCACTCCTCCCAAGTTGCCCCCCCCACCCCTCCTGGAGGGGTTGCTGCCTGAAGGGACTAAAAGGCCCCTAGCCCGCTGCTGGTGAGAGTACTTAACGGGTTACAGCCTCTGTGGGGGGAGGGGGACCGGAGGGCTATGTCAGAACCACAGACGCCTGAGACCTTTGCTCCCACAAACGGTCCTTCCAGGCCTTCGCGACAGAGACACCCCCGCACGGTAATGCCACGGGTACCAGGACCGGCTTTGCCGCCTCACTGATGCCAGCAAAGGATTGGAAGACCTTGAGATGCTCATCCCTACATTCACACAGGACTGGTGGCCTGCAGTAGGACACATCCCCCCGGGGGGAACCCTACGCAGCCATCAAAAGAACAGGGAGCCCCCTCTGTGATGCTAGGCCGCAATATAGGAGACACGTTACTAAGAAAACGAAGTAAGGTGCAGAACAGGGTGAACCGTGTGCTCCTATGTGTAAATACAAAAACGCCAGGGCTGTATATGTACCTGCCTGGATTATCGTGGAAATATAAGCAAAGCAGCAGCATGGATTCTCGTGGAAATACAAGCAAAGCTTGGTGAGAGATTTCCTCCAAGGAGGGGAGAGGTGGATAGAGGGCAGATTCAGGAGGGTACTTGCTTTTCATGGTATGCCATTTAGAGCTTTCTGATGGCGACAATGTGTAGATATCACCTATTCAGGCAATAAATGCTAATTTTAAATAGAAAAAATAAATACCTGTTGCCGCATGATGTGTATCATTTCATCCCCTCTCTCTCCTCTGGGCCGGGCCCGGGAGGCTTCACCTTCGTGCATCCCTGAAGCGACCTTAGAAGTGAGTCTGGGCTCACCGCTCCAAGGCGGGGGCAACCACATCCAGCGTGTCTCATTTGTTTTCTCCCTCCCTTCCCCGGTAGCAAGTTGTCCAAGCCCTTTATTGTACAAACAGAAAAACTGAAAAGCAGAAAAACAGCTTGGGAAAATTGGGTACCCAACGTCATGTAGTAAGTGAGCCTCCGTGCAGTTCTGAATAGAGCCTCTGTGCTTTCGTTCACGCTGTTCCTTTTATTTCGAATGCTCTTCCAGTCTACCGTACGGCTTTCCAGATTCCCAGATTGGAATGACCTCTAGGTATGCCTGGCGCGTCCCTACGCTACTGTCCAAATCCCCCCTCCTTCTCCATTAGCCAGTGGGAGCTCCTTAGTAACAGGGACTTGGTCTACATCTCTGGAGCCCCCGGCTGGCTTCAGTGGGAAGCCCAGAGCAGGAGTTCAATGTCTACAACCTGAATGCGTGAATAAAAGAATGTATGAACGCCTTTGTTCTTCCCTGTTCGGAAATCCTCTCGTGTTTCACCGAGACCTCTCCTATCCCTCAGCGCTGTTTTCTGTCCGGGGCCCTTGCGTCTGGGCCTCTTTGCAGTTCGCGCTCTGTTGCAAGCTCGCTGTGAGGGCGCACACACGAGTTGTGCCTTCTTTCCGCAACGTCAGCTTTATTCAGTCATAGAGCAAGGTGAACATACTTGTAAAGCAGGCCCGGGATTCCAAGCTCCAGGCCATTTGACTACGTGTTTAACTTGGCTTTTACATGTCACACAAAGCAAAGCACGAGACAAAGTCACGCAGCGGACGAGAAATAACAAGGGGTAGGAAGTTACCGAACCCCACGGGCCGTCAGCCCGTGGACGCGCAGTGGAGATGAGGCCTCCGTCTGACCGGGCGGCTCTCAGCACGTGCTGCTTGTCAGGTTCAAGCAGTGGAGGATGTCTGTTCTGGTCCAAGAGCAATCGGGGGCATCGGCCTTCGGCGGCAGCTCCCTTTTTGACGTGGTCGGATGTGAAAGGGTCAGCGTCTTGAAAGTCTGACAGTTTGCTGCAAAAGTTCTCCCTTTTTAAAGGGATTTCATCAGTCTCGGGCCTTTGCAGACCCCCTCTGGTCCTGCTGGTCATCAGTTCTGAGCGTCGTCAGCCTGGGCCGGTTTCGGCGGTATCTGGTCTTTGGTGCAACGCCCTTGGTTCTTGCGTCACGGCTTGAGGGAAGTTACCGCTTGACACGAGTGACTCCATCTTGTCTGTACGCCGTCTTTCTCCCTCTCTCCCTCCCTCCCGCCTTCTTCCAGGATCCATGCTCAGAGAGAGATTCCAGGAACATTGTTTGAGCCTTTGCATCCAGCCTTGCCTGAAGCTGAACCTACCCGAGGCCTTCTCAGTCACCGGAGCCAAAGAAGCCACTAAGTGTCTCGAAGTCACTAAGAGCCAAGTGTTCACCCCTCTCCATAAAAGAGTGTTGTGTGAGAACATTCTGAACTGTATCACAAATGGCCTGATCCCTTTCAACAACACGTTGTATACAGTAGGCAGCTATATTTGCTTAAGGAAAGAAAGCACCAGACCCGGACCCAGGCCCTGAGGCTGGGTGATGGAGAAGAGTTGCCCAACTCTTAGGGTTCGGCAAAGGTTGTGATCTCACGGCTCATGGGATCGGGCCCTGTGTCAAGTTCCACACTGCCAGCACAGAGCCTGCTGGGGACTCTCTATCTCCCTCTGTCTCTGCCCCTCCCCTGCCTTGCTTGCTCTCTCAAAATAAATAAACTTAAAAAAATAAATAAAATAAAATAAAATAAAATAAAATAAAATAAATCATTGATGTGTTGTCAAAGGAGCTGTTGGGTTTGGCCGGCACAGGCACACAATAACCCGGACACAAGAAGGAAAAATGGTGGTGACAGGAAACCGGTCGTGGTTGGGGAGAAGACGATTATCTTTTTTTTTAATCCCAGGATAGAAAGAACAAAGAAGCCAATTTGAGTGGGACGGCCTTATAGAACAAATTTATGAAGCTGATTGCCAAGGCGTGGCCCAAGATTCTGGAGTGTGGTAAAGAGTGGGCCCCGCAGTGTTTGTTGAGTGAATTGTGGATGGCGGTAGGTTTTGATTAGCTGTGGCTGTCACCCTACAAGTCAGTTAGAGGCCAGGGTCTGACTCCCCATCTTCTAGTTTCTGAGAAGACTGCTATTTCTAGTACCCCAGGTTCATGCGCTCAGGGGTGTGAATTCTGCCAGTTGCAGAATGACCGATGAGAAGGCGGGCAGAGGATCTTGGATTTAGGCGAGGGTTGTGGCGGTTGGCTGAGCCCCCATCCAAACCCACTCCTAGGGTGCCTTCACGATGCAGAGTATAGTCAGCTGAAAACATTCCTCAGACCTCCTAGAGTTCTAGATGAAGGTCCTATCCCTGCTTCTTCATTATACCTGATGTCAAGTACCACCATATGGGTTTTCTACAGAAATTTTGTATTATTTATAGACCGAAGGGTATCGCCCCAATTTCATTTGTTGAAGCTCTAAGCCCCCAACCCCTTATTTGGAAATAGGGTCATTGCAGATGTAACTCGTTAAATGGGGTCACACGGGAGCAGAGTGAACCTTAATCCAATATGACCAGTGTCCCTATAAAAAGGGGGACTTTCGAGACAGACACCCACAGGGAGAACGTCACGTGAACGTCAAAGCATACGGCAGACTAATGCATCTCAAGCCAAGGAACACCAAAGACTGCCAGAAAACCACCGGAAGCTACAAGAGAGGCCTGGAACAGATTCTCCCTCACAGCCCCCAGAGGGAGCCAACCCTTCCAACACCATGCTCTTGGACTCCAGAACACCAGACTCCAGAACCCCAGAACTTGGAGACAATATGCTGTTGAGCCACCCAGCTCTGGTACTTTGTCACAGCAGCCCTAAGAAGCTAATATAGGCAGTGTCCCCAACGGTCCCGCAGATCTGTCTCTTGCTGCAACTCTGTTTGGGATGAACAGTCCCAGAGATGCCCCTTCTCCCAGCTTCCAACAACCCTCCAACCTCTTTTCCAGCCACAACCTTTTAGAACATCTTTGCAGCCTTCCCCTGCCTCTGAGACCAGCCTCTCCACCATATTTGGAGCTGAATTCTTTATTGCCAATGAACCAGGAGCTTCCTAGAAGCTCCACCAAGGTGGAGGGCACCATCAACTGCCCGGTCAGTATGCATCTGCAGACCTCCTACACCTACCGCTCTCTGGGCTTCTGCTTCAACCATGACCATGTGGCTCTGGATGCAGGCCACTCCTTCCATGAGGTGGCTGAGGAGAAGTGCAATGGCACCGAGCTCTTGAAGATGTAAAACCAACACACCAGCCGCACCCTCTTCTAGGACCTGCAGAAGCCATCTCAAGACGCATGGACGCCATGGAAGCTATGATGGTCCTGGAGTAGAACCTGACCCACGCTCTTCTGGAGTTGCCTGCCCTGGGTTCTGCTGCACAGACCCCCATCTCTGTGATCCGGAGAACTATTTCCTGGGTGGGGAGGTGAACCTCATCAAGAAGATGGTGACCACCTGTCCCACCTCTGCAGGCTGACCAACCCCCAGCTGGCTGGGTGAGTATCTCTTCGAAAGGCTCACCTTCAAGCATCACTAGGAGCCTCATAGAGCTCAGCAGCCTTTGAGGGGCCCCTCTGCACCCCCCCCCTGGTGTCAGGGCTTCTGCCTGAGCCTCTCCCTGAAGCTACTAGGCAGCTTTTAACCCACCTTGGAGCCCTCTCCCAAACGGGAAACCAAAGGGAAACAATAAAGCTTCGGTGGGGGGGGGGGGGGGGGCGGGGGGAGGAAGAAACTAATATAGAGCCCTTACCAGCTTTGTGGGCACGGAGGGGCCGCTGTGAAAGAGCCAAGGGTGGCTTCCTGACCCCTGACTCACCTACAGCAGTGTGTTCTTAAAGCCAGCGGTGGGGCAGCCCTTTCTGATTCCCGCACTTCTGACGGCAGCAGAGGTAGGAACTGACCTGGAGGGACAGCACTGTGGTGTTCTCAACTGAGTCGTTTCCAGACCCTGCCGAGAGTTTCCTCAGCCTTCCTAACAATTGCGTGAGCACCTAATTCCCTGCAGTGAATTCCTTTCTGCTTGAATTAGCAGGAATGGTTTCCTACAGCTGAAGGCTGACTGGTCCTAATTCACTGGACATTTAACACCCTATTACATTTTTGATTTTGCACCGTTGGCATTTGTAAGTTGTAATACAAAGTTGTCAAGGACCTTTGTGACCTTTCTTTTGGTTTGTTTTTTAAATCAAGGTATAGCTGGGGCACTTGGGTGGCTCAGTCAAACATCTGACTCTTGATTTCAGCTCAGGTCATGATCTCACAGTTCGTGAATTTGAGCCCCACATCGGGCTCTGCACTGACAGCATGGAGCCTGCTTAGGTTTCTCTCTCTGCCCCTCCCCTGAGCTGTCTCTCTCTCTCAAAATAGATAAATAAACATTTATTTAAAATTACAAAATAGGAATGCCTGGGAGGCTCAGTCGGTTAAGCGTCCGGCTTCAGCTCAGGTCGTGATCTCACAGTTCATGAGTGCAAGCCCCATTCCATTCCATTCCATTCCATTCCACGACTTACTCATCCCATTACTGGAAGGCCGTGTCTCCCACTCCCCTTCACCCGTTTTCCCCACTCCCTACCCCCCTTCCCTCTGGCAGCCATCGGTTTGCGCTGTGTACTTATGGGTCTGTTTCTGCTACTTGCTTATTTGTTTGTTTTGGTATATAGTTTCACATATAAGTGAAATCACAGGGTTTTCGTCTTTCTCGGTCTGACATATTTCGCTTAGCATAATACCCTCTAGGTCCATCCTTGTTGTTGCAAATGGCAAGATTTCATTTCTTTTTCACGGCGCAGTAATATTCCCGTGTGCTTATATACCACATCTTATTCATTCATCTATCAATGGACACTTGATTGCTTCCGTATCTTGGCCATTGTAAATAATGCTGCCAGGAACATGGGGGTGCCTATACCTTTTCAAATTAGCATTTTTGTTTTCTCTGGGTAAACGTCCTGCCCTGGGATTACTCAATCGAATGGTATTTCTTTTTTTTTCTTTTTCTCTCTTAACACCTATATTCTATTTTTTAAATATAATTTATTGTCCAATTGGTTTCCACACAACACCCAGTGCTCATCCCAACAGGTGCCCTCTTCAATGCCCATCACCCACTTTCCCCTCCCCCCACCCCCCAATTTCTTTTTTTTTAATGTTTATTTATTTTCAAGAAAGCGGGAGAGAGAGTGCAAGTGGGGGAGGAGCAGAGAGAGAGAGAGAGAGAGAGAGGGGGGATCTGAAGCGGGCTCCTTGCTGAGAGCAGAGAGCCCAACGCAGGGCTCAAACTCACAAACTGAACTGTGAGATCGTGATCTGAGCCGAAACCAAGAGTCAGACCCTTAACCGACTGAGCCCCCCAGGCGCCCCGGTATTTCTATTTTTAAGTTTTTGAGGAACCTCCATGTTGTATGCCTTTCGAAAAGTGATAATTCCCTTTTTTTTCCCCCTGATAGTGAAAAACAATAAGTGCTCGGTGTAAATCAGGAAAATATCAAATCCAGAAAACAGTCATGAAGTGGGCTAAAAGCACTCAAATCCCCATATTCTCTCAAACATCTAACAGTGCATTTTCACACACGCGTGCAATCACATGCACATACGTTACTGGGGTGTTCCTCTGCACAGTTCAGGGTGTGATCGGTGTGGCCCAGTTGGTCCCACGGGTTTAAACATTCAAGGCCCACATGATGCTAACAGCAGGAAGAGAGACGGGCCCCGGAGCCGCTCTCTCTGAGGCTCTCGCCACCGTCCTCGCATGTATCCAGGGGACCCCCGGTCGTTACAGGTGTCTCAGGAGGGGGCAGCGTGCAGTCCCATGCAGTGCTACAGCAGGTGCACAGCCTGGGGTAGAAAGACACGAACGTCCAGTGGAAGCTGGTCTCGGTGAGTCAGATCCCAAATTGTGGATCAAGTCCACACCTTCCAAAGCAGCCAGAGAGGTAGAAGCTCATATTCTCCCCAGCCCAGGAAAGAGCCCCAAGGGCCCCTCAGTGCAAGCCTGTCCCACGTCCTGGGGGTCGGGGGGGGGATCACGGAGGTCTGGGAGGACAGTGCTACACCGCCATTACGCCAGGTGATCCACACAAGAAGTGGGTTATTTCCTTCTCGCGATGAAGCTGGGAAGCTTATCCTCCTTCCTTTCCCAGAGACACGCCTGCCAGTCACTTCCCAGTGACCTTCTGTCCTGGCCTGGCTATGCAGTAGCCTCAGGGACAGACAAAACACAAACTCAGCCCCCAGCAGGGCACTGGGCTACATCCGCACTCTCCACCCCAACGGATACATCATCTAGTTGATCGTGGTAAAATACGCGTTCCATAAAATTGACCATTTTCACCATTTGTAAGTACATAAGTACGTTCGCAGTGTTGTGCAACTATCACCACGATCCACTTCTAGAACTTTTTTCATCATCCCAAGCAGGGACTCTAGACCCATTAAACATTAACTCCGCATTCTCCTCCCCCCCCCCCCGTTCCTGACAACCCCCATTCTACTTTCTGTCTCCATGAATTTGCCTAGTCTAGGAATCTCACAGAAGTGGAGTCACACAGCATGTGTCCTTTGTGTCTGACTTACTTCACTTAGGATAATGTGTTCGAGGTTCGCCCATGTTGCTGGTGGAAGAGAATTCTGCTCTTTTTCACGGCTGAATGACATTGCGGGGTGCGTGTAGGCCACATTTTGTTTCTCCATTCATCCACTGAGGGACCCTTGGGTTGTTTTCGCATTTTGACTATTGTGAATAACCCTGCTGTGAACATCAGTGTATAAGTATCTAAGTATCTAGGGTGTATTATATTATTATTATTATTATTATTGCCATCCAAATGGGTGTCATAATACACTGGGGACAGCTGTGTGTGAAATGATGTTTTTCAGAAATCGGCTTGATTACAATTCTAACCATTTCTTCACCATGACTTCCTCCTCAGGATCAAAGTCAGGCAATGAACCAAAAGTCTTATCCTTACCAAAGAAAACATAGGAAGCTTGATTTTTAACTCAGGGGTGATGGCCCTTTTCAGTCCATAATTACCTCCCAACCCATCACCTCTCATCGAGTCAGATCAGTATGAAGTCAGAGCTGGGGGTTAGGGGAAGGTTGGGGGAAGTGTCAGATAAAATTCATAGGATCCCTGGGCTGGAAGGGACTTGCTAAATTGCCACCCAGCCTCTGTTTGCATTCCTCTAGTGACAGAGAACTCATCACTTTACCAAGAGAGCTCATTTGCCCATTTCATCCTTGGGTAGGCTCCACCAACTTAAAAAGTCCTTCTTGGGGCACCTGGGTGGCACAGTCGGTTAAGCATCCGACTTCCGCCAGGTCACGATCTCGCGGTCCGTGAGTTCGAGCCCCGCGTCGGGCTCTGGGCTGATGGCTCAGAGCCTGGAGCCTGTTTCCGATTCTGTGTCTCCCTCTCTCTCTGCCCCTCCCCCGTTCATGCTCTGTCTCTCTCTGTCCCAAAAATAAAAATAAAAACGTTGAAAAAAAAATTAAAAAAAAAAAAAAGTCCTTCTTATGTAGATTTAAACCCTATCTTCCTGAAGATTCCAATTATACCACCTGACTCTCTTCCTTGATCACCAGAAGCTATAAGACATCTTCCAGGTGCCATGAGTCTCCTGTTCTCTAAGCCGTTCACCCTCCTGGTTGGGATTCCCCTTACCCCTAATTGCACACACGCTCTGGGGACACAGAACTCACCCAGCCCACGCTCATACCCCCCCCCCCTTAACAAGAAGCCCCCTTCACCTCCCAGGACACTTTACTCACACACACTAAGCTGGGGCCTTATTGACCTGTTTCCTCTGGGAGTGCAGGGATTCCCAAGACTGTTTTTGCCACCGTCTGGGAAAAAAAAAAAAAAAAAAAAAAAGCCACTTCCCAGAGTGTTTAATACACATAAAGCACCCATAACTCCCAAGAGAGGGTATGGGAGGAAATAAAAACGGGCTTCAAAATGCTTGAGACAGATTTATAGAGACTGAGTCACACATGGCTGCCATTTAGTGAGCCTTTTAAGATATTTTGGTGCTGGGACACCTCCTGTCCTAGGATCTGTCTCCGGGTCGCTCAAGTCCTTGTCCTGACCTCCGGTGATGGTCTTTCTGATGACAGGGGTAGCCAACTCACTGCTCAGCCAGGCACAGAATTCTCGGCCATGGAACTGGTGGATCTCTCTACAACATACACTGGTAGTTTTTCTCTGTGTTTCCTTTCTGCCTTGATGAAAAATCCTTGATGGTTACACACGAGTAACAGAAGCATAAGGTATGTTTCACAATCTCCAAAGTGGATTTCCCATCACTTTGATAGCTCTATCAGCTGGTTTTCTTTTTACCCAGCGATCTGTTGTGGTGCTCTGGAGGGAGAAACTGGGAGACAGAGCAGGGCGGGGAGGGAGGGTTGCAAGCCTTCCCCGACCATGATCTTCCCTATCCAGGGATGGGCTTATGAATGGAACCCATGCTTTTGGTCCAGGACGGAAGGGAATGACCTAAATGGGACGGCGCGTCTGCCATGCCTCGGGTCTGGCATCATAACCCTTAATACGATCTCCCATTTGCGGAGCACTTACTCATACGCTGGCAATTCATCAAGTACTGTTTCTTGCCCCATTCCACAGAGGAGGAAAGTGAAGTTCGTAGATGCTAAATTACTTCCCCCAGCTCCCTCCCACAGCCCCCTTGGGAAACAGCAGAGGTGGTGCTGGGCGTAGTCCGAGTCTGATTCCAGAGTCTTTGCTTGACCCGTCCCCCAAGACTGCAGGTGCCACGCGGCCCTCGTGGCAGCACTGCAAGGCAGGCTTTATTATCCCATTTCACAGAGGAGCAAGGGGAATAGTAGAGAGTAGTGCAGCGGCCAGGCAAAGCCTCCCCCAGAGGTAACTTTTAAGCTGAGACCAGCTGCTGGGGAAGGAGCCAGCTGTGGGAAATTCTAGGGAGAGGGCCCTTCTGGCAGAGAGCTATAAGTGCAAAGGCCCTGAGGCATGAAAAATGTTAAGGACTTTATAGGAAGCCTAATGAGAAAGAAGGAGCATACTGGTGAGAGAAGGGCATTTGTGACCACTAGGACGGTGGGGAGAGAGCATCCGAGCAGGGAAACCCTGGATTCAAGCTCTACACCATCACCGCCTCCTGTGTGACAAGACAGGCCCTTCCCCTCTGGGGCCCGGGACCTCCTTTGCAAAACCATGGGGTTGGCCTATCAGGGCCCCGGCTTTCTGGAGAAGGAATTTACTTCCTCCTGGTCCCCTGTCCCCTGCCATTCCTACCAGACCCTGGACCTCAGGAACCGGGACTGGTGTCTTCCCCACCGGGGGTTCCCAGAAACATCTCAGAACTCCCTCTCCAGTCCTGGGGCACTGGAGTGGGGAAAGAGGAAGGATATTCTCACACACAGCAAGCTCCCAGGGAGTTTGCTCGTGTTCCCAGGCTGACAACTGGCAAGTCTCAGAACTCCATCCCCCTTCCTCCTCCTCCTCCTCCTCTCCCTGCCTCCCTCTCTCCCGCGCCCCCCCCCCTTCTCTGGCTTAATGACTTCCACATGGGCTCTGGCAGCTGGAGCCAAGCCTCCCAGCATTGTCTGAAATCTCCAAATTTAGAAGAAATATGAAAATTGTCAACCACTCCTTCCTTAGGGGGTAAAAGCAACATTCGGCACCGGGGGCAGGTCAAGGCGAGGCGGTCACGTGGCAGGCGCCCGGGCCAATGGGGGGCCCCGGGAGGACTCAGCACCCGCCTCACCCCAACACCAGGCTCGCCTCTTCAGCTCATATAAGGTAAAAGGCAGAGGGCCCCTCTGTGGCCAAGGAGCAGCGGGCAAGGGGCTAAGGGGAGGGGGGCCCAGTGCCAGCCGTTTAAAAATGCCCTGTGGCGGTAAGGGGTGCCAGAGGCCCGGTCAAGTTAATTGAGAAGCAGTGACGCCCCCAACCGTCCCCTAAATGGGCTGCCCCCCGTGTCCGGGCCACAAGGAGCCACACCTGGACCAGACCCCAGGAGAGGTAAGAACCAGTGACAGACATGGCGTCTGCGAATCGGGGGGCATCTGTGGCATCCGCCGCAGGGGCATGCTGTAGCCAGGGGTCTGGTCCTTGCTCTCTCGCTAACCTGCTCTGCGCTTCCACCTTTCCGGGCCTCAGTTTCCCCATCCGTCCAGGGGCTGGACTGGATGGCCTCTAAGTGCCCACCCTGCCCTGACCGGATGGGCGGGGTCTGTGGTCCAGTTGGCCCGGAGGGCTCTGTGGCTGTGGTTAAGTGGGGGGTGGGAGCGGAGGGAGCGGTAGGCGTTCGTGTCCTGCCGGCCCTGGGCCCATCTCCCCGGCTTCTCTGGAGACACTGCTTCTTCCTTGCTCTGGGAGGTTTGATTTCACAGCTCCAAAAGCCTGGGGCTCCTGGCAAGGAAAGCTGTTTTCAAGTAATGGTTTCAAGAAGCAAAGCCGAGGGGAAGCTATGTCAGTGCAGGCTCCAGCAGACCGGCAGAGGGGCGGGGAAGGCCAGGGTGCCGGCTGGGGGCTGGGGACGTGGGCTCCAGCCCCAGCTCTGCCTCTCACTGCCTGGCCCTGTGGCCCTGGGCGGGCACTCTACCCTCTCTGGGCTGCAGTTTCCCATGCGTACCATGAAACCGTGGGACAACAAGGTCTCCGTGCAGGATGTGGCTTCTGGAACCCTACTGCAGCCTAAAGGGCAGCCAGTGCCGGAAGTCCCCCGCCCCCCACCCGAGTCCCTGAGCTGAGAGTCCACGCAGATGCCTGAAGCCCATGGGAGCGTTCAGAGGTTGAGCCTCAAGTGGCGGAAAGGAGCCGAAGGGTCTCCGACTGTAGGTTTGGCCAGGGGAGGGCCAGCCCACAGCCCCGAGGCCTCAGGATGAGCCTGGCCCTGTTGCAGCCTCTGGTGGGGAAGGGGCTGATCTCTGGACCAGGGGGTGCAGGGCCTCGGGGTGCCATGAGGACCGAACACACAGCAGAGGGTTTCAGGAGGGGTGACGCGGTGTGGTGGGGGCCTCAGAGGAAGGCAACAGACGCGCGAGGCAGGGCTGTGCAGGGGCAGAGGCCTGGGATCGTCACCGGAAGGTGTGCAGGCAGTATCGCTCTTCTGAATATGCTCTGACCACATCTGGGGCCCAGAGTGGACACAACCCTCCAACGCCAGCCCGCCCACCACCTTCGCTTGCCCCACTCTGGTCACATAAGACCTGAGGCCATAACGGTCCCAAAGGAGACTCTGGAATCCAACTGCCTGGGTCCAATCCTGGCTCTTTTACTTCCCAGACATGTGACCTTGGGCGAGTCACTTGCTATCCCCAAGCCTCAGCTTCCTCCTCTATAAAATGAGTATGGTTCTGATGTCACTTGGTTGTCATGAAGAGAGAGGGACACAGGCACCCAAGAGCAGGGTAAATGGGGCTGGTGTCATGTTACCACCGGACCCTACTCCTCTCGAGGGGCAAGATGACCTTAGCTCTGTTTAGAGAAAAGTGGGAATGAAACTCAGACAGGGAGCACTCGGAGTTGCTGAAGAGAGAAGGTACAGCAGGTATGAGTTCAAAGGCCAGAGGTTAAGCCGTCGGTGGGGCCCCAGGAATCTGCATTTCAAGCTCCTGGAGGAAGCTCCCACTCATGTAGAGTTTTGTGGGTTTTTAAAATTTTTTTTAAACATTTATTTACTTTTGAGACAGAGAGAGAGCATGGGTCATAGAGAGAGGGAGACACAGAATTCGAAACAGGCTCCAGGCTCTGAGCTGTCAGCACAGAGCCCGACACGGGGCTTGAACTCATGGACCGCGAGATCATGACCTGAGCTGAAGTCGGACGCTTACCGACTGAGCCACCCAGGCGCCCCTGTAGAGTTTTAAGAATGCTGTGAGGCCAAGCAGCCGGGACCCTCACAAACACAGCTGAGGGAACTGGATCCAATAAGAGAGCACTGCTCTAGGTCATGCAGAGAGCCGATGACAGGGCTAGAACAGAAGCAGCCGGCCTCCCCAATCCCGGACTCCATGGTGGTGGTGCAGATACGAGAATTATATTGCGATTGCCATGGTCCAGCCATTACCTAAGGTCTTTACATGAAACAATTCACTAAATCATCACAACAACCCTGTGAGGTAGGCGCGATTATGATCCCCATTGGACAGATGAAGAAACTGAGTCATGGAGGCTAAGTGACTTGCCTAAGGTCACCTAGCTCGCGAATTGTTAAGGCTGGACATGTATTGTGCCAGCTGCCCCAGCTGCTCTCTCCCCCGGGGTCTCCCACCCCCTGCCCTGCCCCTCGGCCACTCCACCCCAGAACTTCCTGCTGACCCTCCAATGTGGGGGTGACCTCGTGAATATACATGGAGGATTTCCTGGGAGGCCAGGTACCAGGCTGAATCACTTGTAGTATCATTTAATCCTCCTAGGATTACCCAGAGGCAGGAATCAGCATCATTTCGTTATCCCTAATTTATAGAGTAGGAAACCACTGGAGCTCACCCAAGGTCACACAACTAGGAAAGTGGCAGAGGGGATTTGAACCTAGTCCGCAGCTCCAGAATACACGCTCTTGGCTTGCCCACCACAACACCTCGAAGCAGGGAGGAGGGATCCCATTTCAGAGAGGAGATTGGCTAAGACGGTGATCTCGCCAGAACTTGAAGCCAAGTGTTCTAGTTAGTTTCAAAGCCACTGTTTTTTCCTCAGCCCCACGGCTGCCCCAGGATAGAAAGGACTTTGTCTCGACTCGCTAAGAGCCACACTGCAGCTCTCTGGGCAAAATCAGCCCTTTCCCAGAGTGGCCAGTTGTGGGAAAGAGCTGACACACATAGCTCTGGGGAATAGAAAGTTCCAGGCCCAGTGTCACCGCGAACCCTCGGGGCTGTATCTGATTCCCCATGCGAGCCCTGAGGAGCTAGGGAGATGGTCTCCGAGGTCCTCACCGCTGGGCTATGCCTGGGTCCTGCCTCAACCACTGTCTTCCAAGTGAACAGTCCCCAGGGCACAGGGCCGTGGGGTCGTGCAAAAACCTGTGATGAAGGCTTTTTCTGATGGTTGCTATTATGACTACTTTTGTCCACGTCTCCTGGTGCCTGTGAGCCAGAGTTTCTCTGGAATTTATACCTTGAGAGAGAGATTGCTGGGGTCTGGCATACATGCCTGGTCAACTTTACAGGAGAGCACTGGCTCATCCTCCAAAGTGGCTGAATCAAGTTGCACTCCTACCAGTTGCATACAAGCATCCCCCGCCTTCACAACACTTAAAATGGTCGGATTTCTTTTTCTTTTCTTTTCTTTTCTTTTTTTTTTTTTTTTGAGAAAGAGGGAGAGCGTGAGCAGGGGAGGGGCAGCGCGAAGCCTGACACAGGGCTCGATCTCACAATCACGGGATCATGACCTGAGCTGAAATCAAGAGGGAGGTTTGACAGACTGAGCCACCAGGCGCCCCCTAGAGTTTACTTAAAAAAAAAAAAAAAAAGGATGAAAGAAGAAACAAAACTGCTGCTCGCGCTCGCTGTCCACATGGGTGTCTAGAAGGCCGCCTTCCACGCGCCAAGCCACAGAGCACCCTGGAGGCCCTGGGGCAGGATGAGCACTGCTCACGCGGCCTTCCCCCGGCCCAGCGGTGTGAGGCGGCTACGCTCCAACCAGAGGCCGCCTGCCCGATCATCTTCAGGAATTTGGGGGAAAGAGCCCACAGGGGCTGCCATCTCCGGACGGCCTGTCTAGACAGGCCCTGCGGGACTTCACCACACATACGAGGGCCACAGAGGCGGCCCCCTCCCTGCTTGCAAAAGCGACTTATTGGCAGCCATGCTTCTCCACCAGAAACCTTTTCTCCAATTCAAAACCCGCCTTAGCGCACAACATGAATCACCTATTCCCATGGCCCGTGGAGACCAACTCATCCGGGCCCCTTTTGTCCAGATGAGGAAACCGAGGCCAACTCCTGAGCGAAGGGGCTTTCAGAGGTGGGGTGATACTCTTTGCCCAGGTGAAGAGGGGACTGGGATTGGGCCGGGGGGGGGGGGGGGGGTCGGGTCAGATGGCTGCCAGAACAGGTTTAAAATACAAGAGGCTGGTGGGGGGCGCCTGGGTGGCACGGTCAGTTAAGCCTCCAACTTCGGCTCAGGTCGTGATCTCACGGTTCATGAGTTCGAGCCCCGCGTCGGGCTCTGTGCTGACAGCTCAGAGCCTGGAGCCTGCTTTGGATTCTGTGTCTCCTTCTCTCTCTGCCCCTCCCCCGCTCACACTCTGTCTCTCTATCTCTCTCTCTCTCTCTCCCTCTTTCAAAATAAACATTAAAAAAAAGTAAGATGCAAGAGGCTGGTGGTTAAAGGTGCCGAATGGCAGTCAGGCTGCCTGGGTTTGAATTCCAGATCTTTCTCATAGCATCTGTGTGACAGGGGGCGTGATAAGAATTCCTGTCTCCTCAGGTTACTGAGTTGCCTGGATTAAACGGGTTCAAACGCATGAGGCCCTCAGATCAGTGACCGGTCGCAGAGCAAGTGGCCAGTAACAAATAACTGCTAAAATGTGCTAGCAGCCCTCCGGCTCGCCCACACAGGGTCTGCTCCAGGACCCCCAGGGCATGCCTGAAACCGCAGGGGGCGCCGAGCCCTGTACATATTGTGTTTCTCCTATGCACACCTACCAGTCACAAAGTTTACCTTAGAAGTTAGCCACAGTAAGACGTTAACAATAACTAATAACACAGACCAATTATCACAATGTATTGTAATAAAACTTCTGTGAGTGTGGCGTTTCTCTCAAAATATCGTACTGCACTCACTCTCTTTGTGATGATGTGAGAGGGGAAAGTGCCTACCTGATGACACAGGCGCTGTGACACAGCCTTAGGCTGACCTTCTGAGGCGACTTCGGAAGGCGGGTCACCTGCTTCTGCACGGACCGCCATTGAGCACGGGTAACTGGAACCGTTGTACTCAAGGCAGCTTCTCTGGGAGGGAAGGAGGCGCCGTAGTGGGCTCCAACTCTTCCTTCCCTCGGGGGGATAAAGTGCCCTTGTTCTTACAAAAACACCAACAGCCGCATGCCGAGTCTTCCCAGGCGCCGGGCCCTTGGCCCCTCTCTGGGGTCCCAGAGGCTCAGAGAGAGGTAGTCATTTGCCTGAAGTCACACAGCTCGTAAGAGGCCAAGCTGGAGCTCAGACCCAGGTCTGGCTGGCTCCAGGACCCCGTGCCCGTAGCTCCAGCGCCGCCCCACTGAGTCAGCGAGCGAGAGTTGGCCTGCCCGATGGGACCGACTAGGCATTTGGAAAGGGGACCGTTTGAAGCCTGGTGCCTCCTTCTAGATTAAGTATTGTTATGGTGAGGGGATAGATGGAGCTCCCCCTACCCCACCCCCATCCTCCCCCCCTCTCCATCCACACACTTGCTCAAGGGCAAAAATGCAAACCTTGGCCAAACCATCCTTCTGGCCAATGAGCACCCCGTAGTGTGGACTGAGTACCCTTGGGGGGGCCCATCAGTCCTGGGTGCCCCTCACCCAGCACCACCCAGCAGAGATTTGAGGAGGGGGCAGTGAGCCAGACCAAGGCTGGAAGAAGCAGCCTCACCTCAGCCCTCCCTGAGCACCCGTATGGGCCGCAAGCCTAGGTCCCTTCCTGAATGGCCCTCCTCTGCCCCAAGCCATGCTTCCAGGGAGAAGGAGAAGCCCCGAACTGGGAGACACACTGGCCCCAGTGACCTTAACAGGGACACTGCTCAGCTGCCACTAGCTTCCACCCCGTACCATCTTCCTCCTCCTCCTCCTCCTCCTCCTCCCTCTCCTCCTCCTTCTCTTCCTCCTTCTCCTCCCCCCTCCTCTCCTCCTCCTCCTCCTCTTCCTCCTCCTCTTCTTCATTCGGCAAACAAGGATGGGGCTGAAGTGTCCAGAGGGAGGCTGCCGCCTCAGGATGGCATCTGTAACAGCCAGGGCACCACCCCTGGCTGGTCTGCCAGGCTCAGAGGCCACTGGCCTGTCTCCCCGGAGCCTGCCAGACCTCAGGCCTGTGACCTGACAACCCCATTGAGTCCAGGGGTGTCGGCTGAGACAAGCTGGGGCAAGATGGCGATAAAGGGAAAGGATCAGGCTGGGACTCGGACCCCAGCTCTGCAGCTAACACACTGGGTCAAGTTCCGCTGTCCCTCCGGGCCCTTTAGGCTGTGATGCTCCATGATTTGGGCTGGAAGGGAGATCGCGTGGGTCATCCCATGGGTGATGGTGGCTGCCTGGACTGTCAGGGAGGGAGAACCTGGAGTAGGGGCGGTCAGAGCAGCATGGCATGCTCTGGATAGACAGCGAAGAGAAGGGAAGGCTTTCCAGGTCGAGAGTTCTGTGTGCGAAGGTATGGAGGCGGGACTAGGAGGGCATTTTCAGAACAGCAAACAAGCGCATTTGACCGGAACGGAGGGTAGGTCTAAAGCCGGGTGAGATCTGAGGCTGGCAAAGTGGGGAAGGTTGGATGGCGAAGCGGCCTTAATAGCCTGCAACCAAAATGCCATTGAGTGGTAGATGTCCTTCTTGGTATCTGTCTCGGGAGGGAGTCCCTTTCTTTATTTAGCCTGTTTGTATCCTTTCCCCAACACCGTCAGGCCAAGAGCCCCAGCGCAGGGGAGAGCCCCGGGAATACGGCATTAGTGACTCTGAGATATCAGATAATGGGATAGGAGACCTGGGGTGGGATTAGGAAGGGTAGGGAGCCCGAGAGCTGTAGTCGCCATATTTAAACCTCCGAAGAGCTTTCTAGGGAACAGACACTTGTTCTTTGTAAACTTAAAGGACAGGACATGCAGTCCCAGAGGGGCAGGTGTCAGTAGGAATACTAGGAAGGACTCTCCAAGAGTCTGTCCAAAGAGAGATGAGGTGATTGAGCTCCCCGTCCCCAGAGGTATGCAAGCTTAGCACGGACACTGTGGAGAGAAATCAAGTTAGAAGAGTTTGAGCCTCGTGGCCTTTCCCACACCAGCCTGGAACTTCACATCACAGCCCTGGCTGCCTTAGGACTGAACTCCCCTGCTGCCTGGATGTCAGATTCCCAGCTAGGCATGACATCAGTTCTGCCCTGACTTCACAAAGGCCCTCTGGGGACCCTCCTCCCCTCCACTTCCTTTCACCCCACTGCTGCTTTTCGTCCTTCCCAGGGAACCCACCAGGCCTGACCAGGGAGACCTGGAGCCTGCTTGTAAGACTGGGTCTCCAGGGAGCATTCAGCCGATGGCCTTCCACCCCAGCAAGAATGAGGCAGAGGGGGCCCGGGTCCCTGGGAGCTCTGTTCACACGCCCCCAAGAGTCTACATGGAAATTCCAGGAGGGTCACAGGGAAGCTTCCAATTTAGAACAAGACGCTGTATTTTTGTCCCTATTTCTTTCCCGTCCCTCTTTTCCCTTAGCAGTGGGTGGGGGTGTCACAGGAGGCTGTAAGAGGAAAGCAAGCCTCTTTGGGCTGAGTCACAGAGAGGCTGGGTGTGCAGAGATGGGCCGTGGGCAGATAGGAAGGGGAACCACATAGGGCAGCCGTGTGGGAAAGAGTAGAGAGAGGCCAGGGCAGAGCCACCGGGACAGCCAGGCCTCGGCAGTGACACCAGAGCTCCGTGAGTTCTGGGTTCAGGCTGGGCTCAGAGAATCAGCCCGGGTTCAGGATTGGGGTTCCCAGGAACCTTGGGCACTGGGTCCCCACCTCCATGGATTATAAAGCTACAGAGTAGTACTGAATCCCTCTCACTCAGCCTGGCGATCCTAGCAGATGCTTAGTCATCATTCCTGGTGTTGAATTTTAAACTCATAGTGTCATTATCCTGTTAGAGCGAAAAGGGACCTAACAAGAGCGTGTTATAGATGTGGAACCTTGAGGCCAACAGCGGGGTGGGGTGGGGGAGGGACTTGCCCAAGATGGCACTGCCAGGGTGGCCGCCTAGCCCGGTGCATCCTCCTTTGCCTCTTCCCTGCCTGTATCCAGAGATGGAAGCTACGATATGGTCCTCAAAGCCAAGGGAAGGGGACAGAAGAGAGGCAGGTGCCCCCCCCCCCCCAGGACATAACTATCCCCAAGAAGTAGTCAAAAGATGACGGTGTATCTTGAGTTCTAACTGCTCTGCTCAGGAACGCTCTTTTCCTGCCCAGAGATAGTCCCTCACGTTGTCAGCTGCTGCAGACGGGAGGCCTCCTGCAGAGGAAAGAGCCCAAGGCTGGGAGGGGAAGCCCTTGGTTCTATTCTTGGCTCTGCCTCAACCCTCCATATGACCTTGAGCATGACCATGAGTATGAGGTCTTTTCTGGCCTCAGTGTGTTCAGAGCGGGGCTGGACCCAACCAGCTTAAACAGTCAGAGATTCCACCCATGATCTGCCTCAGTCTCCCCTCCTCTCTCCCTGTCTCGTTCCATCTAAGCTTTTGCCTGAGCACAGGAAGTCAGCCAGGACGGAAACAGCAACCTGCAGATTCCCCTCTACTGGGAGCAGCATCCTCTATGCCCCAAGCTCTGCTGTCCAGCCTCGGAATTCCCAGAGAGGCGAGAAGCTGGAACGGCCCTGAAGATCACCCCAGTGGGGGAATCAGAGACCAGAGAGGTCCAGCATATTGCTCAAGGTTACACAGCAAACCATGTGCAAATGGGAAGTGGGCCCTTGGGTCCCCCGATGCCCAGACCCGTGCTCTCTCCACTAACCATGCTGCCCTTTAGAGTAATGGGCATGTTAGCCATCCACACGTGAGCCTGGGATCTATTTACCTTGACACCCCAAACGTCCACACAGTCTCTTTCCCTCTCTGGGATGCAGTTTCTTCTAAAAACAGGGAGATGGGGTGGACCAGATGTTTCTCTAAGGTCTTGCACTCCATCACTGGGGCTCCACCAGGACCCCAGGGCTTTCCAGTGTGGCCACCCCAGCCCTCTCTTCACAGACGATGGAGCTACCCTCTCCCACTCCCCCCAACCGGCCAGGACATCCCACCAAGTCACAGACCTCACCCAGACTGTCCCACCCTGGACCCCAGGGCTGGGCCTCATCCCGAACTACAGGCTCCTGGCCCAGCTCCCCCTCTGGGGATCTGAATTTTTCTTACCATAAAAGGGCAAGCGTGCCTCTCTCTCCGTCCCTGCTGCCAGCCCCGCTGGGGGAAAGGCTGAGCTATTTTTAGAAAACTCAAGGGTTTGCTCCTGGACTTGAGATGGAGCTTGTCGGAGCCTGGAGCCTGCAGCCCGGGGAGCCCCTTCCCCATCTCCCTCGCCCGCCTTCTCTCCCTCTGCCCCTCTTCTCACCCCTCACCCCCTCTTCACTCACTTTCTTCCTCGCCCTGCCTCTCTCCCTCTTGCCCTTCTGGTCAATGACTCCTCCTTCTTCCTCCCCGTCTCCTCTCTCTTCTCCCCCATCTCATACACAGCTCCCCTCCCCCCTCCCCCATCCCCTCCTTCAGATCCGGCTTTTGGAAGATGGAGAAAGTAACACATCTTCACCCCCATCCCCTTCTTAAACACTATTTACAACATAAATTCCAAACATCCGCCATCTGGTTCTAGGAAGGGCCAAAAGATATTTAGAAAAGGAAGTCATGATTATTCCATCTTCAAAGCCAAAGGAACTTAAAGGCCCCCTCTCTCCCGCCTCCCTCCCAGGGCCTCTTTGTTAAGATCTAACAGATTAGGATCCCTCCGTGAGTAGAAAGAGCCAGTCCCAGCTGGGCCTCTGACTGCATCACATTGAGCGGGTTGCTTCTCCTCTCCGTACCTCGGTTTTCCTCATCCGAGCAATGGGCGCGAGACGAGGTTGCCTCCAGCACTAACGTTCTGAGACTTTGAGTCCTGCTGCAGAAAACCCACCTGGCCCAGGTCCCTGTGGCCTGCTCTGGGCTGAGCATAGGGTGGGCTAGCAGGGGAAGTGAGTCAGAGCCAGCGGGGGAGTTCCAGCCTCAACCTTCGGTGCCCCTTCTCTCTCGCTCCGTGGAGATCCATGCAGACCGTCCACCTTCCATCACACTGACACTAACACCAAGGGGATGGGCTGCGGTCAAGCCATCCCCCCAGTGGGATACCATGGAGTCCGGTCCCCTCCCCACCACATCACAGTGAGGCCCAGAGAGGGGAAGGCTCTTTCCGCAATCACACCGCGTGTCCACAGGTGACCTGGATTCTAACCGGCTGCTCTTCCCATCCAGCACGCGCCAGAAGAAACCAGCATTTGTAGTATCCAGAGAGCGTCGCTCAGAGCCAGCAAACCGGGACCCTGGAGGCCCCACTTCTTTGCAAAGTGGACAGGGCAGAAGGGAGAACTAATCCCTTTACTGCGGTTGGTTGGTTTTAAACAGACAGCACGCTAGGGAGAAGTACAAGAGGCATAACGAAAATGGAAAGCCTCCCTGCTTCTGGAGATGTGCACCTTTGCCGGGGTCCGCACACCTCCGTTTACTCTGCAAATGCTTCTTTGCCCACAGCCCCGTTTCCACCTCAGTGAACACAGGCCTGACGAAACGCCGTGAGACACTCACCCAGGCTGTCGCTCTATAAAAATGGCGCCGGGGATAGTCGGGTCTCACGGGGCAGCCGTGAAAACGCGTGTTGGGCTGGCCGAAGCCCATCCTGAGCCTGACGCTCACCGGCCGTGTGACCTTGAGGGAGCGCTATGACCTCTGCGAGCCTCAGTTTCTCCGTCTGGAAAATGGGAGTGAAAACGGTACGCAACTCCTCTACGTGATTGTGAGAAAGCCAGCGCAAAGCACTTAGCGAGCGTGGGGCGCATCGAAAGCTCTTATTAGGATCACAGCAGGTCCCGGCGTAAGTGGGTGGTGGCTACTGTAACTGTCACTGTGTGTCCCTGCCTTTGTTCTCACTGGAAGGTCACGGTGAATGAGAAGCACGGGGGTCCTCTAGCCCCCAGCCTCCCGGGGCCTGAGCACCAGGCTTGGTATTAGGGGCCAGGCAGGTGGAACCCCCTTCCTCTCCCTCTCTTCCTCCATCACTCTCAGTTCAGCCTCAAACTGCATTCCCAGGGCTTGCTCAAAAGTCCCCAGCAGCAGCCTTCCCTGGGGAGGAAGTAGGGAGCGTGTGAGGCTAGTGAACTCAGCGGGGGTGTCAAGGGGGTGGGAGGGCGCCCTGGGAAACAGAGGCCCGGAGAAGCCGCATCACAGAGGGGACATGGAAAGGGGCCCCACGTGGTGGCTCCCACCCCAGCATCCACATCTTCTGTGGATGCCTCTCTGGACCTTTGCCCCCATCCTTCCTGCTTCCCTCCCTCCCAAGCCTATGCCTCACTGTGGGTCCAGCCCCGGGCTCATAATGGAAATGCAGCCATGTACGTGGGCTCCCTACATGCCAGCGACTGCGCCTGCACTTGACACGGACCTCAGCTGACCTTCACAAACAAGCCTGAGGTCGGGGACCAAGTTCAGAGAGGTGAAGCCACCAGCTCTTGGTCACACAGCTAGAAAGAGCTAGGGGGAGGTTCGGTGCAGACCTGCCTGGCTGCAGGGCCTGGGTTCTCTGTTCTTTGCAAACGTATGGTGGAAATCCCAGGACCCTGGAGTCCAAAGAGGGCACAGGCTACAATACGTGTACATGCGTGAGGGAGCAAGGAAGGGGAGCTGAGGGCAAGGAAGCCCCTCCAGGGGGACCCGGCTGTGCGCACGGTTTCCTGTGCTTGCGAGGAGCTTCGAGCTCAGCCCTCTCCCACTGTGGTGCCATCTGGCTCCCAGATGTGGCCCATTCCCAGGCCCTCGTGTTTCTTGGAAGTGAGCAAAGCCAGCAGAGGGCACAGCGGCTTTTGCAATGACCGTAACGATGTGAGCTTTGTTTCGGGGTCATCCAGCTCAGGCTGGATGCTCAGGCTGGATGGAGCATGAGCTGCCCTGGGTTCAGGCTTCCTTCTGATTCTTGCCAGTGGATGACGCTGGGCACACTGCAGAGCCACTGAGAACCTCGGTTAAGCGGGGAAGTTACTCCTACCCCTGGCGGAGGTGGTACCTTCAGTTATGGAAGGAAGCACTTTGTAGGGTGAAAGCCTTGTGCAGCTCGAAGCGGTCACGGGTGGCCCAAGGGCTGTCCCCTCGGCCTTGGCCACTGTGGTAACCCAAAGTTTGGACCTACCCCTAAATGGCTCATTTCTGACGTCTGAGGCCGGAGGTGGAGCCATTGGTCAGAGGGGCCTCTGGGAAACTTTCTTCCAGACCCATTGTTTCGCGTTGGGGCCTTAGTGTGCTGGGAAGGGACCGTGGCCCCTGCTGCTCTTGGAGCTTAGAGCTGCTCAGAACACTCCCTTGGAAAGCTGGGCAGGTAAAGTGGGGACAGTGGCTGCCTAGGGACTGAGGAGCAGGCTCTTTGGAGCGTGGAAGATCCTAACAGCCTCAGCCTCAGACTTCTGGGGACCCAGCAGGAGGCCAGGCCCATATTCAGTCCCTCAGAGCCCAAAAGCCCAGTCAGGACCCACGGACGGCAGGGCTCTGGCCACAGGGCTCCCCAGCATCCTTCTGAAAGGCTGTATCTTTGTTTCTTTCAGGCAAGGGCACTGGCCGGTGGGAGCCACTCTTGCAACGCTGACATTGGACGAGCAAGCACCCCAGAGAGAGCCTCCTGAGGACCAGAGGGGAGGGCAGGCGGCAGAGGCCCTGAAAACAGAGCTGTGAGTGCCTCCCCCACGCCTTCCACAGCCCCAGCCCTGCCACTGGGGGCTCCCGCAACAGCCCTGCGCCCCAGGATACCTCCCCATCCCGACCCCCAGAATGACCAGGAAACCAGGCCTTGCACTGGGAAGAGTTGAAGGAAGGCCCTGCTGACGGAGGGGGTGTGGGCCATCAAAGCTGCTACATGTGGGCTGTAGGAGAAAAGAAGTGAAGTCAGAGAAGGGAAAACCAAGCCGGAGCTAGAAATCCACCCCACCCTACGCTCCCTACAAGCTGGCAACGAAAGCCTCTGCGCTACGGCGGAACGACAGCCTTGGGGGAGGACAGGAGAGTTCCCTGGGAAGGAGTACACAGGGTCGGGCTCCAGAAGCAGACAGACCTGGGCGTGGTGAGCCTGGTGATAACCAGCTCACAGGGCCTCGAAAGGGTCTGTGAGGTCAGGCGTGTGCCCACTGCTGGGCACACGGCGAAGCCCGAGAAACCCGTCATAGCTTTCGTCCCTTCTACCACATTCTTCAACACTCGCCAGCTCTCATTCCCCGCGGGTGGAGCAGGCAGGGGTGAGGTACCAGCTCCCTAAGGCAGGTAGAGACACGGAGGCAGAGAGAAGCCGAGGCGCTCACTCTCAGAGCGGGGTTCCGGCACCGGGTCCCAGGAGGGTTGGAAAAAGTGGACAAAGACCTGATGGCGGGAGAGGGGGAGGCAGGGCTCTGGCAGGGAGCTGACACTCCAGGACAGGTGACGAGGCCCAGGCCTGGCTTATATAATGCAGCACACCTGTTCACCTCTGCACACGCCCCACGCTCGTTTGTGCAAGCAAACGTGGGCCCCCACACAGCACACACCCCCGGGCCCTCACTCGCTAGCCAATGAGCGTCAGAGCCCTGGCCTGAACAAACTGGATTAGGAGGGCTGCAGACACCTCTCCCCGCTCGTCGCCTCCCCCCCCCCCCCCCCCCCCGCCTGCACTGTCCAGCTCCGACACTGAGCAGACCTGCGGGGCGGCCAGCTGCTGTCCCTCGGCCATGCTGACAGTCTGTCCTCCGTCCTGGAGACCTGTCCCTGGGCCCCCAGGAAGAGGGCTGGGGGTCTGAGAGGATGCCGGGATGACGGATGGGCTGGCCCAAGAGCACACAGGATGTCAGTGCTTGTGCAAGGCTCATCTCTGAGCTGTTCCCAGCAGCCCGTCCCCTCCTCCCCTCCCACCTCCCTTCCCAAAGCCTCTCCCGTGATCACTGCCACCAGGGCCCAGAGCCCCGGCTCCCAGCAGACCCATCCTCGTCAGTCCCACAGCTGGGCAGGCGAGAACTGGTCAGCCTGGGAAAAGATGGCCTGGGGACAAGACACAAGAGAGAGAGAAAAAAGAGCTTATGAACAGAGACAATGCCGATTATAAAGGTGACATCTCAGTGTGTTCTCATGCATCGTTTTGTTCCATCATGAGAGTGGGCCTGGGAGTTGAGAGATTGTGCCCATAGCACAGATGTGACTACTGACGTCTGCTATTCAGGGATTCCACAGCTCCCCTTTCGTGAGCCCTGAGTCTGCTCCAGCCCCGAATGGGGTGCTGGGAACACCGGGATGAACGCCTTGGTGCGCCCATCGCTAAACAGGTCAGGCTCCTTTGGGCTTGGCCGCTGGGCACTGGGGGGCCCCCGGTCTTCTGAGGGAGCGGCACCAGTAGATAGATGCCTCTTCCATATGGCACAGGTGAGCGGCTGAATATTACAGCGAGAGCAGCCTTAGCAAGCAGCCCATTCCAAACACAGACCCTGAAGGCCGACAGCCCCAAGTTCAAACCCTGCCTTTCTAGCTGGAGAGCTGTAGTCCAGCCGGCCTCGCCAAGCGCGTTTTCCCTTCTGCAAAATGGAGGTACAGAAGCTCCCCTTCGTGGGACTCACCGTGAGGATTAGTCAGTACTTTTCATACCCTCATTTGACACAGGGAGACACAGAGGTGGGAGAGGGAAAAGGCCTGGCCAAGGTCACAGTGCAAGTTGGGGATTAAGTCGGGACCAGGTAGAAACTCTCTTCCTCCACCCCTCATCCCAGTATAAATCCTCCCCACGGTGGGGGTGGGGAGGTGGGGAGGGGGCTGGCTGGCTGGCTCAGTCCGTTAGGTTAAGCTTCTGACTTTGGCTCAGGTCACGATGTCACAGTTCGTGAGTTCGAGCCCTGCCTCAGGCCCTGTGCTGACAGCTCAGAGCCTGGAGCCTGCTTCAGATTCTGTGTCTCCCTCTCTCTCTGCCCCTCCCCCGCTCACGCTCTCTCTCAAAAATGAATAAACATTAAAAAAAAATCCTCCCCACGGGCTCCACCCCAAGTAGCCTAGAGGCCATGACAGGCGGCTAAGCAATAGAGGCAACTATGGAGACATATCCTGGGACCCACCCCGTACCTTCAGCCCTGCCGCAGCCTCGGCAGCACCAGAGGCCCAGGTGCCCAGCAGTGGCCCCCAGCCCTCAGTGGTGGTGGAGGGTGGGGGAGTGCAGTGACAGTGACGGCTCTGGCCCAGAGCAGCCTGCCCATATAAGGGAAGGAGCTGGGGAGGCCTCCTCACTTGGGCCTGGCGAGAAAACCCAGACAGCCACTGTTTATTTTCTCCTTCCCAGCCTCCCCGGAGCTTCCCAAGAAGACAGAGGCTCCCCCGGGCTGGGCTTGGCGACATTTCCTGAAGACAGTAGGGAGCAGTGAGGGGAAATTGGCCCGTTTCTGGGAGCAACGCCGCAGATTGCCAACAGCCGGCACCAGGTAAGAATCTGCCCGCTATGAGTCTAAGGCCACCTGCTCAAGTGTCTCCTTGGACACAGGGGAAAGGGAGCCACAGAGAGGGGAAGCACGTGGGAGAAGTGACCACACCGGTAGAACTCAGGTCTCCCAAATGGCCCGTTGTCTCCTGACTGGGGACCAAGAGTAAGAAGGAGCCTCTGGTGGGGTAAGTGGAATAGGAGGGCTGTCGACCTCCTTCTCATCTGAAGGAGACCAGGGGTCAGGGCCAGCACTGTCTGCCTGCTGGACAAGTAAGAGAGACTCAAGGGAAGAGTTCTTGGGCAAGAGGACACACTTCCTGCATCTCTGCCCCTCCTCCCAGCCTACCACCCCCTCCTCCAGGAAGTCCTCCCAGCTCCCCCCCTGGGGCAGGAACCTCTTTGTCCTCTAAGACCTTGGCAGTCCTTTCTTAGGCTGTCCCTGGTGCCACTTGGATCTGTGCCCTATTCACCTTGCCAGGGACATTCTTCTTCCATTTCAGCCTGACTGCACCCCTCCAGGGCAAGGACATCAGTCCCACCTCCCCTCGGCACATAGAAGTCACCCTAGGCTTGCTGGATGGGGAGGTGAAATGGTGAGACCCTGTCTCAGACCCAAAGGATTGGTAAATTGGCCAGGGGAGGAGACATTGGGCATAGAGGTTAAAGATGAGGGAGCCGGGGTTGGCTGTTCTGAGTTAGGAACCCAGCTCAGCTCCTAACTCCGTGGCCTTGGAAAATTCCCTTCTCACAGAGCCTTGGGGATACGGGGGGATTAGCACAATTAAAACAGTCAACAAATGACTGCTCTTATTACAGTCGGCGTCACTGTGATTTTCCTAGCTACAAGGAACAGAAAGAAGTACGCAGCCTATAGCCAGAGGAGAAGCAAACAGCTTCCCCCAAAGGCTGCTCATGGAGCCCTGTCCCTGCATCACTTTCTCCCACGGGAACATGGGCCTGCCTCCCATCTACTTCCTGTTTCCATACGCAGGAGGGGGGCTCTCTCGGCCACAATATTCGGAGCCTAATGGGATGTGCGGAAACAGCCCGCGCCTCCCCTGGTTCGAGCCAGGCTGTGCCCACAGAACCATCTCCTCCCCGTCCCGGTCCCCCGCGTGGAGGTCACAACATACCCCTGCCGGCCTCACCCGCTGTCCTGAAGGTCCAGCGTCACGGGGCGCAGTTCCCGAGCTGCAGTCACGCAGACGCCCCCTTTCGTATGTTTGCCACATCTGCAAACCGTCACAAGAGTTTTACATTTAACACGAGTCACTGGCAATAGGTACGTACAAATCGCTACCGTTCATGAGAAACTCTAACACTGCTCGTGACGAGGAGACGAAGGTAAGAAAAAGCAGAGCGAGCCCCAGGCGGTGTGATTACCGTCCCCCTGGTACGTGGCTTGCAAGGGCCTGGGCCTGAGGCCTGAGACCCGAGGGGAAGACGCGGGGACGCCAAAGGTGGGCAGCTGAAGGCTTCAGAAAGAGTTGTGCAGCAAGGGACGCGGGAGGCTGGCTTTATCAGCTTGGTTCCCGGAGCCCTGGAAAGTTCACTCTGTCGGGACAGCCCCCGGCCCCCAGCTTCTTACTGAAAGCTTCAAGCTGTCAGGCCCAGCACGTTCTCTCGTAGGGCTGGTGGGAGAGTGGTGTGGACAGGCTGTGGGCTGTCCAGGACCCCGAAGGTGGGTTGTTGGAATCATTCCCCAGCTAAACGCAGTTTGGAAAGAGTTCCTACAGGAGAATTCCATATTAAAGAAAGGCATTTCTTTGGCTGGGAGTACCTCAAGATGGGGCTGTCCCTCTCAGGAGGCCGTGGGGACTGAGCTGCTCCAAGTAGCAGACCAGAGAGAGAGAGACTCTTGATTCGGGCCAAATTTCAGATTTCTGATAGAGGCACAGGAGATACTTTTTTTTTTTCTTTTTTTTAAGGAAGTGTGTGGTTTTTTGCTCTCTGCTAAGGAGAGGATACCCACCGCCTCCCCCCTTAAGCCTTCAGATATCTCTGAAAGTATACGTCATGCACCACATGTCGCCACATATCAAGGCCACCACAGTAGACATCCAGGAACGCAGGAAGGTCCTCTGGGGGTTCCCCGAGAACTTGGCGGGGCAGGAGGGACCGAGGGAGCTCTGCCTGCTCACTCAGAGGTTCCCACCCAAGCCCGCTCTCAACAGAAAAACAATTTATCTCCGTGGCCATTCATTCATCCACCAAATGGCATTCCCTGGGGCCCAGTATCACGTACAAAAACTGCAGCAAGGCCCAAGGACACCCCTAAACCCACAAATGTGGGCGCTCTCCTCAGGGAACTGGATACTAGCCCAGTCAGGCCCACGTGCCATTTGCAGCCTGACCCCGGAAAGAAACAGATCGAGGAAAACAATTCAGCCATTCAACCAATGCTTAATGAGCGTCTACACGGGGGAACCTACCTTCAGCGGTGAGCCCAGCCAGCCGGGTCCCTTCCCTCACAGGTGGTCCACACAGCCCACAAGTGGGGGAGGTCAGAAAAGAGAATTGCACACCACGTGTGACACAGGATTAGAAAGTGGACACAGCATGTGTGAGGACGTTGACCAGGGCTTCCTGATGTCTGAGGCGGTGGAGGAGGGCTTCCCAGAAAAAGCAGCCTTTTGAGTAGGCACGGAGCACTGGGAGAGGAGTCAGCAGGGGGCGTGAGGGGGAGCACCCCCTAAGAGTCCAGAGGTGGTGGGCACCGGAGAAGAGGAAGAGGTCCTCGTGATCTTCAGTGAGGGTTTGGGAATTTAGCCGGAAGGAGGGTGAGCGCTTTCAGGCTCGTAAGCGTGGAGGCGATAGGAGCATTCCGGAAGGATGTCTGAGAAGGATGGCTGGGGAGTCGGGAGGAGCCGGAGCAGGAAGTCCACACAAGTACCCTGAAGGTGCCATCTGGCTGGAATGAGCAACGGGTAAAGGTGGGGATGGGGCCACCGTATCGGGTGAGTTCAGGCTGCTCTGCAAAGACAGAAGCGGCCTGCCCAGAGCAGGGCTGGTGGGAGATGCGAGGGGCTAACGGAGAAGGGGTTTCTCTTGGGGGTGAGGACGTGGTCTAAAATTAATTGCGACAGTGGTGGCACAACTTTGTGAACATATTAAAAACCATTTCGTCGTACGTTTAAATTGGGGGAGGGGGGCGTGTGGATTACATCTCGACAAAGCTGGTTTAAAAAAAAAAAAAGAAAAAGAGGGGCACCTGGGTGGCTCAGTCTGTTGAGGGTCCGACTTCGGCTCAGGTCATGATCTCGCGGTCCGTGAGTTCGAGCCCCGCGTTGGGCTCCCTGCCGACGGCTCGAGGCCTGGAGCCTGCTTCAGATGCTGTCTCTCTCTCTCTCTCTCTCTCTCTCTCTCTCTGCCCCTCCCCCACTCGTGCTCTGTCTCTCAAAAGTAAATAAATGTTAAAAAATATTTTTTAAAAGAAAAGGGAGGGCGAGGGTGGATGGCCCTCGCAGAGGGCTCGGACGGGACGGGGGCAGGAGGCTCAGTGGGGGCACTTATGGCAGCATCTGGTGGGGGAAGCCGCGGGCCCCCTCACGCCCCCTCTCCCGCCTAGGGTGGAGTGGCCACCATGCGCCCCCGGCACCCAGCAGCGGCGCCCTGTCCCCCAGCCTGAGGTGCAGTGCTGCATCTCTGGTCAGTTGGGAGTCTGAGATGAAGCACTGTAGCTCGGGAAGGGAGAAGTTGTTCTGCAGCTGTCAGCCCGGAAGCCGTAAGTGGCCGCTGTGCTCGGGGCCACCAGGAAGGCTGGGAGTGTTTCCAGTCTCCATGCTGGCAGCTGCTTGTGCTGAGGAAGTTCCTGGACCCCAGGCCTGCCCGGGCCACTACCTGCTTCATGATTCGGGGCGAGTCCTGACCCCTCCGGGCGCCCCCGTTTGTCCAGCTGGAAGTGAGATGTTGGGGCATTCGGCGGTGGCCGTTATCCGGACAACCCCGCCTCTGCTTTCTGTCTCTGAGCCCATGGCACACACCTCTCATCAGTCAGGGCATCCTCTCTTGAGGAGTTCAGATGCGCCTTTCAAAATCCTTCCCAACACTAAGTCCTGGATAGCTACAGGCAATAACGCAGAGCTGAAACCCATTCATCCTGTGTGGACTGGACGGACAATTCCTAAAAACCTTTGCAGAAAGACCAAAGTCCCGAGCTTTGACTCAGACGCCTCATCCTTTGAGTGCCTAACCTTGGCTCCAGGCAACATCCGACCCGTCTCAGAGGCTTCAGGCAAGCATGGAACAGCAGAGGAGACTCTCTGGGCTAAGCACAATCTTATTGAACCTCCCAAGAAGCTTGGAAGGTGGCCAGTGTTACCGACCCCTTTTTACAGATGAGAAAACTGAGGCTCAGTTAAGCCGTTCCCCCAAGGCCACACAATGATCGTGTTAGTCAAGGTCGTAGCCTAATCTGTCCGCTTTCGGGGTCGCGTTCTTACCCAGTGCGTGTGATTTTGGAACCTGCGGGTGGGGGTGCAAGAGGAGGACATGATAAATGAACCTGGTCTTCTCCTTACATCCTGGGTCACTTTCAGCAAAGACAGACCTAGCCGGTTTCCACTAATCCTATGGACTGCCTTACTCCACCCCTCCTCCCAAACTGTATCTGTCTCACCTTATCCGGGAGGTCCTCTCCTGTCCCATTTTACAGCTGAGGAAAGCTGAGGTTACGCGGTTTTGCTGGAGACGACCAGGGGAGGAAGTTGCTGGAGACTGAGAACCGGATCTGCCCAGGGTTTAGACTCAAACCCTCCCTCTGGCTGGAGACTCGGGAATACATACAGCCCCCCGTCAGTCATGGGTAGGGAGGAGGGGGACGGCTGGGATGCCAGACGGTTTCTGGTCAACAACACGGCCTTTGACTGCAGGGAAGGTACTTTCCAAGGGCACTCGAAGTTCCAGTCACTCCTTCTGGAGCAATCAGCCAGTCCTGCAATGCGCGGCATCCACACTGGCTTCTGCAGATGGGGCCGGAAGCCGAGGAAGACTCCCGCTGGTCCTGAGGGACGTGGCGGGGCCTTGGTGCTGAAGGCCCCTCTCTCACCTTGTCCTCACGGTCCAGTTTTCCCAGGAATCCCTTAGATGCTAAGATGGGGATTCCTGGAAATACTGTTCTTGAGGTCATGGTTTAGCAACTGGACTCACCTCCTTCCCACCCAGAGCTGTCCCCGTGGGACCTCAGCTCAAGCACAGGACGAGGCTCCAGGAGAAGGCGGTGCGCTGGAGGTAAGAGGGCCTGCACGCGGTGTTCTTGACCTTTAAGCTGCTTTTTCTTTCCATTTTGTCCGATTTGTAACATTCCTGTGAGGCTGGATGTGGGAACTTCACCACCACTGTACTCTTGGGAAATCTGTCGCCGCACTAGGATGAGGAGTGTTTGAACCAGGTCGCCGTAAAGTACATGGTTCTCCCGGTCCTCACCCCTGCCCCTCTCCCCACTTCCCAGGGTGCCCTGTGGCAGGGGCCACGATAGGGCATCTACCTAATGGATAAACTAATGAACGGACGTGAATTTATTTTAACAGTTTATTAAATCAGTTAGAGAAACTAAAAACCATAAATCTTAGTTCCATTTGGAAAGCAACCACAGAAAAATGAAACTTTTTTCAATCAAAGCCCAGAAGACAAAAGGCCCAGAGCACCCTCTTGTGGTGATACCTGTCTCTACTTACTCCGGGAACACTGGGACCCTCCCTCTCTCTCACACACACACACACACACACACACACACACACCCTGTGAATGCATTAGCCCATCCATCACCTCATTACCTGTGATGCCTCCACCACTTACAGCTTACTTCTGTAACCTGGCTTTGTCCTCAAAGCTCTCAGTTGTGGTTGGTGAGGCTGACAGGTGAAATGACCAGCCCAAGTTCACCCAGGCAGCCAAAGGCACAGCCAGAGTTGATTCCAAGTTCGGTGGCCCACGGCGAGTCTTTAGCCAAAAGCAAAAACTACAAAAAAATAAAAATAAAGAGAAGCTCTGTCTGAACAGACGCAGGGAATGCAGTGAGCAAATGCCTGAGAGGCAGTCCAGGCGCTGCACTAGAACTTTCTGCAAATTCTTCCTAGTGCTTTTCAATGGAGTTGGTAGGGACAGTGGGTGCCGTGGCCCCAGAATCCTCACCTGCGGGTCTGATCCCTGTACTCCCCGGGGACCAGGTGGCTCTCACCTGTGACCTGGCCTGTCTTCCCGGCAGGCCACATCCTGCCTCAGACATTTAGGAAGGATGAGATCCCCTCCCCCTCATTCACAGACTGGAGCCGTCTGAGCACGGAGCTCGCTGACTCTCTCCTAATAAATAATCATAGCAGCTGCCACTCATTGACTGTTTGCAATCTGCCAGGCACCGTGTTAGACCCTTCACAGGCATTGTCTCACCCAGTCTCCCAACAACCCAGTGAGGAAGGTTCTGTCATTGACTCCATGTCACAGGCCAGGAAGGCAAGACTCGGACAGGTTAAGAGACTCGCCCAAGATCACCCACCTGACACTGAGCTGGGAACCCATCATGTCTGTGTTTATACTTCTAACCTGCCCTTGCCCCCTCCCTCCCACTGGCCTACCCTACCAGGCAGGGCTGTCTCCCCGGGGCTTCCCCGGGGAGGGGGTAAGACAACCCTCCGGTGAGACCCAAGCAGTCGGTTCTGTGCCCCGTGATTCTAATAAAGTGCTGGATCCTCGACTTGTGCCCTGTTTCTTTCTTGGGAACACGGGAGGAGGGGGAGGAGGAGAAGGCAGGGAAGAAACCGACAGCCTGTTTCCGTGTGTTTGGGCTGTCGCAGCAAAGTATCAGACTGGGGCAGCTAAGACAAGAGAATTTTATCTTCTCACAGTTCCAGAGGCTGGAAGCGGAAGATCAAGGCGTCAGCGAGGTTGGTTTCTTCTGGGGCCTCTCTCCTCGGCTTGTAGGTGGCCGTGTCTTCGCTCTGTGTGTGTGTCTGTGTCCTAATTTCCTCTTCTTATAAGCCAGTCATATTGGATCAGGGACCAACGAATGACCTCACGTAACCTTAATTACCTCTTTATGATTTTTAATGTTTGCCTATTTATTTTGAGAGAGAAAGACAGAGCGCGAGCAGGGGAGGGGCAGACAGAGAGGGAGAGAGAGAATCCCAAGCAGGCTCCGTGTCGTCAGCGCAGAGTGCAATGCGGGCCTGACCCCTCGAACCGTGAAATCGCGACCTGAGCCGAAATCAAGAGTGTGATGCCTGACCGACCTGAGCCACCCAGGCGCCCCCTTAATTACCTCTTTAAAGCCTCTATCTCCCAATACCGCCACATTCTGTGTCACTGGGGGTTGGGATTTCAACATGAATTGAGCTGGGGAGGACACAATTGAGTCTAGAACACAACCCCAGCTGAGATAATCCCTGAGTGCCTTGGTTGTCAGCTATTTCCAGAGGCCAGCATAGACATCAGTAAGGACCCACCTCGGGGCAGTCAGAAGCCCCAGGAAGTTTCCATGCTATGTCTAGAAACTCGGCTGTGGATGGTTACGGACGGAAGAGTCCCACAAGGTAAGACCCCCTGGGGTGGGACCAACTCGTGAACTGAGGAGCCTAGCCACGGCCACCTCTCCCCTTCAGCCCCCCAAAGTGTGACTGACCGGGTCCAATAGGAAATCACATCTCACACAGGTGTTAGAGTTCAGAGTGAACTCTGGACTGTAGCTGTCCCATGGGCATCACGGCCAACACTCGGGGTCATTTCATTTTTTTTTTTAACTTTTATTTATTTTGGGGAGAGACGGAGCAAGCAGGGGAGGGGCAGAGAGAGAGGGACAGAGGATCCAAAGCAGGCTTCTCACTGACGGCAGAGAGCCCCCTGCAGGGCTCGAACTCACGGACCGCAAGATCATGACCTGAGCCGAAGTCAGACGCTTAACCGACTGAGCCACCCAGGCGCCCCTTTTCTTCTTCTTTTTTTTTATTATTTTTTTAAATACTTGGGGTCATTTTAAACACACTCCCCCTTTAGCATGATCTTCTAAGCTCTGCTACATTTTGAGGGAAAAAATCCAACAACCTGACCTGACAATTCCCAAATGCACAAGGCCTCCCCACGTCTCTCCTTTGCACCCCAGAACAGGCTGAGGGGAATGCCTGCAGGTCTACGCTCCACTTCTGAGGAGCCCGAGATCCTGTGAGGGCCTCTGGCCACTTGAGAGCCGCAGGGAAGGAGAGGGAGAGGCAGGCCCAGGGCGAATCCCTACGATACATTTTCCTATGCCTCCTTATCCCTAAATACAGTCCCCATCCCAGTTTGTTCAGCTTTGAAACAGGACCCAGTCAGAAGCTCACCGGCCTTGTCCTTGCTGCGGTTCCTTCTAGAACTCCCACTCCACACCCTGGATAACTTGTCGCCAGCTGCGCTGGGGCCTTCCTGACAGGGTTCCACACGGTGGATTGAGATCACCGGGCGCTGGGGGGCGGACAGGAATCAATAGCAAATAGCAAATACCCAACAGAAGGAGCCCCTCTTTATTCACCTCCACACAACTCGGCCAGCCCTTACGGGGTGGGCACATGCACCTGGTGCTGGGACTGCAGCAGTAGACAAGGCAACCGGAGAAGTCCCCAGTTGTGAGGACGGACTCCTTCCCGCACACGTAAATACGAGATCCTGCGTTTCCCTTGCAGAATTTCAGCGCGGAGACCATTTCTGAACACAGCCCCAAAGTAGCAACAGCTGTCACACATCCCTAAATGCCACAGGCCTCTGTCCTGTGGAGAGAAGGAATTGGCACCCCCGGTGACAAGTCCAGGGAAATATCCCAAGAAGTATAGGCCCGGGCTCTTCCGACAGGAGAGTCTACACCTCCTTTTGCTGCTGGGAAGCCTGGACCTTCCTGCTGGAGGAGTGGCAGACGGGGCTTGACTGGGGCAAGGGAGAAAGGGCGCCCTCTTGTGGCCTATCTGGGAAAGACAAGTCTTGCTTAAGGCCTCCCATTATTATTTGTTATTATCAGTGACCATTAGCCAACCCATTTATGTACGATTTGGCGCTCAAAATGCACCTCCCATCCATGATCTCATTAGATCCTCGCTGTGAGGTGTATATTGTCATCATACTTTTACAGAGGCCCAAATATTATTACTAATAATAGCACCTGATTTATTGAGCCCTTACTCTGTGCCTGGCCCTGTGAATTTGTTTTATACGTATTGCTTCATTTATGAGATGTGTGGTGGTCCTTATGGTACAGATAGAGAACGGATTCCAAGCATTAGACACGTGTCCAGGGTCCCATAACTGGTAAATAGCTCCATCAGGAAGCAAACCCGGGAGAGTCTCCCGGGGATAATCTAGCACCTGCCCCACAGCCAGAACCATTTCTCATATAAACTTGGAGAGAAGAGTGTCCAATCTGGTCTTCCAGCTCCCAGAAGATTCCCCAGCTGCCGAGGGGTGGGAAGAACGCCCTGGGAGACTTCATCCACCACGACTGAACCTGCTACAGATCCCAACGTACTGTTGGCTCCAAGGGCGTGCTGTTGGCCTTGAAGCCAACAGCCCCTCGTGAGGAACCATCTTCTGCCTTCTGGTGTGCCCTGAGGAAATTGGCACCTTTAGCTCAGTAGAGAGAGATTTTATTTCCTGCTTCAAGAAGAAAGGCTCCCTGGCTCCCTGAGAGATGCCTCGCTCAGGCGGGGACAGCAGAAAGGCACCCCGAAATTACTGCAGGAGGTGATCTGATGCTCAGGACAAAGGAGGTGAAATGGGATGCTCTGGTCCCAAAATAAAGGGCTTGAAAGAAAGCTGTTGACCTTGAGGAAGTCCGAGGGAGCCCATGGGAGGACGGTCTGGACTGCAGGGGACTACCCACCCCAGCAGGCCTGTGGTCCTGGCTGGCGGCCTGTACAGGCCAAGGTCATGGCTGTGAAGGGGCAGTGGACAAGAAGAGGGGACCCAGGCTCGTCCCTACGTTCAGATCCCTCTGAGGGTCATGGGAGCAAAATGGACACCAACCCGGCAGGGAGGGGATAGATTCAGACTTGCTCCTTTTATGTGGAATCCGGGGATGGCACTCAAGTGGCTCCCTCTGGGACACACAGGGACATGTCACTTGCATTCCAACCTGTGGGAGACCGGAAGGAACCACAGTAACATTAATTTAAAGACTCTCCCCTCTGACCCAAGCCATCCACCACTCCTACATCCCAGAACGGGATGTTTCCTTGGCCTGCTCATCCCAGAACAATTTCTGACAAAGGGGCATGCGCATCTGCTTGCATACCTCCAGTGACAAGAACCTCATCACCTCAACAGTCAGCCCTATGTCCTTAGTCAGCTTGGATTGTTAGGAGGGCCTTTCCTTGTGGGGGTGAAATTCTTGTTGTTTCCCCTGGTTTCTTCATTGTCTACAGAGATTTACAAACAGTGGAGCTGGCTTCCTTGGGCTTCTCTCCTGCAGGTTAAACATACCCAGGGCTCCTAGTGGGCCTTGGAGATTGGATTGAACTTTGTTTTTCTTGCTGCACAATCAAGCCCTGATTGTAGGACCCCTTCACGGGCGCCTGGGTGGCTCAGTTGGGTAAGCGTCCGACTCTGGATTTCGGTTCAGGTCATGACCTCACTGTTAGTGAGATGGAGCCCCAAGACGGGCTCTGCACTGACAGCACAGAGCCTGATTCTCTCTCTCTCTCACCTCTGTCTCCCCCTTGCCCTGTCTGTGCTCTCTCTCTCTCAAAATAAATGAATAAACCTTTTTAATTGACTTTTTAATGTTTATTTTTGAGAGAGAGACAGAGTACAAGCTGGGGAAGGGCAGAGAGAGAGAGGGAGACACAGAAGCCGAAACAGGCTCCAGGCTCTGAGCTGTCAGCACAGAGCCCGTCACGGGGCTCGAACTCACAGACCGCGAGATCATGACCCGAGCCGAAGTCGGATGCTTAACCGACTGAGCCACCCAGGCGCCCCAATAAATAAACTGTTTTAAAAAATGGTTAAGACCACCTTCTCATCTGTGGGATCAGAACCCCTTTGAGAATCTAATGAAAGCTGTCAACCATCTCCATGGAAAACAATGCACGTCCGCACGAAATGTTACGTATTACTTTACGGGTCCAGGGACTCTAAGAACTCTTTTCTCTTTCACGTATGTCGCAGTTTCCAGGACGTGGCTGGCCTTCAGAATTAATTTATATCTCTGACACATTTGTATGGAGGCCCTACTCCGTGCCAGGCGCGCCCAGTTTCAGGTGCCCAGAGTGGAAGTGTGCACGAACGAAATCCCAGCTCCAAGAATTCACACTCTAGGGCAGGAGATAGACAAAAACAAGAAAAGCAACACATAAGCAAGTCAATTTTATACCGTGGCAAATTCAAGCAAGAAAATGAAACGGAGTAGTGTAATAACAAGTGGCAGGACCAATAAAGGCATATTAAATTGGGAAGTCAGGGGGGGCTGGTGGGGGGTGACATTTGAATACAAGTCAGATGACAGTGGGGACGGAAGAGCCTGGGATCTTCACACAAGGAGAAGGGGAGGCTGCAGCCTGGAGTGAAGAGGGCAACGGCTGGGGCTGAGGGGCATGGGGGGGGAGGGGAGGGGCCAGGTGGGGGGGGTCCTGGGGGCCATGCCTCTAAGGACAGTGAGTGACACAGCCAGACACATTCAAATTTTTTTTTTCAACGTTTTATTTATTTTTGGGACAGAGAGAGACAGAGCATGAACGGGGGAGGGGCAGAGAGAGAGGGAGACACAGAATCAGAAACAGGCTCCAGGCTCTGAGCCATCAGCCCAGAGCCCGACGCGGGGCTCGAACTCACGGACCGCGAGATCGTGACCTGGCTGAAGTCGGACGCTCAACCGACTGCGCCACCCAGGCGCCCCAACAGCCAGACACATTTAAAAAGATCGCTCTCACACAGGGCAGGGGGATTGAAATGCAATCGCTTTTCACATTTTCGTTTTGTTTTGTTTTGTTTTGTTTTGTTTTGTTTTAAGCTCTGTGCCCAACGTGGATCTTGAACTCACGACCCGAGATCAAGCGTCACATGCTCTGCATGCAGACTGGGCCCGCCAGGCCCTCCTCCCCTTTCACATGTTCTTACATCTCTATGAAGAAGCCCAGAAAAAATATAAAAGAACCTAATAACAGCGGATCCCTAGAAAAGCAGGACTTCTCAGCATTTATCTTTTCTCTGATTTTACCCACAAGTGTATATTACCTGCATTAGTTTCCTGTGGCTGCCCAAACAAATGGTCACAAACCGGGTGACCCACGGCGACAGGAATTCACTCTCCCATACTTCCAGAGGCCAGATAGCCAAAATCAAGGTGGTGGCAGAGCAATGATCCCCCCAAAGGCTCTAGGGAAGCACCTGTTCCTTGCTTCTTACACCTTCTGGTGGTTTCCTTGGCCTGAGGCCACATCACTCCAATCTCTGCCCCAAACTGCCTCCTCCTTCTTCTGTGTGTCCTGTCTCCCCTGTGTGTCTCTTGTGAGGGCATTTCTCACGACTGAATCAGGGCCTACCGGGGAAACCCACGATGAGCTCTGCATCTCAAGATCCCTAAGTTAGTCACATATGCAAAAAAAAAAAACCTTTTTTCCGAACAAGGTCTTGTTCACAGATTCTAAGAATAGATCTGAACATACTTTTTGATGTTTATTTATTTTTAAGAGAGAGAGAGCACGAGCAGGGGAGGGGCAAGAGACAAAGGAAGACAAAGAATCTGAAGCAAGATCCAGGCTCTGAGCTGCCAGCACAGAGCCCGACGTGAGGCTCGAACCCACAAACCATGAGATCATGACCTGAGCCGAAGTCAGACGCTCAGCCGACTGAGCCACCCAGGCGCCCCTGCACATACCTATTGGGTCATACCTTTCCACTCATCACAACACACATCCCAAAGTCCACTTTAAAACTTTGTCCTGGCTCTGGGGTGGCAAACAGACTGTAGGGTGTCAGAGTGGAGACAGCAGAAGAGGGGGGATGTGAGGAGAGGTGGGAATGTGTGGGAGCAAAGGCCCATGGGACTCCAGAGGGATCAGAGGCAGGAAGGGAGGGAAGGTCAGAGAGCTGCATTCTGCCCCCTCCACCCCTCCCTGGGGCTGGCTTGAGCAGACTTTGCTGCCTTCACTGAGGCTGAGAAGACTGGAGGACAAGGGAGACGAGACAAGGGACCATGTGGGCGGCTGGATGTGGGCGTGATGAGGGCTGCAGTGGCCTTTCAGGGAACAGAAACCTCAGATGGACCGACAACAGACCCAGGCTACAGAAACTCCATCGCCTCCCTGGTTTTGAAAGCTCAGCATCTCCTCATGCAAGCCTGGGCTGCAGCCACATCACCGAGGCGGCTGTGACTCAGCCTGGGAAATGTAGGTGTCTCCCGTCCTACGCTTGTGCAACCGATTCGTTTCATCTAAATGCAAGACTTCCCATCTCCGATGTGAATTTCAGGATCCCTGTGACTAATCTGGCACATAATTCCCCCTCTAAACCAGACAGGGCAGTATGCATAGTACGATCCCATTTTTGTGGGAGGGAGAAACAACTCTCCTTATGTGTATATATAATGATTGTGAATCCTTGCTGACAAATTACGTGTCCCTGGGGTCTGTAATCATCGCTGGCCCCTCCTCATGTAGGCCCACCTGGGGACAGAAGCACGCATTAAAAGTGCAAGGAGATACCTACAAAGCTGTTAAGAGTGGTTGCTTCTGAGAAGGGTGTGGGAGGGAGTGGGTATTATAGAGTCTGCATTGCTTTGAATCGTCTTCAAGGAACATGCTTCTTTAATTAAAAAATATGTATCTGGTCATCAAAACTCTGGATGGACACGCACCAAAATGTCAACGGCGGTTGCATCTGGGGCACATGACCATGGGAAACTGCCTACCCTTACGCATTACAGTTTCGTGTGGTTTGAACTTGAAGCAGTGAGCATCAATAAAGCCTGCCTTTGTAAGCAGAAAGAGCAGTTAAGACTTGCAAAAAAAAAGAAGAAGAAGAAGGAGAATAAAGAGGGAGAGGTGACTCAGCAGCTCTTCTGGGATCCCCAGCAGCTTCAGCAGAGGCCCCACCTGACTCCACAAGCCCATTTTCCTCTGGGCCCCCTCCATCCCCACCACACGCACCCTTACCCAAAAGCCTGTGCCCAGCTGGGTAGCATCTGTCCTGCCTTTCCTCCTCACGGCCTCTACACCACGCCACTGCCGACCCCCATCCCACAGGGCAAGGACGTCCCCTCATCTGCAGTCGTACGGAACCCCTTCCCATGCCAGCTCACATTCCATGCTCCCAGTGACCCTGTGCGTGGTGGGGATTTTCATGCCCGTTGCACAGATATGGAAGCTGAGGCTCGGCAAAACTAAGCTCCTTGCCCGCAGTCACACGGTAAGTCTGTGATCGTACGTGGGCCCCGATTCCCAGGCCAGGCCTCGCCAGTGCTGCGTCAGTTCAAGCTCCTGTGAGGAACTTGAGTTTCAGGACCTGAAATAGACCTGTTGCGTCTCGTTTAGGCACAGGAAAGAGCAGGCACGCTCCTGTTCTCTGAAGAACCTGTCCCTGCAGCCTCGCTGGCAGGCTCGGCCACAGCCGGGCACCTGAGACCTGCCGGAGCCTTGCCTGGCACAGCCCAGGCCCGGGGCTGATCCTGAAGTGAGAACAAAACGGAGGGCCGTTGGGTCCGGATGGAGAAGGGGTCGGGCGGAAAGATAGGAAAGGGGGCAGACGGCCTGCGTGCTTACAAGACAGGAGCAGGCCGACTCTGTCGCCGAGGACAGCGGGTAGGGCACGGGCTGGGGCAGAATCCTGCCTATGACTTTGATCACACGGGCCTCCGTTCTCTCATCTGGAAAGTGGGCATTATAATAGCACCGCCTTAGAAAATAGTCCTGAGGCGAAGTGAGGAATCCTTGTAATGCATTCAGCACGATGCTGGGACATAACCCATGCTAAAAAACGTTTCTTACTGATAGTAACAGGAGTGAGTTGGTCGGCTCAAGCCAGTTCTCTTCTTCTGGTGAACGTTTACTGAGAGCCCGCTCTGTGCCAGGACCCGGGGAGACAGAGAGAAGATAGACACAGCTGCTGCTCTCACCCCCCTCACCAGCTATCAGGGGAGGCTGGCCCAGAAGGAAACCCAGCATTCCTGTGGACCTACAGCGTGGAGGAATAACGGCCGGGGTGGTGTTAGGCACGCCGTGTGGGGTCTCAAATGCCAGACTAAACCATCTGGGCCTTCTCTTGTCTGCCTGGGAGCCACAGAGGGTCTTAGAGCAGGGGAATGGCTTACCCAGCCACCTCATTTAGAAATGGAGTCTCGGTGCCTGTGGCCTGCAGGGCTCCTGAGCTGTCGAGGCAGGAACTGTGTGGGAAGAGGGTGGGGCATGGAGGCCTTCCCTGGGGTGGGGACAGTCTTGGCTGCGGTGAGGGTTGCAGGTGGACGGGGTGAGGCCACAGGGAGAGGTCAGGGAGAGGTTCAGTCCTGGAGAAAGTAACAGGGCAGGAAGCCATTTAGGCTCAAGCAAAGGCAGCATTACTGGGTCTCCCTGGGGAGTGGGGCTGATCACTAGAATGTTCTAGTGATCTAGTGATCTAGATCTTTCTGTGTCTCTCCTTTTCTACATGGGGCAGCTAGAAGAGAGGGGGCAAGCTGTCACTGTCTGGGAGCCCCAGGATGGGAGGCGGGCAGCCTGTCTCACCCGAGGTCAGGGCAGTGGCTCTTGGGTAGCTGGAGAAAGCAAGCAGGACATCGGACACCAGAGCGGTGGCCTCAAACAGCTCTGGACTCCGAAGCTCAGCACCCTTATCTGTCCCTGGGGACGATGACATCCTGGTGGAGGCAGTGGGTGAAGTGGAGGTGTCTGGGCAATCCCCACACCCTCTGGTTGCAGGTGTGTCGGTGTCCAAGTCGTCTTCCGCCCAGGCAGGGGCCAGCTGGGCACAGTCCTCGAGGGTGCCCGGCGGAGGCGGGCTGGGTTCCAGCCCCCGGCTGCCTGCCTCCCCAGCCCCCAGTTAGTCCAGGTGCCCCAATCTGGAGACAGTCCAGTCGAATGGAAAAGCCTGGCTCCTACTGAGCAGGAAACTCACCCCACCAGGAAGTCATGGCAGAAGAAGCCCCGTCCTGGTCACTTAGTGGTTTCGGTATGGGTCCCTCATGTGCGAACAGCTTACTGAGGTTCCCCTTTCTGGGCCTCAGTTTGCCCTTTGACGACTCACCCAATCCGTGTATTCATTTTCTGCCATGTGGGGCATCTATGAGTGTCAGACGGGCAAGTAGCATCCAGGAGACAGTGGACCCGGATCCCAGGCCTTGGGGAGTGTCCAGCCTGCCTACCCCCCGCTGCGGCCCGGTGTGCGGGGGGGGGGGGGGGGGGGAGGACCCTGGAGGGTGGAGATGGGGGGCCGTGGCTCCCCTCTGCACCCGCCGCGGCAGACGCCCAGTAGAGGGCGGCAGAGAGCGGGATCCGAGAGGCAGGGAGCTCGTGACCTTGGCAGTCTGCGAAGGCGGAGGCCTGGGGATTTTCAGCCTCACTGCTGTCAGGAAAATGTTTCACCCGTGCCTCTGGCACAGCAGCATTCTCTGGGTTCCGGCCCCGGGGGGCTGACACCCTCACACGCTGCAGTACGGCGGGGGAGCCATCTCCCAGGACAGCCTTCGGGAGGGGCAGTCCCGGGGACGCAGGAGTGCCCAGGTGTGACCAAACCCCGCAGGGGGCAGAGGAAGGCTGAGGAGGGCAGCCCAGTGGGGTCATCCATGGGCGGGGTGACCGCGTCGCCGGCGTGGACTTGTCCGGGGAGCACTGGACAGCCTGCAGGGTCTGTGACTAGTTTTCTAAAGATGACGCCCATGCTGTGCGCACTCAGCCGGCACACGCTTACTCGTGTCCTCTGCATCTCCCACATCTGCACACTCAGACACGCTCACGCTAACATACATTCTCTCCCACTCAGATGCACGAGCACACGGACATGTCCAAGTGCACAGTCACACACATTCCATGAGCACACTTACACTTTCACGCGAGCACACCCATGCCCAGGAACACAACACTCATGGGCCCTCTCGTACTCATTCGTTTTTTTTTTGTTGTTGTTTTTTTGTTTTTTAACGTTTATTTATTTTTGAGACAGAGAGACAGGGCATGAACAGGGGAGGGGCAGAGAGAGGGAGACACAGAGTCTGAAGCAGGCTCCAGGGTCTGAGCTGTCAGCATAGAGCCCGACGCGGGGCTCGAACTCACAGACCATGAGATCATGACCTGAGCCGAAGTCGGCCGCTTAACCGACCGAGCCACCCAGGCGCCCCTCGTACTCAGTCTTGTATGCACATTCAACTCACACATTCACACTCTTCAACACATGCCAACACACACCCATCTTCACCCAACCCTCACAAGGCTCATGTACACAATGCACATGTGTTCAGTCACAGACACGTTCACACACGTGAGGGCCTGCCCGGAGGTGACCAGGTGCAGCCAGGTGGCGGGTCAGCTCTGCTCCCCTGCTGGGGTTCCAGAGCTAGTCCCAGCTCTCCTGCATATATGTCCCGCCGCCTCCTCCCACCCACTTCCTAAAAGGATCTGAGGTGGTTTCCAAGGTTAAATCTCACCCTCAAACAAGAGGGTAGGACGATTAAAATCACTGCCTTTGGGGCGCCTGGGTGGCTCAGTCCGTTAAGCATCGGACTTCCGCTCAGGTCACGATCTCACGGTTCATGAGTTCGAGTCCCGTGTTGGGCTCTGTGCTGACAGCTCAGAGCCTGGAGCCTGCTTCAAATTCTGTGTCTCCCTCGCTCTCTCTGCCCCTCCCCTGCTCATGCCCCCCCCTTTCTCAAAAATCAATAAACATTACAAAAACAGGGGCGCCTGGGTGGCTCAGTCGGTTAAGCGGCCGACTTTGGCTCAGGTCATGATCTCGCGGTCCGTGAGTTCGAGCCCCGCGTCGGGCTCTGTGCTGACAGCTCAGAGCCTGGAGCCTGTTTTAGATTCTGTGTCTCCCTCTCTCTGACCCTCCCCTGTTCATGCTCTGTCTCTCTCTGTCTCAAAAATAAATAAAAGTTAAAAAAAAAAATTACGAAAGCAAAATAAACCCACTACCCTTGCTTCTCCAGGCCCAGGGCCTTCTAACCTTGGAAGGACCCAGTGGTCTGTGATTACAGAGCCACCAACCCAGCCCTGCCTCTGTCTGACCATCCCACCCCACTCTCTCTCCCCCGACTTGTCCCCCACCAGCGTGCCCAGCACTGGGCTCCCAGGCTCTGCTTCTCCTCCACGCCCTGAAGGCTGCTGGGCTGGAAGACAAATGAACAACTACCTCCCGAATGGTGTTTGCCATCCCGTGCGTTCCTGAGCCGAAACCTGGGCTTTGAGCTCTCTCTTCCTCAAGGTGAGTTCCCTGCCACCCAGGACCCCCAGAGCCGAAGCAGAGTGCCTCCCCCTCATTGTTCTAGAGTCTCAGTCCTCATGCTCTGCTCTCCTGACCCTGAGTCCCAACGCTGACTGCCCACCACCATTTCTCAATGAGGCGAGAAGTTCCTGGAATTCAAATGAGCCACCCAGTGATGCGTCCTGATGTTCCAAAGTTGCTCCAGTGGATAGTTCCATCAGCTACCGCTGTGTAACAAACCACCTCAAAACGTAGTGGCTTAAAACAGCAATTTAGTCTCGCTCGTGATTCTGTGGGTTGGCTGGGCTCACCTGGTGGTTGTGCTCCACGTGGTGTTGGCCGAGACCACTCAGGCAGCTGCACTCAGCTGCACCCGGCTGGACTGGCTTCGGGCACGGCTGGATCCGGAGGTCGGAGTGGTATCATCAGGAAATGTGCCCCACTTTCCAGTCCGTGCTCTGCTTAGCTAGAACCAGAATGTCCAAGATGGCTTCCCTCACACGTTCCGTGCTTTCAGTGTGGTGACTGCAATATCTAGAGGCTGCCCAGGCCTCCTGTTTCATATGGTCTCTCCAGCAGGGTAGCCAGACTTCTTTACACAGCGGCTCAGAACCTAAGAGGGCAAAAGCAGAACCCGCAAGCCCCTTAGGACCTATGCTTGGAACTAGCACAGTGCCACTGAAGCCACATTCCACGGGTCAAAGCAAGCCAAGATTCGTGATTTAAGGGGAGGAAAAATGGACTGGAGCACACAGTGGGAGAAGTGGGACACGTGCACGGAGATGAGAGGAGTCATTGGCAACCGCTTTCGCAGGCACCCCGCCTCAGTGGGCATGCTCATTGAGCTCCCGATATGTTTCCTGTGAAAGAAACTGAGCAGCAGGTCGATCAGGCACCCAGGATGACTTAGCACCCTTCATCACAAAATTCTTATCTCCACTTCCAAGGGGAATTCTCTTTTGGTTAGCGGATTTGGGGCACTATTTCTTTGGCAAGGGATGGGAGCCCAGCTCCAGCCGTCTTGAGCAAAAAAAGAGAATGCATTGACTCATATACTGGGAAATTCAGGGCTGCAGAGGGCGGGATCCAGAGGCTCAGATAATGTCATCAGAAATGTATCACACTTTCCATTCTCACTCGGCCGTCCTTTGTGTTGGCCTCATTCCCTCATTCGCAAGTAAACTCATTCTAGAAGGTATAAAGATGGTCACTGGCAAATTTTTAAAAAGCAGGGGCATCTGGGTGACTCGGTTGAGTGTCTGACTTTGGCTCCAGTCATGATCTCGAGGCTCATGAGTTTGAGCCCCATACCTGGCTCACTGCTGTCAGCGTGGATCCCCCTTTGGACCCTCTGTCCCCCTCTCTCTGCCCCTCCCCCACTGTGCTCTCTCAAAAATAAGCATTAAAAAAAAACGATAAATATTTTTTTAAAGGGGGTGGTGCCTGGCTGGTTCAGTCAGTGGACCATGCAATTCTTGATCTCAGAGTCATAAGTTCAAGTCCCGCATTGGGCGTAGAGCTTACTTAAAAATATATAACATAATATAACATAACATATCATAACATAACATAAAATGTCACCAGCAACTTCAGATCTGCATCTTATCAGCTTCATACCTCCCATGGAAAAGATGATTTCCCTCACCCCTCCATGATTTCAGTAAAAGTTCCAGGGATGTCTAAATGTAAGGCAGGAAGCCACCAAAATCCTAGAGGAGAAAACAGGCAAAAACCTCTTTGACCTCAGCCGCAGCAACTTCTTACCCAACACGTCTCCGGAGACAAAGGAAACAAAAGCAAAAAAATGAACTATTGGGACCTCATCAAAATAAAAAGCTTCTGCACAGCGAAGGAAACAATCAGCAAAACTAAAAGGCAACTGACGGAATGGGAGAAGATATTTGCAAATGACATATCAGATAAAGGGTTAGTATCCAAAATCGATAAAGAACCTATCAAACTCAACACACAAAAAACAAATAATCCAGTGAAGAAATGGGCAAAAGACATGAATAGACACTCTCCAAAAAAGACACCCAGATGGTGAACAGATACATGAAAAAATGCTCAACGTCACTCATCATCAGGGAAATACAAATCAAAACCACAATGAGATACCACCTTACACCTGTCAGAATGGCTAACGTTAACAACTCAGGCAACAACAGACGTTGGCGAGGATGCAGAGAAAGAGGATCTCTTTTGCATTGTTGGTGGCAGTGCAAGCCGGTGCAGCCACTCTGGAAAACAGTATGGTGGTTCCTCAAAAATTAAAAATAGAACTACCCTACGACCCAGCAATTGCACTACTAAGTATTTATCCAAGCGATACAGGTGTGCTGTTTTGAAGGGGCACACACATCCCAGTGTTTACAGCAGCGCTCTCAACAATAGCCAAAGTATGGAAAGAGCTCAAATGTCCATCGATGGATAAATGGATAAAGAAGATGTGGTATATATATATACAATGGAGTATTACTCAGCAATCAAAAAGAATGAAATCTTGTCATTTGCAACTATGTGGATGGAGCTGGAGGGTATGAATGATGCTAAGTGAAATTAGTCCATCAGAGAAAGACAAATATCAGATGACTTCACTCGTATGAGGACTTTATGAGACAAAACAGATGAACATAGGGGAAGGGAAGCAAAAAGAGTACAAAAACAGGGAGGGAGACAAAACATAAGAGACTCTTAAATATAGAGAACACAGGGTTGCTGGAGGGGTTGTGAGAGGGGTGATGGGCTAAATGGGTAAGGGGCATTAGGAATCTACTCCTGAAATCATTGTTGTACTATATGCTAACCAAGTTAGATGTAAATTATACAATAAATAAATTAAAAAAAAAAAAAAGTCCCAGGGATGTCATTTAATGGCCCAGACTTCACTATGATCCAATCCAGGAACCAATCACCATGGCTCCAATTAGCCATGCCTGGGTACTGTGCCCTCCCCCTGGAGGAGAAGAAGGAGTGGACTGAAAGAACGCCATGGACTGAAAGCACCAGAAGCTTCTGAAAGCACCAGAAGAACGCCATGGACTGAAAGCAACAAAAAAGCAGGTGATGTTACCATAGGGGGAGGCGGAGCTATAATGCCAAGAGGGCAAACAGAGTGCCACTGCATTATGCACTTTGTTCACAGAGAAAGAAAATCATATGAGCTCAGCTGAAGATAAGCATTTTCCTGATTCTGAATTCCAGAACAGATCTCTTTGCAGCAGTTAAATCCAGGGCATTTCCTGACAGAGTAGACAACAGCTTCACCTCCATTTTTGCATAGATAGGGAAATACCCTTCACGTGTGTGCATTTCATGAATTGCCCAACCTGTGAAAGTCAAGGACAGAACAATTCATTGCCCCAAGGAAAGGCAATTTTGTAGGCTGCTGAGCTCATGGGCTCCCAGTGAGAAACTTCCAAATATCAGGTTGGCGTTCAGTCAGCCTGAAGAACAGAGAGGCTGTCCCCTCTCTCAGGGACATTCTTGCATTTCTGCAAGCCTTCCCTGCCTTCCCTCAGCCATGGATGTGTCCTGCCCCACCCAGATACCCACTTTGGATCAAGAGCAAGGGTTCAGACTTTGGCTATAGTAATGGAGGGTCAAGAATCACCAACTACTGAACTTTTAGAGCTGAAAAAGATCAGAAATGTCATGCTGATGGTTCCATTCTCTCCTTCCACAGAGATGGACTTATTAGCTTGAACTGTGGCTACCCATAATAAAGACTACGTTTCCCATCATCCTTTGCCACCAGTCATGGCCAGGTGACTTAGTTCTGGCCAATGAGATGCAAACATAAACATCACCTAGGAGCTTCTGAGGATCTTTTGTCCTTTTCATCCTATTTTCATCCCAGTCCCTACATCTTTCTTTCCTTTTTTTCTGTTTTTTTTTTTTCAAGTTCTTTAAGTAATCTGTACACCCAATGTGGGCCTCGAACTCACAACCCCAAGGTCAAGAGTCATACACTCTACCAGCTGAGCCAGCCAGATGTTCCTTCCTTTTCATCTTTCTGATTCTTTCCTTTCTTCCATCTTCCTGGAATGTAGGTATGATGGCCACCATTTTGTACCATGAGGAATAGGACCACACCACAGTGAAGGCGGATGTGAACCGGAAGGATTTAAAGCATAGCCACTGCATCAGCGATAGCCCACCCATCTTTGCACTTTTCTGGAGGGATAAATAAGCATCCGTATTCTGTAAGCCATTATTGTTTTAGCACTTATGTTTCCTGTAGTCAAATCTAATCCTAGTTGATGACATTACCTCTTCTGGCTTTCCCATGTCCTTTACCACCATGCCCCAAATATACAGAATCCTCTCCCAACCATTGCTTAACGCATAATTGTACAACTCACTCAACACTACCTCTCAAGGTCATTTCATCTTTGGAATAGAATTGTTGGGGATGTGTTAGAAAATTCTTATGCATCTTCATTCATTCCGTCGGCATAAAACCAAGTTCTCTCCCTCAGAAGGGCCAACCAGAGTCCTGCTGATGGTGCTCACAGACTTCCAGGACTTCTCTTCCCTGGTTCCCTTCCTTCCTCACAGGGCCTACCTGCTTTCAGAGCATCCCTCGTGCCATTCCCCAGAGCCCCATGGGAAAAGATGCCCATGTCCACAGCTCCCTGGCCCATGGGTGAGGTTTTGGGCTTGCAAAGAGCTGTGATGCAATATATTAGAAATCAGTACAGCTGGAGACACTTGGAATGTGTGATAAGAATTCCTCACCTTTGCATAGCAACTTACACTTGAAAGCGTCCTCCCACACTTTCATTTTACTACTATTATTATTAATAATACCAATAGTATAAGGTGCCTGGGTGGCTCAGTCAGTTAAGCGTCCCACTGTTGATTTCAGCTCAGGTCATGATATCATGGTCCGTGGGATCAAGCCCCATATCGGGCTCTGAACTGACTGCACAGAGCCTGCTTGGGATTCTCTCTCTCCCTCCCTGCCTCTGCCCCTCCCCTGCTCATATGCTCTCTCTCTCTCAAACAAACAAATAAATAAATACTTTCTTTAAATCGGAAAATAAATAGAAATACTAACATCCCCTTTATAGAAATTTAAAACAACACATACAATGTGGGAGTGTGTCACCCTCAGTCTCAGGGTTGTGAGTTCAAGCCCGCATTGAGTGTAGAGATTACTTAAACATAAAATCTTGGGGCGCCTAGGTGGCATCGTCGGTTGGGCGTCCGACTTCGGCTCAGGTCACGATCTCACTGTCGGTGAGTTCGAGCCCCGCATCGGGCTCTGGGCTGATGGCTCAGAGCCTGGAGCCTGTTTCGGATTCTGTGTCTCCCTCTCTCTCTGCCCCTCCCCTGTTCATGCTCTGTCTCTCTCTGTCTCAAAAATAAATAAACGTGAAAAAAAATAAATAAATAAAAAATAAAATCTTAAAAAAAAATTAAAAGCAGAAGAATAAAGAAAGAGGACTGCCATAAAATATAATCAGACCGATAGATATCAATCGTATATGCACAGAGCACAGCCTGGTACTTTACTGCCATTTATTGAGTGCTTTTTCTTCCCAAGGTCCTGAAATAAACAGGGGGCGCTATGGGATTAAATTCTCACAAGTATCTTGCAAGTTAAATATTACTGCTAATTTGCAGGTGTCGATAAATCTCGGAGAGATTAAGGGCCCTTCCGTGGGTGCCAAAGGAGGAGTCAGCGCCTCGATCTCCGTGCTCCCTACCCAGTCTTTCCTCATCCCTTCAGGCAGACTGGCGCCACAGCCCGGAACACTCCTCCCTGCCCCTTTCTGGGTGATACCGGCACCTTCTCCTCCACATCTCACGTCCCGGATGAGTCCTCTCCTGAGCCCTGATCTCTTCCTCTCAGGTAGTTCATTCATCAAAACTCTCCTCGGCACACAGCACGGTTTATAATTACGTGTGTGACACCTATCTCCCCCTCCCGTGAGGTCAGGGATCCCATCTGTCTTGTTTGCTGCTGGGTCGGCAGCATCTAGAACCGAGTTGGCACATTCCGGTGCTGAAACCTTGTTGAATGAACCACAGCCTGTGCTTATGGCCATCACCCTGCCTTTCCGGGAGGCCTCATGGAGGTTCTGACTCCCAGGACCAAAGGGTCCCTCAGACCTCACTTCAGCCCATCCCTGCATCATAGAAAGGGGGAATGGAAGCCAGAGAAGACAAGGGACATGTCAGGGCCCCTCAGTGGCTAGACACAGAGCTGGGGGGTGGGGGGGGGAGCGGAGATCGGGGTCCAGGCTCCAAGCCGAAGGCCTGACACCAGTGGGTGGCCCTTCCTGGGTCAGGTTTGTATCTGTGAAGGGATGAAGGAAGGTGGGATGCCCCTGAATGTGGCTGGGAGGAAGGGCTGCCGAAAACAATGTGGCCAGCCCAGGAAGGAGGTGGAGAGGCCTGCTGGCCTGGCTGGGAAGGATTCCAGCAGGGGGCCTTGCTCGGTTCCCTCCCAGCACAGGGGGAAGTAAACACATTCCTAGGCTGTGCAGGCATTCCCCGGCTCCCACCACCCCGCCAGCTGCCAGGTCCCTGGCTAGTGGCCTGTCGCCTTTCGGAAGGGAGGGCCCAGAGAGCGAACGTGACTCGCTCAGGGTCAGAGCGGCTAATACGCTTTGCTGGGCCGCCTCCTGCCCCAGAGCACAGAGGTGAGAAAGGACATCGTGTCTCCCCTCCCCAGTCCCAGATTGGGCTGCTCAGAGGCCCGGGACAGTTGGGCTAGCTCCCAGCCAGGCTGGGCCTCCCTGAGGATCAGCATCTCGTCTCCTCCACTGGCAAGGACTGTGAGGAGGAGGGCACTGGGGACCTTTGACAAGGCAGGAAGGGCCTATAGCGAGCACCTGGCCATAGCTTCCTACCGGACAGATAAGGAAAACAAGGCCCAGAAGGGCAGGGACTTGCCCCAGCTGCACAGCAAGATAGTGACGAAGCAAAGACCAGAACCCGGATCTTGTGGACCATGGCTTCGTGTGTCCCTGCCACCTCCCATCCCCTTCAGCTCTCACCGCCCCCCCCCCCCCCCCCCCCCCCGACCTTCTCCTTTCAGGCCTGTCTGGGCCTCTGCACACGCTCATTCTTCTGCCCAGGATTCCCTCTTGAACTTTCTTGACCAGGCAAACTCCTACCTGTACTTCAAAACCATTCTGAGCTTTGCCACCGAACAGACCAGACAGCCTGGGGGGAGGGTGGGTCCCGCCACCACCCCAGCAGCAGCTGCAGCGTCAGCTGTCCCGGGAGGCCAGTGCCAGCCCCTCCTACAATCACAGCAGCTGCGTAACTTAGCTCTCGGCAGCAGGCAGGACGGCGTGGGTGTCACCCCCTGTGTAAAAAGTCTGTGTGTCATGAAAAGTGCCTAGGATCTGGACTGGGAGAGCTGGTCCTGACCTGCCTCTCTCCAGGCCTTGGGAGCTGGAGGGAGCCCTTCCACCCCTCGGGGAGAGATCATCCAGGCACAGAGTCCTGGTGCTAAAAGCTAGAAGCACAGGGCAGTTGTTAACTCTTGGGCCAGCTCCGGCTGATGTGCACCTGTGTGGGGTGCTGTGTTAAGGAGGATTCAGAGGGAGGGAGTCTGGTCGTAGACCCACCACTTATTTGGTACCCCGGGACTGGCTGTCTCTGGGGGCCCTCCCTGCCCTGATAAACATACCCCCGTGACCTGAATCAGCAGGGCCCCAGGACGGGCAACAGGGCCCTCCATGCTCCTCCCCCACACCCCCCAAGCACTGCAGGCCTCTGGTCACCACACACAGGCGAGAGCCCAGCACCTCAGGGGAGATAAGGGCCCTTCCCAGGCAAGTGGGCCTCTGGCTGTGGGCTCCCGTTATTGCGGGGCCCCCCCGCCCCCGTGTTGGCCCCAGATGAACATTCTTTCCAGCACGTTCCAGCCACTGCTTTTCTTCCCGAGCTGCTGCTGGTTTGTTCTGGCCAGGTCAGCACAGCACAGGCCTCTGCAGAACATTCAGCCAAGCTGCTTCCTGCCTGCCGCTGGGAGGGGCCGAGGGAGAATCGGGCTGGAGGAAGAGGAGGAGGGCTGGGAGGCTGAAGTCCGTCCTGGCCCGATAAGCAGCCTTGGACATTGCCCCGAGAGGGAATTTCCTGTTTCTGCTCCTTCTCCCTCAGGAGTGCGCCTCCCGGCCCTCCTCCAGCGCCACATTGTCTGGGCATGCGTTGAACTCGGAGGCCCTCAGTAGGTCAGAGAGGCCATTTGAAGTTTCTCATCTGTCAAATGAGAGAAAAAGCACTGAATTCGTTCTGATAGGTGATGGCTAAGAAATTTTGCTGGGTTGAATAGTGTCCCCCTGCCCCAAAACTCATATCCACCCGGAACTTGTAAATGTGACCCTCTTTGGAAAATAGGGTCTTGGCGGGTGTAATCAAGTTAAGATGGGTCGGGGGGGGGGGCCCTAAATCCAACATGCCTGGTATCCTCATGGGAAATTTGGTCACAGAGACAAAATAGAGATCCCCACAGAGAGAAGCCATGTGAAGACAGAAGCCGAGACCCGAGTAATGCTGCCACAAGCGAAGGTACGCCGGAAGCCGCCAGAAGCTGGAAGAAGCCAGGAATGATTCTCCTTCACTGGCTTTGGAGGCGGCAGTCCAGCTGGCCTTGATTTTGGACTTTGGTCTCAGGAGTGGCGAGAGAATACATTTCTGTTGATTTTAGCCACTCAGTGTGTGGGGATTTGCTGCCGCAGACCTGAGAAATGTCTTCCCCCAGGCGGCCACTCGGTAGGGGCATCCCACGACCGCTCCTGGTTTCGTGCCTGGCCTCCCTCCTCCATCCCTGTGCCCCCCTGAGCACAGCGGTCTTCCTGACTCACAGCCCTGACTGTCTCCCCCGCCTTGGGCACAAGCTCTGTCACGGCCACGCCTGGCCGGCACGTGTCAACCCTAGCTGGGCAGAAGGCTTGAGGCAGGTCTAGACGTGTGGCGGCGGATGTCGGTCTGACCGAGGTCGGCTGAGATCGGGCCCAGAAAAGACCAGTTTCCCCACAGTGTGGAAGACAGAGGTGGGCAATGGCCCTCAGTGGTCTCTGAATTCCAGACTCTGCAAGGGCAAGGGCCAGATCCCCTTTGTCCCTTCAGCACCTGGCACCGGGCCTGACAGTAGCACTCACTATATGACGCGCCCTGTTCTAAGTGCTTCTGTTCATCCCTCACAACAACCCTCTGAGGTGCCGGCATTGCCCCCATTTCACAGCCAAGGCAACTGAGGCACACAGAGCTTACATGACTTGCCCAAAGTCACCCTACTGGTAAATGGCAGAGCCAGGCCTCAAACTCAGCTGGTGTGGCTGGCAAGCCCAGGCTTTTATCCCCTCACCATCGATATTTATTGAAGTAACAAAAAGCTAAAGCCGGCTGCAGCCCCTGATGGATGCACGCTCGTTCTCTGAAGGCCCAGTCCCCAGGGAGGACACCATGTTCTACCCGAAGGAGCCCAGGAGTGGGCACAGCAAGAGTTCTAGTTGAAGATGGCTCTCGCTTTAATCTGGCTCATGCCACGATCTGGCCAGCAGGCCCCCAGGAGCCCACCCTGACATCCTCAGCCGGTGGCTGAGACCCCTGCAGGGCCTAGAGGGCCCAGGCCCTCAGCGCAGGAAAAATCCCTTTGACCAGAAACGGAATCAGAGGGTCATGGGCACCGATTACTGGTAAATCAGCAAGCAGGCTTTTGCACTCCCACACCCTGGGCCAAGGCGACTCCTGGGAGGTGCTGTGTTGGGGGCAGGAATTGGCAGTTTTCGCATCATTAACCCCACTCAGCTCCTGTCCTCTCTCTCTCTCTCTCTCTCTCCTCTTGTTTATTGATCTTATCGCCTCTGTTTTTATGAACAACGGTTCTACTCTTTGCCTTCCATTCTCCTTCCCCAAGAGGATCTCAGTTAATATTCCCACCAGGTCACTTCAAAGGGTGGTGAATCAGCCTCCGAATTGGGTCCCCACCTATGGTCCATGCAACCAGAGAGGTGGGGGCCACATGGTACCAACATGGCTGATGCTGAGGAAACCATGACAGCAGGAGGCATGCTGAGGTAGGCTTGGATGGAGCCCAACCAAGATGTCTACTATTTCCTTCATGCCTCAACTCCCTCTACAAACTGCTCCATCTCATGGGCTCCCCCTCAACCCCAGGAAGGGCCTCTGAACTGACCCACCGACTAAAGCCAGGATGTCATTTGGGGACAAACCCACTATTCCTTCCTTTCCAACCATGGCAGCCATTACCTCGCTCATGTACCACGCCACCCTTTCGTTCGCTGAGCACAGAATCAGACTCAGAATCGGCAGTGTGCTCCAGGGAGCCATTGCCAAGCAATTCCAGCTGACATGAAAGAACTCGACAGGTCTGGTTGCTCTCCGGAGCTGTTCCGGGCGTTGGTGTGGCCATCTGAGTCAGCACTCCCGCCCCAGCAGGACACACAGCCTGGGAGGGGCTGGGACCCGTGGTCAGTGGTCCCCGGACAGAGGTTCTAATTACTTAAACCTGAGGACAGGAGCCGCAGCCGGGCTTGTGAGGGGACACCCAGGCGGAGGGCAAGGCTGGGGGCCGGACACTGATTCACGGGTCCTGGTTTGAAGTTCATCACCTGATCGTCTTCCCTTCTGTGAGTCAAACAGGCAGCTTCCCCCACATCACAGAGGTGTTCCTCAACCAGTTCCCTGAGGCCTGCCCCGTGCTTTGAGATGATCCCAAAGCATCAGCCCAGGAACCGCACCAAAGGCACAGGAACCGCCTGGGGAGGCACCCGCTATATCACATGGGGACCATTTTGCCTCTGGAAATCACTGGACTTCTCAGAGCCTTCATACGGTCTTCATGTGGTTCATGTGGTCTGTGAGTCATGAAGAGCAGGACAGGGACGCCTGGGTGGCATTGGTTGAATGCCAACTGGTTCAGCTGGTTGAACATCCAACTCTTGAATTCGGCTCAGGTCATGATCTCACGGTTTGTGAGTCTGAGCCCCACGTTGGGCTCTGTGCTGACAGCATGGAACCTACTTGGGATTCTCTTTCTCTCTCTCTCTCTCTCTCTCTCTGCCCCTCCCCCACTTGTGTGCGCGTGCTCTCTCTCTCTCTCCCAAAATAAATAAATAAACTTAAAAAAAAAACTACTTTATTAAAAAAAAAAAATAAGAACAGGACAAGTGTGCAGGCTTTCTCAAATCATAGGACTTGTTTTGACCGATGGACTATATAGGCGTAAAAAAACTTCATCCAATAGAATCAATTATTGTACATAAAATAGATTTGCATATATATAATAAAAGAATGTAAGACAAAAAAAAAAAAAAAAAAAAAACCCAAAAAACTTTATCCACCCATGGAAGGGGACAGGAATGAGGGAAGGGAAGGGGCACCTGGATGGCCCAGTCACTTGAGTGTCCAGCTTCAGCTCAGGTCATGATCTCTCGTGGTGTGTGAATTCAAGCCCCACGTCCGGCTCTGTGCTGACAGCTGGGAGCCCGGAGCCTGCTTTGGATTCTGTCTCCCTCTCTCTCTGCCCCTCCCCCGCTGGCACTCTGTCTCTCTCTCAGAAATAAGCATTAAAAAAAATTATTAACAAGAAATGAGGGAAGGGGGTTGGGCATGAGAAAAATGGGTCATGGTGAAAAGGATCCTGAATGAGGAGCTCAGGGCTAAGTCAGCACGAGGACCCTCAGCTCCTGCCAAATTTTTCCACCCAAGAACACAGGCCCCGGTCCCGCCAGGCTTTCCGATGTTCTCAACAGAAAAATCCAGATTTCATGTGAAATACTTTTAAATTGTAGCAACTCTGTCAGCACATTTATTTTTGCTTGAGGCAGTTGATTTGTACACGTGCTTCATATCCTGGGAGGAAGAATCCCAGGCTTTTCCTTCCAGTGTTTTCCATGAGCTTCCTTCACGGTGAGGGCGGAAGCTGTCAGCTCCATGAAACCAAAGTGCCGGAGGGTGGCCGATACTCACACCCTTTGCCCAGACCTCCAAGTTGTGCAGGGCATCTGGGCTGCTTGTCATTCCGCTTCCACGGTGAGGACCGGAGAGGTTTTCCCGGAGCCGTGCCCTGCCCGGTGCACGCTGTCGCCAATACCACCTGTTTGTCACCACAGAAACCGGGTATTTCCCAACCAGCCCAAGGGGCCTCTTCTGTCCTCTGCATTTTCAGAGCCCTGAGTGAGCAGCCGGGATGCCCATACATCCCCTTGTGTCAGTGGCTCCAAGAAGTGACACGGGAAGAGGGTGACACGGGGCCAGCACAGACAGGGCTGGTCAGTTAAAGTAGTTCATAGAGTGTTTGCTAGGTCACGGTGTGAGTCAAGCACCCAGGAGCCTGGGGGCGCATGGAGGGCTCAGTCGGTTAAGCCTCCAACTCTTGACTTCAGCTCAGGTCATAATCTCCCGGTTCAAGCCCCGCATCAGGCTCCCTGCTGACAGTGCGGAGCATGCTTGGGATTCTCCCTCTCTCTCTGCCCCTCCCCTGTTCATGCTCTCTCTCTCTCTCTCAATAAACTTAAAAAAAAAAAAAAAAGCTGGCAGTAGACACGGACTGTGGAATCAGCTCTGGCGGACCTGTGGAACCCACTGGCGAAAACCTGCTTCAGACGGACTGACCGGTGCAAGGCCACATACCGGGCACACCCCTGAGCCAGGCAGGCCCTTCCAGAAAGCCCACGCCTGATGGCATCAGAGGATATCAGGAGAACCTGGTGGATGAACCCGGCATCGGTCAGCGAAGGTGGCAAGCGGGGGGCTTGGGACCCATCTGGGCCTCATTCCTTAGGCTGCCTGGTCGTGGGGAAATGGAGCATTGGGCTGACCACGGTCCTGGGAGGGCCCCAGGTTACAGCCAGAGATGCGTCCCTTCCCACTGGTCCGGGCTGTGGCCAGGTCCTCACAGCAGGGTGGGGCTGCGGAAGGGAAGGAGGGGGGTGGGGTCTTTGGTGAGGCAGCACGCACCCCCTTGACCACCTTCTTCCATGACTCAGTCTGGCTTTGGCACAAGTTCGCTTTGCTCCCATCGCCGTGTTCAGAAATCAGTTGAACAGGAAGCACTTGTGGAGAATGTGCTCAGGGGAATGACATGGAGGAAGGTGGGAAAGAGAATCCGGAATTTTATCACTGGATGGCCAGAGAGGCGAAGGATCCCCAAGCAAGTCAAGGGTGGGCCAGGCCCAGCGCCCACGTCGCCTGCCAAGCCCAGCCCCTCCCACCGCACCTCATCTGGAGAACAAGCCAAAAGCCCAAACCTTCCGGCACCCAAAGGAAAGTCTCTGCATCACACGCGGCTAGCAGCCGCGTCGCTATTCAGAGCCCCGGGTGCCCACATAGCCCTGGCACAGGGGGTGCACATTCAAGAAGCGACCGGGGCCCTGCCCTTCCACAGATGACGTGTGTATGGTCTCTCGAGGTGGTCATTAGGAGCGAGGCTGGAGTCTGCTTCGGATTCTGTGTCTCCCTCTCCCTCTGCCCCTGCCCTGCTCACTCTCTGTCTCTCTCTCTCTCTCAAACATTTTTTAAAAATTTTTTTAAAAAGAAGGTTAATAGACAAAAACTGCAAGAGGTCAATATGTAGGATTCCCATGAAAGCCCATGAGTAAGACACATCCCTGATCCGCGGTCTCCGGGATCCTGAGCTCAGAGCCCCGGGACCCCTCCCACACCACAGTCCCTGAACCTCAGCAGGTCGGTCCTCACCACTGGTGAATTCCACCTGCAGGTGCAAAGGCGATGCCTGCTTGGCTGTTGGCCCTGCAGACCATGGGAATAAAGGAAAAGTGAGGCTCTCTGAGGGGCCGCTTTCTCTTGGTGTCTGTCCGGCAACTCTTATGAGAGCGTGAGGGAAAAAAATCGGAGTATGACCTTGGCCACAGACATGAGGCAAACACAGTAGACCCAGAACTGAAGACCCTGCTCCCCTTGGCGTCTGACTGGTGCGGAGCAAGCCAAGGGACTCCGTCCCTCCCCGGACACACACCTGCTGGAACACCATCCTTCAGCTCTTGGAAGTCAGTAAGCAAAGGGTGCGTGGTCCAGTTAATAAGCCAGAGGACTACTTCCATCTTTAATTTGGTGACTCCTTCACAGCGGCGTACCCCCAATTCATTTTCGCGTGAAGGAGAGGAAGATGGCCCCCCTCTCCGTCACATCCACCCCGGGGGCGCCCTGGCTCCTGGACACAGCAGGCTATGCACACAGTATGCACTCAGGGAAAGAGGCAGAACATCGAAACTTCTTTCATGTTGGAAGGGACCAGACAGAAGGCTAATGCATTTCTAGACTGAAGACGGGGCATTAGGATCAGGGGGTCACTCAGTCCATGGGTTGCCCCGAGAAGTCCTGGGGGGCTGTTGAGTGGCGGGCATTGGGGGTGGGGGGGGGAATGCCCGGGAAGGGAGGATTCTGGAGCCCTAGGCCACGTTCCCCTGGCATGCTGCCTGTATCTCTGTCATCTACTGGGTTTCTGCCCAAGATTGTTTTTGGACAAAGAGCTCTGCTGCTGTTAAAAAATAACTAAAGGAAAAGAAAAAGTCAAAAGTAAAGCTAAAAAGAAAAAAGAGAGTCGCTAATTGGGTCCCCCCACTTGGCTAAAACCACGTCCCCAGTCCAGGCCCCCTTCTTCTCCCAGCCTCCTGCTGCAGAAGCTTCAAAAGGCACACACTGGCTCCCGTGTACTCCCCCAAGTTCACCCAAGGAAGCTGTGCAGAGCCAGGCAGGGACCCGGATGCCTCTCCGTACAGGGCACGCAAGACCTTGCTCCCTCCATACCGTGTTTCTTCTCAGGATGGCCCAGGGGCATTCCCATAACTACAATGACAACGACCAGTGACACGTATGGTGTCCTCACTCCACATCAGGGACTGTGCTAAGCGAGGGCTTTTAGAAATTGCCGCTGCTTTCTAAGAGAAGGCCTTATGATTGCTTTTTTCTTTTTCTTTAATGTTTATTTTTGAGAGAGAGACAGAGCGCGAGTGGGGGGGGAGGGCAGAGAGAGAAAGAGGGAGGGACACACAGATTTCAAAGCAGGCTCTAGGCTCTGAGCTGTCAGCACAGAGCCCGACGTGGGCCTCAAACCCACGAACTGTGAGATCATGACCTGAGCCAAAGTTGGACGCTTAACCGACTGAGCCACCCGGGCGCCCCGCGATTGTTTATTTCTGATTTACAGATGGGGAGACTGAGACCGAGGGAGGACAGACCAAATTCAGCAGCCAGCGAGTGAAGAAAACGCAGCGGGAACCCAGGCGTGTGTGTGTGTGTGTGTGTGTGTGTGTGTGTGTGTGTGTATGTGCACGTGCGGGAGCAGCCCCCTGCCCTCCCCTCTGCAGCCTGGGGCCTGTAGTTGCACCCGCTTTCCGGAGGGGCCACTGACTCAGCACTTAGTTCTCTAGGCCTTTAAGGAAAGGAGGGGGGGGGGAGGCCGCCAGGCTGCAGCGAGTGGGAGTGGATGTGGACGTCCCCAGCGGTGGAGGGCACCCGCCCACCTGTCAGGGAGCAAGCAGCCTTCTCGGGGACTCTCCTAGGCCCACCTCAGCTACTCCCTCATCCCAGCGGCCCGGGTGCGTGTCTCAGTGTCCAAATCTCCCCTTTCTGTAAGGACACCAGTCCTGCAGGATAAGGGCCCACCCTCACGACCTCATCTGAACTTGATCATCTGCGGAGACGAGACGGTTTCCAAGAAGGTCACACTCACAGGTCCTGGGGTTGGGACTTCAACTTCCGTCGGGGAGGCACGCAGTTCAACCCCCGAAACCACCCCGCGGACCTGCTGAACGGATTAAACGAGCTAATGCATCAAGTGCGGGCCGCAGAGTAATCCCTCGACAGATGTCCTCACCAGCAAAGTGTTATCTCACTGCAAGGTGGTGGCAGCGCGTCCTGTGGGGTGACTGCCGCAGGGACAGGGCATCCCTGCAGTGTGGTCGGGTGGAGGGACGCTGGCACTCACTGCTGGACCTCACACCTCACCTCACCCATCGACAAAGGCGGCAGTGGCTCCCCAGAGGCACGGAGTCCCACTTAGCGTGGGACCCACAAACTGTCCATCGCCCGCCCATATCCGAAACTACTCCTGCTGTTATCAATCCTCCGTGACGGTTTGAAGGGAGGTGATGGTTGCCACCGGGGTCGCTAAGTGCTCCCCAGGTGCCCCTTGACACAGTCACCACACCTGACACGTCACTGGGGCCCGGCCCGTAGTCCTGAGGGGCTGAGTCATGGGGTGACATTGGTGTTCCCATAACGTGCCCAGGCCCCCGCAGTGGGGCTGTGTCTCGTGCGTGGCCTCATCGTGGGGATGGCAGCTTTCTCGCTGGGAGGCAACAGACCATGAGGAGTGGGTGTGAGTGGCTCAGGCTTTTCCATCTGGGAGAGCAGATTGAATCTCAAATTGGTGCCTGCCTTCTGTGCCTAAGCTACTTCTTCACTCAGCACTTTGTAAAGCTCAAGTTCAAAGTCCCGAACGAAGGTCTCTTAAGGAACCCTCTGCAATGAGGATACAAGGCTTTCGTTATGGTGCTCGTAAATGGTCCCTGTGTTCCGTGTATTTCTTCCGTGCTCATTCATAAAATGTTAGGCGAGTTGAGGAAATTGAGGCTTAAGCAGGCAGCACTGTGGGGGTGAGGGGAGATGACCAGGAAAGGGCTATGGGTTGGCCTATTGGGCAAAGATCCCAATAAAGACAATTGTGGAGGCGTGTCTGATGGTCTAAGCCGTCACAAAAATAACCAGCGTTTGTCCAACCTCTGCCAGCCCTGAGTATCAGACTCATGGATCATTTTCTGTGATATTCAGAGCAATGCCATGTAGTCAGTAGTATAAATATATCTGCATTCTATAGATGAAGACAAGAAGTAAAGGCTTAGTGACTTGCCCGGTCACCTTCCCAAGAAGTAGCAGATGAGCAGTTTGAGCCTGAGCCAGATTCTAGGGCCCAGCCCTCGCCCATGATGCTGGTCGGCCTTCCAAGCACTATGATGAGGTCCCCACGTCCGGAGCGGAGCAAATGAGCTCCTCTCCAGCCTGTGCGTCCACAAAACGCCAGGGACCGGAGGGCTGAGCGAGGGTGGGGGCTCCCCCAGGTTCTCCGTTAGGCCCGACGGAAGAACTGGCCCGCATCATGTAATCCTGACGACTTGAGAAGATGTGAGGAGGAATCTGTACGGCAGTAAAAAAAAAAAAAAAAAAAAGAGCAAACTCCTGTGCTACATGGAGAAACTTCATGAACACAACGCTGGGCCAAAAAAGCCAGGCACAGGGGCACCTGGGTGGTTCAGTCGGTTGAGCCTCTAATTATTGATTTCGGCTCCTATCATGATCCCCAGGGGCGTGGGACCTGAGCTTGGAGACTGGTTAGGATTCTCCCTCCCTCTCCCTCCGTCCCTCTCCCCTGCTTTTGTCTCTCTAAAATAAAAATAAAAACTAGCCACAAAAGCACACATACTGTGCCAGTCACTTAGGTGAGGTTCTGAAACAGAGACAGCCAATTCTGTGACGATAAAGTCGGGAGCGTAGCTGCCTTTGGGAAGCCCCCCGGCGGGGGTAGAAATGGCTCACATCTTGGATTGGGTGGTGGTTACCACTATGTAAAAAGTCATCAAGCTGCATGCTTCGGACTTGTGCCTTTTATTGTATCTCATTTATACCTCCAGTGGATCAGACAGATGTGAAGAAACCAGAGGGGGTTTGACTGGGGCAAGAGGGGTGGACTCAGTTCTCTGAAAAATAAAAGACGGGATTGGAGGAGGGGGGTGGAGGTGGTGATTGCCTGGCGGTGCCCCCCCCCCCCCCCCCACCGTTTGGTCAATTCCCTCTTACAAAGTCTGTAGAGTCCTGCACTTTTCAGGAGTTCCTGAGCGGGGAGGGGGGACGCCCTCTGCCCAGGAGAGCAAAGAAGCTTCTGTTGCTCTCTTAATCTATTTAGTCATTCCCTCATTTATCCACTCAGTGTTCACCGGGGTTCGTGGGGGGCCTGCTATGTGCCAGGCGCTACGTGACATCCCGAGCACCCAGCAGTGAATGAACAGAGCGACAAAAACATCTGCTGTCGTGTTGCTGTCTTCCTGGTGGGGTGGAGATGACGGTTACTTTAAAGTAACAGGTGAAGTATATAGTATGTTAGTTGGAGAAAAATAAAACAGGGAAAGAGGTGAGGACTGAAGGGCAGGTGGCATCTTCAAACAGGGGGATCCAGGAAGCCCTCCCTGAGAGGGGGACATTTCAGCACAGATCAGGAAGACTCTGGGGGACGGCCCCAAGTGCAAATGTCCTGAGACCGGTGGGTGGTCACGTTTGGCAAGAGGGAAGCAGTGAGGGGTCAGGTTGGCCGGAAGGGGCGATTAAGGGAGAGTCACAGAACTGCAGTCTGGGAGGTGATGGGAGGGGGGGGAGGGAATGAGAGTCAGAACTTGTTCAGACCTGGGCGTTACTGGACAAGAGGAGGAGTTTGGGACCTGGCTGCATATTTGTGAAGGATGACTCAGCAAGTCCCGTAGCTCACTCAGGGCACTGCGCCTCTGCTCTCCCACCTGAGCACCTCTGCGCTGGAGAGAAGGGGAAGGGGCCCGGTGCCCTGGGAGAGGGGGAGGCGCAGCCCCCAGCCCCTCTGGACAGGGCGCGCAGGGCCTTTGGAGAATGCAGCTGCAGACAGGGACTGCTTCCTTGCAATGCCTCTGGAGGCTTTCCAAGGAGGCGAAGCCTGCCCAGCCCGGCTCATTAGAAACTCCTGCCCGGAGCCAGGGAGGGAGAGGTGAGGCAGAGACCGGATCATCCCAGGCAGGGCGGTGCCTCCTCTCGCGCTCCCAGAACTGCTGACCTCATCTCCTCTCCCTGACGTGAGAGCCCACATCTTGGGCCTGGGGGAGGTGCACAGGGCCCTGTTGGGGCACGACCGAGGTGTCCCTCCCTGCCACAAGGCCCTTTCTTCAGGGGAAGGGACGGAGTGAAAGGAGGAGCCCCACATCCGTAGGTCTGCTCTCTCACCACCTGCCGTGTGGCTTGTGCACATGGAACTCCAGCTCTGGGCTCTTCTCCTCCCTGTGAAATAAGGGGCTGGCCCAGGGGCTCCTGGTTTTCGTTTAAAATTTTATATTTAAGTAATCTCTACACTCAAGCTGGGGCTCCAACCCACACCCCGAAGATCAAGAGTCACACGTTCCAACGACTGACCTCCTGATTTTTCTTTCATTCTACAACGGGAGCCAGAGCGAGTGCTGCACCCTGACTTCTCTCTACACGGGGGCCTGGGCCTCGAGGAGCTCAGATCAGGGGGCTCCTGGAGCTCTGCCTCGGGTCACTCCCTGGCTCCTGAATTCTCTCAGGGTGAAGCACAAGCGTGTCCCAGGGAGGCTGACGTTTCGCCTTGTCCTTGTTGCCTATGTCACCTCACCGAGGAAACGTGCCAGGCCTTACGCTGGAAGACACGGTATAGCTCTGCATTCCAGAGAGCTGAAGTCACCCCTCCTCCCGCAGACACAGTCACAGGCTCCCCGTGACTTCTGGAGCCAAAGCCTGCCTCCATAATCTGGTCTTCGTGACCCCCACAGTCGAGGCACCTCCCCCCTTGCCGCTCCCTTCTCCTGCCCGCACTGACTACTCAGCAGCCACCTCAGTCCTCAGAAGGACCTCACTTTCTAGCCCCAGACCCTCCTTTTGGCTCTGGCTAGAGTGCCCTCACCTCCTAAGGTGCCCTCACCTCCGTCAGCTAGGCCTCTGCTGAGTCCTTCATATGGACCTTTGTTTTAGGAAACGTTGAGGTTTCCCGAAAGCCCTGCGGGGCGGGCACCCTCGCCTCCTCTGGAGTTGAGGGGAGTCATGGGCCTGGAGTCACAGAGCTGGTGAGCGGCCCGGAAGCCACACCCGGATCCTCTGAGACTCCTGTCCCCCGCCCGGCCTCCCCGAGGACCATGGCTATCTGCCGGCGTGGCCTGGGCCTCCTCCCGGCTGTGGGCCGCGGCTGCCTGGTGCAGGCTCTTTCCTTGCTCCCCCGGGGGCCTTTCCTCTTGTCCAGCTCGGGGCTGGGGGAGCCGGCTCCTCCCGGCGGCCGCCACAGGCCAGGGCTGGCCCTCCCAGGTGCCCCAGCACTCCGTCCTCGAGGCAGGTAGGGCCAACTCCTGCCCAGACAGGCAGCTACCATGACTCACCCACAGCCTGGGCGGTGCCCCACTCGCCTTGAGAAGAGCTGTGGAAAGCAGCTGGGTGGCTGCGAGCCGGCAGAACGGCCCTTCCCCCCCCTCCCCCTGCCCGCCCAGGCCCCAGGAAGGCCCTGGCTCTTCCTGCCTGGACGGGGATGGGGGGGCGCTTAAGGAGACAACGCTTCAGACCTCCAGATCTGCTCACCGCCTAGCGTTCTGCCTTCCTCCGTCGGAATCTCCCGGATCCACCATGTGCCCTGAGATCACAAGAAAGATTTCCTCCCGAGACAGGCCTCGGATTCTGGGGAGTAGCTTCCTCTCGGATATTCACAATGGCCACTAACGGGTTCGTCAACAGCTGACTGTATGTTTGGCACTATCTAGACAGAAAGCTTCTATTGAATTCCCCGTGATCCTGGGTAGGAGGACACGACCGAGAAAACATTCGTATCCAGTCGTTTAGATGCAGGACTGCGTGTCCCTGGTAGAGAACAGAGCTAACCTGGCTCGCTGTCGGTGACAGAGCGAAGCCTAGTGAACTTGGCGTCTGTCGCCACCAGCTTCCGTGCTATTTCCAAGGCATCAAGCTGCCTTCCAGGAGCAGAGAGGATTCTGTTTCCGTTTCAGAGGAAAGGCTAACGATGCAAGAAGTCACCGATCTACACGGCCCTGAGGTGGCGAGTCCATCCTCGTTAGAAACGGGAGCAAGCCGAGGAGAGGGTCCTGGTGAAACCTGAGATAATTAATGTGGTCAGAAAGAGGCAAGGATCCAAGCAGGCCCAGGTCCGAAAGCAAAGTTGATGCCCTGAACTAAAATGCTAACGGAGGCGAGTTGGGGCCAGTGGCACACAATTTTCTAGAGTGGTTTAGTGAACTGGGCAGAGCCTGCTCGTTCCCTACGTTGTATAAGAGCTGATTGTAAATGGCCCAAAAACATCATTTTAGATCATTGGATTGATTGGCTGATGACACAGGGTGAGTCTTTGTCCTGCGGAGACAGACAGCTCAAGGAGAGGAGTTGACGGAGTGGGAGGCAGAGAACAATCCCGATTTTCAGCTCGAGAGACTCTCCAGCCGGCACCAGACCCAGAGATTCCAACCCGGAGAGGGAAAGGGATAGGCCCAAGCTGGCAGAGAATGACTGGAGGCTTCCTGAGGGCCTCGGAGCCCACAGAAGTCGGCTTCTGTTCTCATGGGCCTCCAACCAGGGGTCATACTGTAAACCGCTCTACCTCGTTCTGGAAGCTCCTTCAGGGAAACAGCCTTAGCAAAGAGAGGCTTCCATGGCACAGCACTGAAGGAAGGTCTAATGGAATTGTTCGTTAATTTTTTTTTTAATTTTTTTTTTCAACGTTTATTTATTTTTGGGACAGAGAGAGACAGAGCATGAACGGGGGAGGGGCAGAGAGAGAGGGAGACATAGAATCGGAAACAGACTCCAGGCTCTGAGCCATCAGCCCAGAGCCTGACGCGGGGCTCGAACTCACGGACCGCGAGATCGCGACCTGGCTGAAGTCGGACGCTTAACCGACTGCGCCACCCAGGTGCCCCTGCTCGTTAATTTTTTACAAAAGCTCCCCGAGTAATTCTTGGCATGTATCTTGGAAAGAATTCAAAGAAGCGAGTGGTACTGTAATAACCAAACCCCTTCCAGTCCCATATAATTGTGTGAGCAAAAGGCTTCAAAACTCAGACGTGGATGAAAGTGAAAAGCAGGGGGCAGGGCTGGTGGCGACGCCTATCTCAGCCCGGGAACAAATAGCGTTGATCAATGTATATATATGCGAGTATGCATTGTAAAAAATCCATCTCATTAAACAAAATTCAACGCTCCATATTCAAATCGCTACCCAAATATCTAATGCACGTGGGTGGCTCTGATCAAGGAAGTATCATAACCGCAATGGCATCTCTAGCCAGAGGAAATGACACGTCAAGGTTTATAGTCACAAGAAATTGCAAATTAAAATTGGAGGGGCGCCTGGGTGGCTCAGTCGGTTAAGCGTCCGACTTTGGCTCAGGTCATGATCTCACGGTCTGTGGGTTCGAGCCCCACGTCGGGCTCTGTGCTGACAGCTCAGAGCCTGGAGCCTGTTTCAGATTCTATGTCTCCCTCTTCCTCTGACCCTCCCCTGTTCATGCTCTCTGTCTCAAAAATAAATAAATGTTAAAAAAAATTTTTTTTTTTAAATAAAATAAAATTGGAGGAGGCACCTGGTGGGCCTCCGTCAGTGCAACTTACAGCTCTTGATCTCGGGGTCGTGAGTTTGAGCCCCATGTGGGGCTTAGAGCTTACTTAAAAGACATCAAAATTGGAATTTAAGTGCATATTTTTGTTTCAAAAAAAGCGCAATAGGTCGACCATGAAAAGACAGTAGGGCATAAAAATGAAGAGCGTGTATCATAAAGTTCTGTGATGAAGGTGAAATGGAAAAAGAGGAGTTGGAGGGAGAGAAAAGAATGATGTAAACGTTCTGGCCGGAACGTGTCCGGGAACTTTTTTCAGAGGATGAAGGTGGGCAGGGCTGCCCCCAAAAGGTGCGTCTGTAGTTCCTCAACAAGTGCCCCAACCCAACAGAGCTGCTTGGAAAGAGGCCAGGCTGTAGATGCCTTTTATTGACCGCCTTTGGGGATATAGGTGAAGATCAAAATTTCAAAACTGGATTCTAATGGTGTTCAGAAAAGAGGAGCCAATGTGCTGCACCCTGCCAACACCTTCCAAGCATACCCTTTGCAACTACTTAAGGTTATAGGGGGAAAAAAGGGAAAAAAAATTGATGTCCGCTTACAAGTATACATTAATATATACCTGAGGGTGGTGCACCACTTTTCAAACGTCTTTTAGCAGACATGGGAGCAAAAGAGTATGAAGATAAAAGTCTAAATCAGCAGTGACAGCCAAGGTGACCATCCACACTCCACTTTTCACAAGAAACTTACCTACAGGGGGCTGTGAGTTTAAGCCCCAGGCTGGGCATACAGATTACTTAAAAAAAAAAAAAGAAAGAAAGAAAGAAAGAAAGAAAAGAAAAGAAAAGAAAAAGAAAAAGAAAGGAAAGGAAAGGAAAGAAAAGAAAAGAAAAAAGAAAAGAAAAGAAAAGGAAAGAAAAGAAAAGAAAAAAGAAAAGAAAAGAAAAGAAAAGAAAAGGAAAGGAAAGAAAAGAAAGTGGGGCACCTGGGTGGCTCAGACTTTTGGTTTCAGCTCAGGTCATGATCTCAGTTTGTGAGTTTGAGCTCCACATTGGGCTCTGTGCTGACAGCAGGAAGTCTGCTTGGGATTCTGTGTCTCCTTCTCTCTCTGCCTCTCTCCCCAAAATAAATACACATAGGCAGAAAGAGGAAGGAAGAAAAGGAAAGAAAAAAGAAAGAAGAAAGAAAGAAAGAAAGAAAGAAAGAAAAGAAAGAAAGAAAGAAAGAAAGAAAGAAAGAAAAGAAAGAAAGAAAGAAAAGAAAGAAAGAAAGAAAGAAAGAAAGAAAGAAAGAAAAAGGGGAAATGTGTGTCTGAATAATTGCAGAAATACAACAGCAAACACAGTTAGGAAAGTGCTGCAGTGAGGGCACCGAGGAGGGAATGGTCAACCTTTCTGCTGGAATTGGTGAAACTTTCTAGAAGTACTCGAATTGAATTAGCCGGCAGACTGGAGGGGAAAGTGGAAGTCATCTGTAAGCACAGGGAAAGTACATGGAAACACGATGGGATAATGTGTCCTGGGAAATGCGTTCATATCTGGAGGGTAGAGGGTTGGGAAGGAGATTGGGGCCGGGATCGAAGTCAAGAGATTAGCTGGGTTAGGTTGGGAAGCAGGAGACAGATCCTGGAGCTCGGTCAGCGTCTTGAAAGGAGGGGGAAAAGGGTGTGGCACATTCAGGAAGAATGATGTGGAGAATGGATTGGAGAGGTTAGACCCAAGTCAAGGAGACTAGAGCAGAGTGTAAGGCAGGAGTTCGGATAAGAGGTGACAAAGGCCCAGTGTAGGCAAAACCAGTGAGGACAGTGAGTAATTGGGCTTGATAAGAGAGCCAAGGAGGCTCTCAGGTGTTCTGCTTACAGTTGCCTTCCATTCCCCAAGAGAGAATCAACTATAGGAGGACAAGCAGGTTTGGGGAAGCAAAATAGATTCATTGGGAGACATGGTGAGTCAACTCTGATACTTGGGTGGCCGTTGTAACGCATGGATCTCAAATCCCGGGGTACACAGCATAACCAGCGTAACTAGCCACCTCAAGCGTGGGCTCTAGAGCCAGCTAGTAAACAGATTCAAATACGTGTTCAAGTCAGCTTCCATGGGTTTTTAGGAAGCAGAAGGGATGGCAGGTTCTTAGGCACCAGGGAAGTGTAAGAAAGTCCTTCCGCTTCAGTCTTTTTGAAGGGTCAGCACGGAGGAAGAAGAAGAATTAAAATGGTCAGATTTAGGTAGACCTGCAACACTGACCTTTTGAAAGCACGTTGTTTTTTTAATGTTTATTTTTATGTTTGAGAGAGAGAGAGTGTGAGCAGGAGAGGGGCGGGGAGGGGGGGGGACAGAGGATCTGAAGCGGTAAGGAGAGGATTACAATTCTGTTTTCAAAAAGCTGAAACTGGGGAGCTTTTGCTGATCTCTTTAGGGGGCAGTAACATTTGATGGAGGAGCCATTTAAAAGCTCTGAATCTAGGGGCGCCTGGGTGCCTCAGTCTGTTGAGCGTCTGACTCATGTTCTCTCAGTCATGGGATCGAGTCCGCACTGGGCGTGCAGCCTGCTTAAGACTCGCTTTCTCTCTCCCTCTGCCCCCACCCCCTGTAAAAAAACAAACAAACACACATTTTGAATCCAAAATCAGCAGGTAGACAGGGCACCCGGCTGGCTCCTTTGGTGGAGCATGTGACTCTTGATCTCTAGGTGTGGGGCTCAAGCCCCAGGCTGGGCGTAAAGCTTACTTAAAAAATACGTGTAAAATCAGCACATAGACCCCAAAACGTATTTATTATTTTATTTATTTATTTGCATAGGTTCAAGATAGACGTGGCCCTGGCAACAGACGTCCGATCAATCGACAGCACGCGAACCACTGCTGAAAGAAAGCGAACGCTATCCTGGATTCGGATTCTAATGGCAGTTTAACCGGTCACCTTCCTGTGTTAGGCTCCCGTGTACAAAGGACAAAAATAATTATGCCTTCTGCTTGTAAAGAAACTCTGCTCCCAGCAGGAGAGACACACACTCTTCTCTTCCTTATTCCTATGCCAACACAGATATAGCCCCCCTCGAAGGTCAAGCAGCTGTGGGGCATCGACTGGCGAGTGGCAACGCTAAGGCCTCGGCAGATAGGCAGATTATTTCTTGCCGTGTTTACGGGTTTCCTAGCAACAGCGACTGCGTGGCTTGTTTTCCTATGTGACAAGCCCTGGAAGAGAGGCCAGGAGACTGTGCCAGAGGGCCATGGGAGTTTACTGGCTCCAGGCTTTGCCTTCCTGGAAAACCTAGCCTGGATACGTGAGGGTACAAACAGCCAGGGGCAGTTTTCTGACATCCAGCTTCCTGTACAGCAGCACTTGCCAACAGGCCGTGACCAAGAAAACTAGGTACCTAAATAGCTATCCTCTCTCCCACGTCGGTGAGCCTCCTTTGCAGATAGAATGGGCCTGACTGCTTCTGACCGACGGTTTATTTATTAAAAAAAAAAAAAAAAAAAAAAGTGATACGTTTGTCCCGCTCAGGCAGTTCATTGTTGATACATTTCCCTGCAGCATCAGCCTGGAAGGCCGAGGTGGAAGGCTAATCCCTCACACTAGCGAGAAATACATGTTGCATAAAGCCATTAGTCTCAAGTTTGGCCATTGCAGCAACTAGCATGAAGCGTCTTGACTCATCAACCACTCAGCTTCCTTCTCGACCTCTCCATATGGCACTGCTAAGTTCCCGGACGTCCTTTGTGACAATTCCCAATCTTCTTCGCTGGTTCATTTTGCTTTGCCCTTGTATGTCCCGGGGTTCTGTGTTCAACCTTCTTCACATCCAGCTGGAAATGCAGTCTGGAAAAACTCCCCTCGTCCTGGGATTTCAACTATCACTCCTATGGTGACAGCTTCCAAATCTACATCTCTGGCTTGGGGGCACGTCTGACCCTAAGCATAAATTATTCAAAATGTGGGGTTTCACAGGGCTCCTAGAAAAGTGGTTTTGATTGAAAACGGAGTCCTGTTAAGATGTACAAATCGGGTTTCCCCCCCTAAATTTACATTTTTTTTAGAGCTAGCAACTTAGGGGTGCCTGGGTGGCTTCAGTCGGTTAAGCGTCAGACTCGGTTTCGGCTCAGGTCACGATCTATTTCATGACTTTGAGCCCCGCATGGGCGTCTGTGTTGACAGTGTCCTTGGGATTCTCTATGCCCCTCCCCTACTCACCCCCGGTCTCTGTCAAACTAAATAAATAAGCTTTAAAAAAATAAAAACAAAAGTTTGCAACTTAAAGGGATTGTATGTCAATCATTTAATTTTAACTCAAGTTCCAAGGATTACAAACTAGGACAAAGAAACAGGAGTTTTGCAATCTGGAACCACTATATGCTAAAAAACCAATGGGGGTGGTGGTGATGGGAATGGTGTGGGTGTGGGAGGAAAGCCCCAGATGCAAGGTTTTCCCCGTTTCCCACTATAGCTAATTTCTACTTACCAACTACTTTTGGCCTCATTCTCTTTTGCCAGTGTTGCTCAAACTTTAGCGAGCATGAGCAGTATTTGAGGGGTGCTAACACACAGATTGCTGGGCTCCATCCTGAGTTCAATTCAGTAGGTCTGGAGCAGGGCGTGAGTTTGTATCTCTAACAAGTTCCCAGGCTATTGGTGCTGGAACTGTACTTAGAATCATTGCCCTGTGCCTAGAGTAGCAGTTTAGTGGCAAAGGGCTCCAGCTGGATTCTTTCCTAGATCTGCCGCTCATCAGCTCTGTGACCTTGAGCAGGCTATTATTCCAAAGGGAGACCACAGCTTCAAGTTTCAATGATCTTATTGTTTACTTTCACGTAATGCTGTTCTCGTGCTTATCCATCTTAGCCTGCTAACGTGCCATATATAGAATTCAAAGACAAAAAAGCAGAGCACTGGGCACCTCCAGATTCTGCAAGCAGCAAAAACCCCCAATGAGGCTTAATAGTCTCCTGGGTGACAATACACACCCGGAGTAAAATTAATGTATGATATTGTCCTTCCTGATGTTCAATTATTAGGATATTTTTATCTAAAGATAGAATGAAGATTGACAAGAGCCATTTAAAAAGACATTGAACACATTTATCCCATAGGGGCACATCATCAGCCTTAAAACCAACAAAAGACTTGCCTTGATATATGTAATAGAATCCAAGGACTCCTAACTACCGTACCTAATTTATGAGGTTATTGATGCAACTGTTAGCAATCTGTGGACTACAAAGGGTTGGAATTGGTGCGAGATGAGGACATTCTGCTGTCTGCTCTGAAAAGCACCTCTGCCACCACCCAGCCCCACCAAAGGTCCAATACGTTTCATTAGTTTAGGCTGGCTGCTTGGATTTTGTCACACCTTACCATCTTCCCCCCCCCCCCACCAGTCGTCATTTTATCTCATGACCGTTCTCAGATCTCTTCCTAGACTGAAATCCTAGGGCTTGTATTCCAACTAAACTGTCTTTACTTCCAAATTACTTCAGCTTTTTGTAAAAACTTCCGTATGGCTTACATATTACTCACATAATCTCATTATAAGAGGTGTGAACCTCCAGCATTCACTGCCTGAAGCACTCATCTGGCTCTAGGCTGAAGGAGTGGGTATTCTGCCCGATTAAATTCTTCACATGGGTGTGATCTGCTACCATTCTTCCAGGATTAGCATCAAGGTGAGGAGTCTCCTCTGCTCGGTGAAATCTTACTCTTCCTTCAATAGGCAATTCAGAGGTTATCTCCTCTGACCTCTGTCTGCTTCACTAGTATTGCACCCATTCTGGTAACATTCCACATTGCATAGTCTCGTACGGTCACTCCTGAATTCCCAGGGAGTAGCACAGGGCCTAGCACTTAAGAGACTCAGTAAATGCTCTTTAGCTACTAATCGACTTAGCTATAATCTATTCTAACTACTGAACTTGCACTTTTTGTACACAGGCTTAAAAAAAATCATGCATGCTTGTCATATGAAATTCAAGGCAGAGAAGCAGTAACTTACACATTCTTCATTTTGCAGGGGTTAGGGCGGTCAAGAACATTTTCATAATTTTGGTGTCTTTATTCGCCCTTTTTCTCACACACACACACAATCTAGAGGCTAATTAGTTTTACTGTGTTTCTAAATCTAGACTAAAACGTTATACTCTTAATGGAGTTGCAATGTTACCACAGTGCAAACCAGCTTTGCAATTAATAAAAAATATTTACTTAGCAACTGTTGAGAGCAGCTTCTAAAAATACCCACCTCCCCTTTTCCAAACCTAAATATCTAATGCAACACTTTATCACCACGATTTGTGTTAACTGTCCACTGGCAGAAAACCAAAGTGTGCTGCCTGACACCCCCCAGAAATTGTTTCCAATGGTTATTCAAACTATTTACTTCCCTGAATCAGTAACATTGCAGCCTTAATATGGTCATGTTGAGAATGGACTACATTTTTTTCTACCTAACACATTATACTCCTTATATAAATGTCACTCTCGGGCTTGGTACTACAGTACAGGGCAGGGGGAAGAAAACCCCTTCAGTGAATGTACTAGCATATTAGAATAACCTACACAAACCTGGCCACATGAATATGCTCCAAAACCGTAAATGAAACATTCCCCCTAAGGAAAAATACCTTGACCAACCATCGAACAGAATGCGATTTTATCAATGCATCCCATTCTTGGATTAGGTATGAATAACTTATCTTACAACACTAGTACTTCATCATTCTGATTTCAAAAAACTGATTTCAATTTCTAGTAAGACTGGTTAATAGCAAAATTGGCTGACATTTTCTTTTATTAGCACACAGATGGGTACTTGGTGGTAACCAGGTAAAAGTTGGCTGATAAATGCATTATATAGAAGAATTCCTCTGGCTTAACAGCAAGTAACACTAGGAAAAGAATGTCTTGGTGTGAGTTCTAGTCTTGGTTGTGGTAATTTCAATACATCTGTACGTCTTTTGGGGCTTCATTTTTTTTTTTTTTAATTTTTTCAATGTTTTATTTTTGGCAGAGAGACAGAGCATGAGTGGGGAGGCGCAGAGAGAGAGGGAGACACAGAATCTGAAGCAGGCTCCAGGCTCTGAGCTCAACCGACTGAGCCACCCGTGTTGAGCCACCCAGGAGGCCCTTTTGGGGCTTCATTTCAATCATCTTCCAAGAGACTAAAAACAAAAACAGAAACACCAAGATGTAGAATTTGGTCCTAAATGCGGGACTCAAGTATACGAACAGCCAAAATTGAGCTGTGTTTATGAGGAACCTTTTATGGCATTGTTTTGCACTTTGAAACTCTTAGACTGCCATCCTATTCGATATGCATTTAAAGATACATAGACTAGGGGAACCTGGGTGGCTCAGTTGGTTAAGTGTCCAACTTCGGCTCAGGTCACGATCTTGTGGCTCATGAGTTCGTGCTCCGTGTCGCGCTCTGTGCTGACGGCTTGGAGCCTGGAGCCTGCTTCGGATTCTGTGTCTCCCTCTCTCTCTCTCTGCCCCTACTCCACTTGCACGGTCTTTTTCTCTCAAAAATAAACATACATTAAAAAAAAAAAGATACATTGACTATGGAAATTAAAGGAGGAAAGCGAAGTTCCTGAGAAACTATGAGAACATAAAGTACCTCCTGCAGCCCTGTGCCTCAGGATCTCCAAAAGTAAACAGGAGACAGGACTTACCTCATGGGAAGCTGTGACAATCAGGCAAATTAGTATCAGAAAGGTGCCTGGCATACAGCATTCAATAAATGGTTAATATTACTAACCTCTGGGTTTCAAATGGTGATAAAATTTTAAAAGGGCACCAGGTCTAACCATATAAAAGCTAAAGGAAACCAGGTTTAGGTCTTGGCTTTATAAAACCTAACAGCTGTCACATCTTGGGTAGTCCCACCTTTCTAAATTCTTTTCTATCAGGAACAACAGTAACTGTCATGATTAAGGACTGACATGATGTCTGTTGGACAGCTGTTAAGTTCTAGATGGATTCAAATTCTAATTCTGCAAGATACGCTATGAAACCTAGAATTTGTCTTTAAACTAGAGATGATCGCACCACCTTTCCAATGGAGGATCCGGGCCAGGTATTTTTTAGAATGCTCCTTGGCAAGTAACGCGTATTTCTACTTGGTAAGTAATACTTTTGACAACGTAAATGTTCGCGCTTATCAAACTTGCACTTGCTCCCTTTAGTAAAATGTTGACTTTTCAAATGCAACATTACTCTTATCAGCATTCTTTTAAGAGCTTTCCTTTCTCCTCCTTTTATACAAATATGGAAACCATGGGTATTTAAGTTACATTGTCATCAGCATTTTCATATAACTGATACACTTTTGGCCAATAAGAACCTTTCAAGTGGCTCCAGTGTCCTGACATGTACTCATCATTTTTTTGTGATTTCCTTTCTTTCTGGCACAAGAATATTCCAGGTTCACCTTGTATTTATTTTCTCTACCCCCAGCCCTGAAGTCAGACACTTCTCCAAGAAGCCGTGGTTCCTTAGTATTTAGAAATCAAGACCTGGGCGCCCGGTGTGCTCACTACCTTAGTAGCATGAGTTCCAGACCCTCAGCGAACACAGCTGGAAAATGAAGCCATACACATGCACATAAGCGCACACAAACACACACACAACATTAAGGTCATGAAAGAGGAAGGGTGAGGAACTGTTCCAAACTTAAAAACATAAGTACGGTAAATGGCTCTTTTGTTGGACAACACAAATTGTCCTGGACAATTTGAAAGAAGGGTTATGAAAGACACTGGGACTACAGACAGAATTGGACTAGAAAACTGGGTCAATCTTAAAATGTTCTGATTTTGATTAACTGTACCATGATTAATAGTTTATCTTTGTTCTCAGAAAAATTAAAATACTTCCGTAACCTACTCTCAAATGGTTAAAAAGTGTATGTTTAAAGAGCGATGTGCAGGGGCACCTGGGTGGCTCGGTCAGTTGAGCGCCCGACTTCAACTCAGGTCATGATCTTGCAGTTTGTGGATTTGAGTCCCGCATTGGGTTCTCTGCCCCTCCCCCGCTCATGCTTGCTCGCTCTCTCAAAAATAAAGATGAAAAGATAAATAGATGTGCAAACAGATTGAATGGGCAAAATGTAAACAACTGTTGAATCTCCTGAGCATAAGGAAGAATCATTGTACCATTCCTGTAATTTAAGGTGAACTAACTCTATGCCTGATGTGGGACTCCAACTCATGACCCTGAGATCAAGACTGACATGTTCCACTGACTCAGCCCGCCAGACACTCCTTAAATATCAAAAGAACAAAGCGTAAGAAGCACCTTGCAGACTGAAGGACGTTATTTCCACAGGTATCGGCTCAGTTCAGAGATGACCTAGCTCTGGCCTTGTTAAAGTTTGAACTAGATTTAGTAGATAAACATGCACAAGTCACTGTGTCATCGATGAAAAGGGGGATAAATTTTTTATCTTAAGAATAAAGCTAAAACCGTCTATGTAACAGATTTTTTAAAGAAGTAAACTATGCAAGGGGGGGGCACGTGGGTGGCTCAGTAGGTTGAGCATCTGACTTCAGGTCAATTAACTCACAGTTTGTGAGTTCGAGCCTGCTTCGGGCCCTCTGTTGTCAGCAGACAGGCCACTTCAGATCCTGTCCCCCTCTCTGCACTTGCCCTGCTGGTGCTCTTTCTCAAAAATAAACATCAAAAAACAAAAACAAGTTTTATGTCCAGCATGGGACTTAACTTCACAACCCCAAGATCAAGAGCTTCACGTTCTACCAACTGACCTGACCCGCCCAAGCGGCCCTGTATGAACATCTTTAATGGCATCAAAGAAACGTATATATAAACACCTAAATTTTGCTATAGGCCAAGGGATTTTTGAGGGTTAATAAATGAAAGTAGTTTCATACAGCTGTTAAATTTCATCCTAATATGGAATCTCTCCCCACTTCTTCCAAATAAGATACCATGCTGGAAGACTGAGATTTGGACCTGAACCATAAATTCCTCTAAAATGTCTCCTTCAGTAAATAAGATGCTTCAGTATTTTTCAGGATTTTGACAAATAGGGCATACTCTGCAGATTCCACAGTCCTTTTCCCACTGCCACTGGATGATCTAATCCTTTCCACAGCTTTTGGGTCTATGCTAAAATGTAGAACTGTAAAGGTCTCTTCAGTTGGGAGCCTCAGTCACAAGTTTTCCACACTTTTTTGCTTTCTTGGAATGGCCCTGGTCTCCCTACAACAGCTTCAATGGGCCGCCCATACTTTGTGATCCTTCCAAAGGGCACCTGAATTTTATCCGTACCTTTAATGGTCCTGCAGCTACTTACTACCTTCCATAATTAGTCCCATCTTTATTTCAGATTTCTCATGTGCTGCTCCATTTGTCTACATTTCTTTGCTAAACGCCTTAAAACCCTGAGACAGTTCGATGTCTCTATTAGGTGCTCTCATAACACCCAAATGCTTACTCTTTAGCAATGGTTACAGTGATACAAAATTGCTATTTCTTCTCTTATACTGAGCTGTTAAAAAGGGATGGTCTTGGGGCACCGGGGTAGCTCAGTCGTAGCTCACTCGGTTAAGCGTCCGACTTCGGTTCAGGTCATGTTCTCACTGTCCAGAGTTTGAGCCCCACATCAGGCTCCACACGGACAACTTGGAGCCTGGAGCATGTTTCAGATTCTGTGTCTCCCCCTGTCTCTGCCCCTCCCCTGCTTGCCCGGTCTGTCTCTCCCTAAAATAAATAAACATTTAAAACAAGGCGGGGGGGGGGGGGCGGGGATGGTCTTGGTCACTTCTGAATTCCCTGTAGCTTGCATAGTCCCGGACAGTCTAAAATCGACTTGGAATGTGCGCTACAATGCCAAAAGAGTTCATTTTTTCAAACCCTTCTGTATCCAAATATTCACCTATAAAAACAAACATGGCTGGAGTGACAAATGGCCAAGTAGAATAAGAAATCCTGAATTTAAACACAAGATGAGTCACTACAACCCCTACATGTCCTGCTTGGCCTCCTCACTATGAAGGACACTGATCTAATCTACTGGCCACTTCAACACTCTCTCCACCTCCACTTTACTGTTCTTCCCATTTAGGGAGTTATTTAGGGAGTCAAGTTCTTTAGGGAGTCAGGTGCTGTGGCTCAGGTCTACGGTGGTACGGACACCAATGAACTCAACACTGCCCCAGCACTTCAAATCGCCATTACAAACATTTCTTCGCGATTTTGATCCAGACGGGTGTACACAGTAGCCAATGGTAGCAGTTCCCCAAAAACACTTCTTTAAGGGATCTGATCTGGTACAGGCAGAGGCAGAATGAACCAAGTCACCATGCCAGGCTGACAAATAGCAGAGACCAAACAACAGAATGAAGTGTGAAGTCCCAGGAGGGCTCTCCCAACTCACAAGGAGGAGGAGAATCTTCCTTCTCATTGTGGACTTCTAGTCACCGTGGGTCCACAGCCTCAAGCAACAGACACAATGCCATCTGACCAACAACGTGACCGCGGCCGTGGACGGCTAGTCTGACAGCTCTCCTATTGTTCAACATTTTCACTACTTTTGCATTATGTCCTCATAACGGGTCTAAGTCATTTCAGAAATCAAGTCATTTTACTTCAACAAGGTACTGTTTGATGATTCAAAGACCGATGAGATCAACTTACTCTTGATTCATCACCATCTCTGGCCATTTTAAAAGATGAGAAGAGCACGAAAACAACCCTGTCAAGGTACAGCCTCACAAGGTCTCACTTTAAAGGGGACGGCAGATCTGAGACAAATTTTTGTTCATGACGCTTTGCTATATACCTCGTAGAGAGCCACTCACATTTTGATCACATGCTTGTCCGTTGAAAAACTAACAAGAAAACGTAAAACATGGCTACATATCCATCTGGCTCAAGAAGAGCCCTGGTCAGACCACTGAATTTTCGGAAGCTGAGATGAAGAAAGTCCAGGGGCACCCTTCTTAGAAGTCCTACAGTTCATTCTACTCAAGTCAGAAGAACCCATTCTCTGTATTTCAGCAAATGGTAGGGAGAACTAGCTTACTGGCTTGGTTTCTAAAATCTTGATTGCTATGTTTATTATAATGGAATTCAGTTTATAGCCATTACAGTATTCTCTGCTTGAAACATTTTAATAGCACTGCAAGCACTAATAGAAATAGGAAAATCTCTTGCTATTTGTTGATGGAAAATAATAGAAAACGCAAACCTCCCAAATTCCATTTGTAGGCCATAGGAGCATGAGCACAACCGTATGGGAGGAGATAACCAGTCTCTCCCTTCATATATATTCTTTTTTATTTTCTTGTTATACCTTCCCAAAACAGACATTCAACAGTAGTTAGAATGGCCATCTCCCGACATTTAAAAAAAAACTGCACCCCCCAATGGGTGAACAAAGTAGAGTAGTAACCTAGAGTTCAGCTGAGTAAGCCACTGCGGAGCCTTAAGTGGTGAGGTCTTCCAATTTCAGAGTGATGTGTCTTCAACTTGTATCATCATTTTAGTGGAAAAACATAATTTAATTTTGGTGAAATGAGATTCATCTCCCGACAGGATTAGGAACAGCATTCACTGAATTTCACATTCTTCTTTTGTGAACTGTGAAGAAAATGAATGGTAGCTAGAAGATCAATGGGATTCCAGCTCCAGCTGCAGATGGAATGAAGATATACCAGGACAGAAACACCTATATTTTGATTTACAAAGCTAACAGCAGTTTGAAATCTGCAACTTAATTACAGACCAACTACACCACAACCTTTTCAAATGGCAAAAATACAAAAAAGTTAAGTGTTACAAAAATATTTCAGAAAAAGTGCATAGTCTAAGTGCATAGTAAATAAAAGCACTGAAAAATATCTTGCTAGAGGGAGTTCAGCTCGGAAAAGTTATTACCAAAGCTAAACATTTTTATTTTACACAAACTATACTCAAAAATAGCTTTATGAGACTGATTTCTGGCTAAAAGTATCAAAGGGTTTATTAGTCAAGAAACAAATACCTTAACTCACATGGGTGGATAGAAAAGAAACAAGTAAGCTGCCTACCCCAAAAGTTCGCACTCATTAAGATTTCTGCAGTGGGAGGGTGCTAATATATTCTATAGTAGCAGAATGTGGTGATCATGGAATTAATTATTGCTAAAGTAGATTTAAAAAAGAAAGAGAAAAAAAATAAAACAAATTAAACCTGACACAATCTGAACAAACCTGTCAATTTACAGTTTCAAGGTTATTTTACAAAATACCTACATTTACAACAGGCTCCTGGCAGCATTTTCAGACAAAGGTTCTTTTAATTAATCCTGACATGCTATAAATGAATAAATTACGCTATTTAAAGAATTACTGTCAATAAATTTTTCTTTCTACTGGGTCAGAAAGAGGAAAGAGAAGAGCGCATTTAAGATTAAGAGGAAGCGCACAGAGAACTTAGGGGAAAGAATGGGGGCTTAGGGAGGGTCAGGAATCATAGGAACCTCACCTGGCCACCTGGCCACCTGGCGGGATGCTCTCCAAAGTTAAGAATCAATCTGTTCAAAGCCAAATTAACCAGGAATTTAAAGAAAAGCTACAAAATGGTAGTTAAACCCTTTAACGCTTTCATTCTTATGCACAATCAGTCCAGCGGTTAGTGCGAGGCCGCAGGAGTTAGAACACGGAGTCCCGGCTACTGCGGCACTAGGTACTGTGCCTGTAAGTCATTATAAAAGGAAAAATAAAGAATGCCTTTCCCCTTCAGACCAAAAAAAAAAAAAAATTTTTTTTTTTTAAATAAAAAAATCTGAGGAAAAGTTGTAACACTAAATCTAAAATGATTCGCAAAGGAACTGTATGTAACAAATGGCTTGAAGTAGTCTATTAAAAAATTGGGGAGATTTTGATTTCATAGTGAGTCAGCAAGGCATTTTTGTTGTTTAAAAAAAATCTCATTTCCTTACAGAAACAGTTTTTAGTTTTTAATGAACTTGTAAACAAAAAAGCTCCCATTTCAAAATAAAAACAAAATCCCAGATCATATAGATGTTTACAGTGATTACATTTATCTAAGCAACATACATACATGTTCAGTTGTAAGATGTTAACTAAATTTCTGTGACAAATATGCTTTTTTTTTTTTTAATACCAAGAACATTATAGAGTTAATGCAGAGTCCTAAGGATAATCTAGTAGTCACTAAGTTTTTCTTAAGTCTTCACTTTAGATGCTGTTATTTCTAGCACAGGTAAGCAGGCAGTCTTCCGAATGCTCAAACACTGGAATCTTTGGTTGCTACCGTATCAAGCTGGCTTGCAAACAAGAAGCCAACCATTTTAAGAATGTTTTAAGTGAACAACTTGCAAACCCCAGGGGTGGATAAACCCTAAGAACGCACAATTGTGAGCATTTACAACCATCACAACTGTGGCTGAAGACTGTTCATGCCGTTCTTCTGAAATGAGATCTCAAAGCAGTATAGTTCAAAATAAAAGATTTTAACAAAAATTGGCATATGCACAATTTCTCCACCAATTTGTGTGTGTCAACCATTTAGAGTTAACTTTTCCACTTGAAAAAATGCAATAGAAAACTGGACACCATGTTTCACTATCTCAGTTAATATTCACAATTACAGCGGCTACAACTCAGGACACGGCATCACCAATGCTGCCCAGAGCCAGTTTATACTGAAATTAAGTTCTTTACACCAAGTAAATGGTTGTTCACAACCACTGTCTAGTGTACATATGAACTAAAATTCCTAGATTTGGGGAGAAACAAATGCTGCTCCGATCATCTGCTCTGCTTCTTCTGTTCCTTGATTCATGCTTAGAAACCTGTTTTAAAAAAAAAAAATCGAAACAAAAAAAGAATGTTACAATTCCAAGTTACAAAAGATTTTTAAAAACCACACCCAAAACTGGGAAATTGGGTGGAACTGGGCCAATAATTACTTTATTAGAATGGTGACTCAGAATATTTTCATCTATTTGAAAATCACAGCTCATCTTAAAACTACATACAAAAACTTTTCTGTTCTAGGTGCCTTTACGTAGGAGCGGTACACAGTGAATCAAAGCCTTCCCAGTCAGCATACACTTTTCAGGCCCGAGAATTACTGGGAATTCCAATGAGCCTGTTTTATTTATTTCTAGACTTCTAGTACCTAGAGCACAGAATGTGTTCAAATATTTATCAAACAAATGAAAAGATGGTTTTGCCTTAAAAATTACAAACTATAGTCTTAATCATACTATATGCAGGAACTTTTCTGCACATTATTTCTGATCCAAATAAGGAGCAATAAGCTTTAATAATAAATGTATTCAAGACATAATTGAGTTATTCCATAGAACACAAACCTGGTCAGTATGATTTTTATCACAGAAACCTTAAACCTTTAAAAACGTTGTACTTCCACCAATAATACATTTAAAAAGTTTTGCCCTGGATTTGAAAACCTAAACAAGTGAGGCTTTTTTGTTTTGGCTTTATTTACTTTGCAAGCCTTCCCACCCTGTAAACACTACCTCCCTCTGCCACAATTAGACTCTTAAGACTTCCACACATAGGCAGGTTTGAATAGAAACCAGCCTCGGGTAGTAACAGCTGCATGTTCCATCTGTGGCAAAAGACCACTAGAGCAAATGCTTATCTCTATTACCTACAAGCTTTATCTGTGGCTCAAGGCAGAAAGGAAGTATGCCCATTCCTCAGCCAAAACACGAAAACCCCATCAGTACCACCTCTTCTCACCAAAAGCCTTCCCTTGAGGTGACCATGCCCCTTGGTTCACCCCCTTCCAAACCCCTATAGCTGGCCTCATTATAGCTCTTTCTAGCCCACTCTGATCTCTCACTTCTAAATTCAGCATGGAAACCATGTTTTTATTCATCATAAACTTCTCCCTTCTTTGTGCTTCTCAAACATTCGCTGGACCATTTCCAATGGGCTCTGTGGAACAAATAATACGCTTCTAAAATCTATGCCTCCCCACACACCCCTCCCCCGCCCCCCGGAAAGATAACACCAAACATTTATATATCATTTTTGGGGAAATATGGGCTCACTTGTTAATTAGGAATTTGTTCATTTGAGGGCTGAAAGTCATCTTAATTCGTTTAAAAACATATTGTGCTAACACTCTGAGGACAGTGCTGTACACATTCTTTCGCTCTCTACGCCGACTATCAGAGTAGACATAAAATAAACCTCTGTTAAAAAAAATAAATAAAATAAACCTCTGTTGCCTGCCCAAGTACTAAATTCATAAAGTAAATGCCAAAATGAAAAATTTTATGAAGATTTCTGAAAATGAACTTCATCACAAGGAATATTCTATTTGGTATATATTACTAAAGAGAATTAGCAAAGTAAGCACAAAAAGAAAAGGCTGTCAGATCAAACCTGAATTAAAACCCTTAAAATTAAGACCATATTCTGTAACGTAATTCCAATGTTAAAATACAGAATACTGTGAAGCAAATTAAAACTATGAATTAGCTAATTAGAGGTGACCCTTACCCTGATGTGCATTTGATTTCAAGTCCTGCAATTATTCTTAAATATGATCAAGAAAAATGTTTACACAGCTTGAAACTGTTTACCACACCTTGCTATGTGATTACGTTATACTGAATAATCTAATTACTACGTTGAATATCCAAACAGCTTTAAAATAGAAACCGCTATCACTAACTAAAAACAAAACGTAAGTTACAATGTCAAAATATTAGAACACTCTTGTGTCTTTAATAGGGATAAAAATTAGATCTAGGTAAGAATTGTATCTGTTCATCTGATATTTGAGAAATTACTGGGTCAGTTAATGATTACAATTGCTTAGGAATCAGACAGAGGCTAGCCTAAAAATATTCCTGGAGGAATAGAGCAGTCAGATCCAGATGTAACTCTTCAGATTGGCCAATGGTAGGATACTCCACCCAGGGATCAATGTTTCTCCAGAGAATTGTCCTAAGATGTTACTCAAGTTTATGTAGGAAAAATCTCAATGGGAGCATTCAGCAAGTATTCAACATTCAATCTTCAAGTACATTCCTTTTTCCAGTGTGCATTGATTCCTTGGTTTTTATCTTGTAATTTAGGTGGTGTCTCCTGGCTTCTAAAAGTCCAAACACCCATCTTCACTGCAACACCAGTTAAAATAAGGAAGGGATCCCTTTGCTCCTAAAAACAAAAAAAACAAAAAAACAAAACAAAAAAAAAGGGAGCAAAAAGCAAAGTCAAAATTGAGTTGGACCATCACTGTAACTACTGAGTTAATAGCTACATTTAAGTTTCTTTTCAAATCTGCAAAAGGAAAAAAATGCTTATGTAACTAGTGAGATTCTACCCCTTAATCCAAAATCTGAAAAGTATACATTGGCTCTTATTTATGAATGCATTTCTGATGTCCCTGATTTTTTTTTTTTTTTTAATAGAACCACAAATTAGTTCAAAGGGATATTTATATAATAGTAAGGCTTGAAGTTTGTGATGGGCTTTTTAAATTTCAGTATCCTTTCCTAGTGGAAGACATAACTTTTTAAAAGTAGTCTGAATGCAGTATTCACATTCATGATGTAATGCCATTTATTATTAGTTAACATGTCTGCGTTTTTTCTTTTTCGTTTTTTTTTTTTTTTTTTGGCTGCACAGAAATCATAATCAAACTTGGAGAATTTTGAATCAGATTGGCACTATAAAAGCTCAAGAATAAAAACACAAACAGCTACAATAACTTTTCCTATGCTAAACTAAAAAAAAATAAAAGTTGGGAAAGAGATTTTTTATCACTACAAATAAGGTAAATGACGACTCAGTACACACATTACCCCTTCAACTGCCTTTAAAAAAAAAAAAAAAAAACAGAAATGTTTTTTTTTTTTTTTTTTTTGTCTTCCCTATTACAGAATTCTGAGGTTGTTGAACTTGAAATACCTGTTACAATTGATTCCTTCCCCAACTGGTAGATGGTCTGCATTATACACCACTGAGTCACAGCAACACTGTACTCCTCTAGGTCTTCTGACTGTTGTGGTATCGTCCAGATTTTCTGACAAGTTCATGTTTGGTAAGTCCAGCCAGCCTTGGAGATGTGAGATTCATTCAGATGACCACAAATCAATTCTTGCACACTCGTCTTCATTTCCTGTTGGGTTACTGAGCTCTTTTCTCTCCAGTGGTAGTGTCCACAATGAAAAAAGCTGACAAAAATTTCAGCAAGCAGATGCAGCTCCCTGGCACTTCTTTAGATTGAGTGTATTCAGAGAAGATCAGTCTCCAGATTATTTCAAGGTCTTCCCCTGTGATTTGGGTTACGTTGCTGAGTGACCAGCCACGTTCCTAGCAGCAATTGGTGAAGTCAGAAAAAGTTAAGCTAGACATAAATGGTAGGTGAATTCCAGTAAACACTGGAAGGTAATTCAAGGAAGACCATGGACATGGTAGGAGAATGTGATAGAAAAAAATTTCTCTTTTTTGACTGTCAACAATCTGACATCCACGTATGTGATTATGATAAAACTATGCTTAATATCAACGGCTTGGAGTAGTGAACAGAGGGACTGAGATGATAACAGAATTATGTAAGGATCCAACTTTGGCTTCACTACCTTCTGAAATTCTCCCCATCTCTGACCTCAACTAAAGAAATGGTGAACCCAACTGGATTCTGAATGTCCTAAAAAGATTTCCTTTTCCCTTTAGTACTTCCTAAATGTCTTAAAAACTACTTTCCTGATAACCACATACAGTTGAATAAAAGGAAGCGAAATGAATTTGGAAGTGTCTCAGATGTGAATCTTTTATTTTTCTCTTTAACATGTATAAAAACTAATTATAATCTTGTGGCATAAGAGCACCGAAAATTAGTACATATCATAGTGGGCTTTACAAGAAACAAGAAACACCTTATTTCTTAGTCTTTTGATGGGCCTTGGAATGGAGTACTTCAAAAGATCTTTTCTTTAGAAAAGTAATTAGGATAGAAGTCTATTACACATAATAAACCCATCTTAGCTGAGTAAGTCAGACTTTAAAAGACTTTTTGGACATTCACAGTGAACTGCTGAAACAACTTATTACACACACACCTTTCCATGGAAGAAACGTCCCATATACACAATTTTCAAAAACTAAAACTAGTAACGTAAAATATATTAATATGTCCACCAGTTCCGGGGATTTTTCCAGGAATAGATATCCCTGCAGTATACAGTTTCATGTGCTGAAGATACATTTAAGAAACCAAATTCTCTGCTTTGGAAAACCTCAGCATATAATTCCGTGAACAAAAACTGATAGGATGTATTAGGTAAGTGCCTTCTAAAGTTTTAACCAGAAAAATGTATTATATGATGTTACCGTCACTGAAAGGATTTCTTGGAATTAGTGAAGAGTTGAGCTGCAGGGGAGCTCTTCCTTGAACAAAAAAATGACTGTAGTGGACCCGAAGAGAATAACATGCTTTTAAACACCCTAATTACATAGAGATTGAAATAAGGAGTAAGTCACCTAAAGGGACTGTCTTCAAAGTCCAGACTTCATAGGAGATTTCTCAATAGATGGTCTGGATACATACGGCTGGGGTTAGGGAAGTAGGCTCCCCAAACTTATTTCATGCCACCTTCAAACCTGCCGTACACATTCATGGCTTTATACTGAGGGGATTTCACATGAGATCTGTATGGGGCACTAAGTTTCTAGATCCAAGACAAAACAAACGTTTCGAGAAGCCAAAGATCAAACACAATTTTGTTGTTTGTATTCCAGGGCCTGGCACATTTTAGTAGCAAGCAGTATTTTGCTTGGAATCAAAATATACCACCTGAAAATGTCTCTCTGAAAGCAGTCAATGGTAAATGATGCATTTTATGAAAAATCCAATTTTTCAATATTTTACAAGTTGATGTTTATGTAGTAATTTATATAAACCCTGTGTCTGCCGTGAAGATTTCGTAAGATTTTTTATTTTTTTTAGGTGAACTCTACCCCCAAAGTGGGGCTAAAACTCAGGCCCTGAGATCAAGAGCCATATGCTCTACTGAGCCAGCCAAGTGCCCCGAAAACTGTGTAAGATATATAAAGTTGCTTTTATGAAAAATAGTTACAATACAAAATTAAGGATTAAACTTAAGTTTAATTACAATTTTTTTTCCAAGGAAACATACTAACTCACTGGATCCAACTTCTCATCTTTAAGACCTAGATGAGGCAGGACAAAAATTCTGCTTGTTTATTGAGAAAGAGACACACAGTAAACTAACAATGGAACTAACTCAAAATAAGGGAATTCTTTCTGAAGGCTGCTGAATGCCTGAAGTGAAATGTTCTAGGTCAGATGAGATTTCAATCTAATTTTAGTTCTAGAAACTGCAACTCGTGATGATCCTATTATCCCAGCTAGCTTTAGGCAAAAATTGGTTTCATTTTATGAAAAAAAGCAAATACCTTAATAGATGTTAGGCATAACAAGTCCTAAGTTTAGAGACGTTACACTGGTAGGACCGTTTCACAGTGATACCAGCTAGCTACCTAGCGCATTAAGAGTTTGGCACTCTGATTAGCTATATCATGATTAAAACACTCAAAAGGGACAATTAGGTCCCAACTGAGATGCAGAGGCAAGCATCAGTGTTTGTTATCCTGAGCGGAAATTTCATCATCTAAGAACCCCCGTTACGCTAAGCTTTCAGCTGTGAATCCTCCCCCAATACAGAAATGTTGAAGAAAAGAATCTCAACTTCATTCCTAACAGATGAGCTGCTGGGATGAGGATGACACCAGTGAATTCTCCTTCTTGAAAAGTAACCTCAGATCGGAATCTGTTTTTAAATTACCAAATTGTTCAGATACAATACTAAAAATATAGCCCAAAGAAGGCTAGGTTCAGACTAGAGCAGTCATTCAGAAATGAAATAATTAGAAACCACAAAAACCAAACCTTACCTGCCCACCCCTTCCAGAAAGTAGGCAGGTATCAGGAGGTAAGCCCCAGAAAGGGAACAACGGGGGTAAAGAAAAGCAAACAAAAACCATGAAACTCGGGAGTTGAACTGTATGGCAACAGTGACAAGAATGTGCCCCAACAGTTCTACTCCTTAGTAGCACCAAGAGTGCCAGAGACAGAAAGGAAAGAGACTAGCAGTTCAGTGGCATTTGCCCCAATTTTTTCCAATTTGCAAGGCCTAACTGCAGAGTTCAATTCCACAATGAATTCCCAGACCCTGAGTATTTGCAAGGTTCCATAAAAGAAAGCCCAAAACAAAACAAGCATTTTAAAATTAATAACCTAGGTAGTTAAATAGCAACCAAAAGAGAGATCTGGTTCTTGAGTAGGAAAGATGTGTCGAGCTTTTCAGTTATTTGAGCATTTAAGAACGTAAATGAGATGCTCTGCAACCGAGAAGATAGACACTTTGGGGGCAATGCCAGACGCACCACCTCTGGAAATCGGACCATGTTCACCATTTTTCATTTTAAATGCTACAGCATTAACATGCAGAAAAATTCTTAACACTGTTAGTCTGAAAGTCAAAATACCATGGCTAACCAGATTCATTATTAAAAATCAACAAGTGTTAGGTCTAGGATTTTGGATTGATTGAGTATACCATATTCCCAACACCAAATGTTTATTTTGGAAAGGGTTAATGAATGAGTAAAAAAGATGCAGTTGTTAAAAATGACCCAAAATCCCAAGAGAAATGATATAATATATACACACATATATGTATATACAAATACATATACATATATATATGAACAAGGACATTTGGGTTTAAAGTTAGTAGTCAAATTTTCCAAGGACGTCTCTTTGTAAAAACACAGAGCCAAATTTTTACTTCTTTCAAAACCACTTCCTCGATCTAACACTGTTAGAAATGAAGGAATTACCCAATTTTGTGTTCAATTTGTTCCCTGTCACGTCACTTGGTTCTTGGCTACTAACCTTTCATGTTACTCTTGGTTTTGTCAGTTTGCTTGCCTGTGGGGGTTTGGGCCTGCTGACCCTGCCCACTTGAAGAGGCTGCCTGCTGTGCTGCTTTCTGCTTTAACATTGTCCAATCAAATGTGTAGTCATACTGGTGGTTCAGAGTCCTGGAAAACAGAAAATGATGTGTTAATCCTTTAATAATAGAGTCTGGCTAAACACTCTACTGAACCTGCAAAACAGGGAGGGCACTTTTTAGAAAAATGGTAGTATTTTCTCTAATTATGGTAGCTCCTAAAAGAATTCTTTCCATATACATGACTTTTTAACTCTTCAGTTTCACTTTTTACAAGTCACAACTGAAGGAAAATGATGTCACCACACTTCAGTCTGATGTATTCAATAAGAATAAATCTTCTCCTTCTTCAAAAAGAAGCTGACTTTTAAACTTTCTTGAAAGAGGCAGGGGAGTGGTAATGAACAGCACTCAAGATGTCAATTATCTAGGGAAACATCCAAATAGGAAGCACCTTCTAAGAACAAATCAGAGTAGGTATGAGAATGTAAGCTTGGTGGGTGGGTGGATGGGTGGGGGTGGGTGTGTGTGTGTGTGTGTGTGTGTGTGTGTGTGTGTGTAGATGTGTATGCTGGTGGCCTGGAAAGTAGACTTTCCTGGACTTTCTTCTCTTCCAACTAAGATTTCCAGCCACATGCACTCTATCTCCCTCCCCCATCCGCTCAAGACCATTTCTGGGTTGCACCAGGGAACCCTAGAGTATGAGGCCTGCTCCCACACCATCATACACCCCGTAACTATCTCGTATGTAAATTGCTGTTAATTTTGATATTAAATAGGGTTCCATAGCAAAGTTAGTGTTCCAAGGACCACCAACAGTCACTTGAATTGCAACATGAGTTGCCATTATCATGGAAAGGTTAGATTCTTTGAGTTTGAGTAACTGTTTCTCCATCCCAAGCTAAAATAATTTCAAGCACGTTTGCATCACAATGGAAACATGCCAAACGAACTCAAATTTCTTAATATTTTATTCATATTGGTTAGAGTCACTTTATTTCGCTACTTGTCAGAACAGATGTCTTGGGTGGATTTGACTAATTTCCTTCCCTGGAGTCTCTAGTCTTAAAAACACCTTAAAAACTGACCTGAAAAGAATGCGGAATAGCTGCCTCAGATACATGTAATCCGGGGCTTCCTCAAAGCGCAGCCCACGACAATAGTTTAAGTACATGGCAAATTCTGCAGGAAACCCCTACAAGTTCAAGAGTTAAAACACAAAGTAAAAAAACAAAACAACTTATTTAAGACAGAAAAATAAATGCATTTAAAAATGCAAGTAAAACTTGTTTTTGAGGACAGTGTTTTACTACTACTTTGCCATAAGATCTGAGAACGCAACTAATATGACTTGGTATCCTCATAAATTTAATAAAATTTCATTGTTCTGACCACTTCATCATGTACAGAGAAAATATGGTTCCTTTCCCTACAGTATTATGTCCTTAAATAACTTGGAGAACCCACTTGTTAATTTATTACTTTATCAACGTCTAACAACTCAATGGAAAACAATGAACAAATGACAAAATCGAGGCCGGTAATGTTATTTGCCACAAAGGCACAGTGAACAGGCACTTTCTCTCAGACTCTGAAATTACTTTCTTTTTTGTAGTAGAATATACTTACATAAACAGAAAAGTAAAATCACCAAGAGTGCAATCATACAAAGCAACCACTATTGTGATACGGATCAATCCAATGCTTTGTCCTACGAAGACTGGGATTGCCTTTTCTTTTTTCCACAACTGTTATTTTATTTACATAATTTACATATTACTGTTTTGCCACCAACATTATATTCCAAGCATCTTTCTGTGTCATTTTCCAACCTCTTCATAAGCTTCTGAATGGCTGTACAACATCCAAACGAGTGAATACATCATACTTAACTAGTTCCTTGTAACTGGCCATTTAGGCAATTAAAATCTTTCTCTTTTCTAAACAATACTAGTAAGAACACCTGTGGGCATAAACTTTTTCCATTTTCAGTTTCTTAGGAAAGATTCTCAAAAATGTATATAAACATCTCTAAGCCTGTATTTTGTTGTTGTTGTTGTTTACTGATTTTTGAGAGGGGGGGGGGGAGGGAGATGCAATCAGAAACAGCTCCAGGCTGTGAGCTATCTGCACAGAGCCCAATGTGGGTCTTGAAGCCACGAACCATGAGATTGTGACCTGGGCTGTAGTCTGATGCTTAACCGACAGAGCCACCCAGGCGTCCCTGAGCCTATAGATATTAATCACCAAAAAGATTTTGCCATCACCAATGTAGAAATGCAAAATATTAAAACAAAAATCCCTGCATCCTTCCCCTCAAATATATGTGAAGAGCTTTACATTAAAGGAGACAGTCTCTTCCCACAACCTTCCAATTTTGAGAAATTTCTCGTATCCAGAAAACTAAGGTAGGATAAAATGGATATACTTGTAACATTCATCTTTATTGACTGCATTTATGTAAACAGCTTTCATTCTTATATTATTTCACTGTTCGAGAATGGACAGCTGAAACTAATCAGTATATTATACATTTTATTTAAATTCTTAACAAGACATTAAACAGCACATACCAGATGAACCTGCATTTATGTATTCCAAATAGAGCTAAACAACCAGAAGTAAAAGTCAAATAGTATACTTCATGCATTGCTGACAGGCAAAACCTTCACAAAAGAAAACTACCAATTCTGTAACTAATACAGATATGAAGTAGTTACCACTGTAACGAGACTGAAAACAATCTCACTACTTTTTAATAATACTAATAGTCTGTGTTCACTGCACCCTGACAATTATATGTGGCTAATCCAGAAAGTGAGACCTAGTTCACAATTTCTAGATCAAAATTATACGTAACCCAGAAGCAGATGATGTGCTAACACTTCCTTTCTCTTCCTGAAAAATGGCTGACTTTCCCAGTAAGCCAAATGAATCATTCTGTTGCATAGAAATAGTAGCGTACAGAAAATATGTTTTGCTTCCTGAAGTATACAGATTTTAAAGTTGGGAGGGGGGAGGGGAGAGTGCACCTGGGTGACTCAGTAGATTAAGCATCCATCTGACTCTTGATCTCGGCTTAGGTCATGATCTCATGGTTCGTGAGATCGAGCCCTGCATCAGGCTCTGCCCTGACAGCACGGAGCCTGCTTGGGATTCTTTGTCTCCCTCTCAAAAACAAACTTAAAACAAAAAAAAGTTATCTGGGGGCACCATTAAGACAAGAACATTTTATTCATGGACCTACAATGTATTTATTAATTTAAAACAAATCCCGAATCTCAGAAAAGAACATAGTCTCTTACCCACCCCAATCTCTCCTTTAACTGTAGATCTGGAGAAGGAAAAAGGAAATTTGCGGATAGGGAGACATAAAAACACCACTTTCCCCCTTCCACAAAGTACTATTTCAACTCCATGTTGACTTCCCAACACCCAACTATATAATTATATACGGTCTTCTAATTATGTCGGTTATGCCACTGTTGTCTCAAAGATGACCAGGTGGTTTTCTATGTAAGAGACCAAGGTTATCCAACATGAAACCGACAGCTCTCCATTCTCAACTCCTAGGCTTCTCTACAAAGCTTGGGATTTAAGAGAAATGAGCCTGATTCCAACTGTCGCCTATATTGTGCACCATTGGCTATTTTTGGAATACTGTGATATGCCTTTGTCTCCCTACTCCTTGACATGCCTGCCAACTGCCGATATCCATTATTTTCTGGCACCAGTTTAGGGATGAGAATATTTATTTTCTCATGAACTAGTGAGATTCCACTAGACAACTTTACATGCCCTTTTTCCCCCCTCTAGTTTTTAACAGATTACAGAACCCAAACAAATGAGAAACATAAAATACTTATTTGAAATGATTCCTAAAGGGATGCCTGGATGGCTTAGCTAGTTAAGCTTGGGTATCAGCTTGGGTTGTGATCTTGAGGTTGCGGGATGGAGTCCCGCATAGGGCTCTGTACTTCGTGTGGAGCTTGCATGGGATTCTCCCTCTTCCAATCTCTCAAAATAAGTAGACATTTTTAAAAAATAAAATGGCTCATATATTCAAGCTACTCTTAAAGATACTTAGAATCATCAAAAAGTAAATTAAAAATGGTAGTAGCTAGCTACCTCATAGGATGTTTAAGTTCCAGGACAGGCAAATAAAATGCTCCCTCTTCTTGGATTATTTATTATTTAAAAAAAAAAAAAAAAAGGCCTCAAGCACACTTGCCTTACATAAAACTTCAACAGGAGTGGACATCTTCTTTTCACTTATCTTTTCATATTTTTGCTTTTTTGTCGCAGCCTGTGGAAAAAGGAATCAAACCACATAGACATAGTCAATACTATCAAGAAGAACCATGTTAATTTAACCCACTAGACATAAATGTCAACATGAGATTCAAGAGAAATGATACCTTAGAATTAAAACCAAATCAAAGTAAATAAAACACACCCAACCCCCACCCAAACTGATAGCTCTTTACCGGTGTTTCTACCTCAAGAACATTTTTAGCTATTAGGAAAGGGTAAGTCTAACAGGAACATGATTTAAGTAAAAATGGGTGAAGTCAAATCTGAAATGTGTTTTCATAATCAATACTCAACACAAGGGCAAAAGTAAAGGCAGCTCAATACCAACAAAAGTGCTCATCATTTAGTAACATTAGTAAGTTACGTTACATCAAAATACTTTTCCAGTGTAAAAATTACTCATTTTTGATAGGGCTATCCACACAAGCACTGAGCAATTTATCTAATTCACAGATGCTAAATAAACACAGGGACCATTTTCCTTTAAAGGAACAATAAAGTATCAGAATAGCCATTAAATTCTAGGACACAGTGATTTTATCATTAACAGACACTCACAAAAATCAAGGTGAAACTCCTAATTAATAGGAGCAAATGTTAGGATAATTAAATAATATAGCTAGTAGTACTACTAGACGAACCAGTTTTACTACACATAAAAGTCTTCCTTTTCAACACACTGGCAACACATCAAAATCAGAAAGCCTCCACCTTTAATTAGCCCACATCAATTTCCATTCAGATAAAGCTACTGGTTACCAGTGGGTATCTGCTTACTGTCCCAAAGGAAATTGTTCTTCAGGCCTGACAATGGGATTCTATTAATTCTTGCTGAAGCGATCAGATTTTATTTTCCCAATAAAAGGTTAAAATAAAGTTAATTCACTCTCAGAAAGCTTTAGGTTTCAAAGGGACCTTAAAGTTCATCTCCAATGTGTATTTTTATTCTTAAAACAAAACAAAAAGACTGGTAATGGAAGTCTGGTTTACCTTTAGTCCTTGCCAGGGCAGGCTGGTTCTATTAAAATACATCAAAACATATCCTAATGATTCCATGTCATCTCGGCGACTAGAAAAGAAAATGTAAATTTACGAGCTGGAATTATTATGGAAAGCATCTGGAAAAAAAAAGCCAGGTACACAAGTAGTTTTCCCAAGCGAAGAGAAAGAGCAATTTGGTGGCTTGTGAAAGAAGGTACTTAAAGTAGTAAGAAAGTTCGTAACGAGTTACTTCTAAACCAAATTTTCTCACAGAATACAAAATTATAAAATCCAACACAGTCCTGCAATTTAATTTCTAAAGAGCAAAAAGGATTTAGCGAGACAACTTTCTAAATGAGGTTAATGAAGAACATAGAACAAAGTACAAAGTAGCAGGACACTTTTAAGTTTTGCAGAAGCTCCTAAAAACTAACTTGAGGGATGCTGAAATAAATTAGCATTTCATTTTTTTTAAGTGTGTTTATTTTTGAGACAGAGAGAGAGAGAGAGAGAGAGCGAGAACACAGCAGAGTAGGGGCAAAGAAAGAGGGAATCCCAAACAGGTTCCTTGCGCACCAACAGCGTGGTGATGGGGCTCAAACTTATGAACCATGAGATCATGACCGGGGCCAAAATCAAGAGTCAGATGCTTAAGTGACTGAGCCACCCAAGCTCCCCAATTAACATTTTAAAGCCAATTAATGATGCATGTGAATATATATACACATACACACTGAACATTTCCTAAGCTTAAGATCCTTCTCTTGAGGTTCCCGAACCTAGAAGCATATCATTTATCATTTCTATGCTTGTTTTAAGGAATAAAAATTGATCGATAAAAGAGGAAGGGAAGATGAAAGACCAGAAAAAAATAGAAGATAGAAGAAATAGAAAAAGCACCGAGATCATGACAATGTTTACTTCAAATCAGATCCTATTAATTTATGTAGGAGTGAAGAGCAGAACATGAGATGGCCCACCAACCCCCTCTTAGTTCATTAGGACTCACGTAACATTTTCCTTGTAAAACTAAATAACTAAAACATTATTTTCCAAACTCAACTTGCATCACTAAAATATAAAAATTCAAGATCAGCGTGAAGAAAATAAGTACTACTGTCTTCAGTTGCAAGTAAACAAACAAACATCAAGATAAAATTACATTTATGCTTCTAATTTTCCATCACGGAGTATTTTCTCCCCAAGAGACAACCTTCAACAAAGAAACAAAAGGTCTCTCGTTTAACTGGCATCACAGCACTGACTAAAGCTCAACAGGTAAAAGAATTAATAAGCGTCCTTCAAATCTTCAGCCAAGAGACATCTTTAGGCATCATAAGAAACTAGTTAAAATATTTCCAAAACCCATTGGTGGCTTTTGCTATGGATCTGAGAAACACATTCATTTTTCAAACTTACCTCTGTTCAATACCGAGATGTGCATTGATGCTAGCATATCGGGCGGTGCCAGTGAGATTTTTATCTTCTCTGTATGGTATGTGTTGCCTTGTCCTGTTGTCTCTGTACTTTTTGGCCAAACCAAAATCAATAAGGAATAACTTTAAAAGAAAATAAAGGGATATTAGGTTTCCAACCTTGCTCAGTTGAACTGCTGCTTACTCATTCAACAGCATCTATTCTATCTTGTTCAACTATATCAAAATAAAGTATCGTAAGCGAAACAGATAATGAACAAACTTAACATTCCATTAAGTTTTTACTAGTTCTCATCAATAAATCAAGTTAAAGCAAATACAGTTAAATGGTTGATCCTTGTCAGCTGAACCAACTTCACAGGCCCAGTTTATTACACACTCGGGAGCCTGTCTTTAGAAAAGTAGTGAAGAAATATATACATGCTTCATAGCAGAGTTGAAAAGCGTGCTGTGTGCCATAATGAAACCTGACATCCTGTTACTGTTGGTAAACAAGCATGAGGTTTCAAAAACTGAACGTAAGCTATCTGGAATTCTTCCATTTTGCAAAGGCTATTCTTCCTTCAGTATAGCAACAGAATGTTCATTATCTAAAATAAGACAACTTGGAAAAGTTTGATATTGACACAAAACCAAGATTTTTATTAACAAAAAAAATAAGCATTTTTAAAACAAGCATGCATTACATTCACTGCTTCCCACTGATATTTATCCATTCATCAGGTTAAACTTCTGGGAAATATAAATATGGATCTAAAATCTTAAAAAAAGCACTTAGTATCTATTTACACCAAGATAACTTACAATTAGCAGTTTAAAGGAGCTAACTAAAAACAAGACTAGTATTTTAGAACAAAATAATGTGTAGTGCTATCATGTTTATATGGGACACACGGGAGTAAGATCTGTTTCTAATGTAGCTAATTTTTGAAGGAAAAAAAACCGCTATTTTTGACAAAAAAGAAAAAAAAATCCAGTATTTATTTACGTACCTTCTAAAGCAAAATAAATAATCTTTATTTCAAATTTTAGTCTTTATCATAAATTCTATTAAAGTTATGTCTACAAAGATTATCCAACAGGCAGGTCTAGGTGCCCTTTTAGTACCTAGCCCTAGACCTTTTTTTCCCTAGTTGTGCCTACGTTTTCTAGTTTTTCTTTCCATTAGGCAGACTTTGGGTCCCTTCTGTCCAGTTTATAATCTATGATATCCTAAGAAACCCATCACCTAGCCTCTTAGGGTGTGTGTAAGAATAAAGTAATTGAGGGGGGCCTGCGTGGCTCAGTTGGTTAAACATCTCACTTCAGCTCAGGTCATGATCTCATGGTTTGTGAGCTGGAGCCCCACGTTGGGCTCTGGGTTGACAGCTCAGAGCCTGGAGCCTGCTTCAGATTAGATTCTGTCTCCCTCTCTCTTTGCCCCTCTCCCACTCATGCTCTGTCTCTCTCTCTCAAAAATAAATAAACATTAAAAAAAATTTAAAACAAACAAAAAATAAAGTGATTGATTTGGGTGAAAAAAAAATCTGATCAAGTGCCTCTCTTAGGAGGGTAAAAAACACTTCTATGGAAGGGCACCTGGCTGGCTCAGTCGGTGGAGCATGCAACTTGTAACCTTGGGGTTTTGAGTTCGAGTCCCACGTTGGGGGTAGATATTACTTTAAGAAAAATCTTTAAAAAAAAAAAAAAGGCAGGCCTTTTTTATACACTGGATGGGAAAAGACATTGAGGTTTGAGCTTACTGTCACCAAGGTAACAAGGACATACCTATTTTCCCCTGGTCTACTATGAAAGAATGAAGAGCAAATTTTTAGTAAAATTTAACTGGATAATGAGACCTATCTAGTAAGATTAAATTCACTTCCTCGGCAATTGCATTATTATACGACCAAGAGAAAGTCTTAGAACACACAAAGAGAAATAAAGCTCACACTCCTACTTTTCCCTTGATATGAAAATGGGTTCAGTACACAAATATTAAAATAAGCAAAATACATTTCTGTTAAGCAAACCAAAAAGCATGACTTAAGTTCTGCAGATTCACACTGAAAAGAAAACAAGGCAAAAACAAACACAAAAAGACATCCAGCTCCACAGTATTTTTTTAAATGCCCGTAAGAATTACGTGAGTTTTAAACAAAAGGCAATTAAGACAAAGACTCTCCTCTAAAGGACATTTCCTGGGATTGCTTCTTTTAGTACTTCAAAATGGAGGAGAAAATAAGAATAACACTGACAAATTAGATCTGATAGTGTCCTTCATGTCCAAGTCTACATTCAGTTGCTCCATTTGCAACTCAATGACCAGACATTTTCTCACTTTTTAAAAGATTGTTCCATGAAAGCTCAATGTTCTCTAGTGTTCTTTGTTTCCACAATGCTAAAGGATGAAATGTAGTTTTAGAAAACAAAAAATAAATACAAACACTGTCTTCTCAAATATTTCAATCTTTAATATCAAAACAAAAAACTACAAAGGAAATAAAACAACTTAAAATTTCTCCTCTTATAAAAACTGAAAGTAAGTCAGGAAAAATAATTTCACTGCTAAGCAAAGGTGAAAATAAGAACAAATAACTGAAAAAGAAAGCTACTTAACATAAAAAAATTTTTTTAATCTCTTGTTAGTTCATGATCTTCTGGTACCTATCAAGCTTCTTTAGTAGTTCTCTGCTTTGAATTTAAAAATGAATATACACAAAATGGAAGTGTTTACATGACACCATGTTTCCAAGGATACAACCAAACAGCCGCAAATATGTAAAGGGAGAACCAAACAAGGAAAAGTCAATGTTCAGTAAGTCATAAGATAATATATTTTTATACATTTGCATATGCAAAAGAAGTCTAATTTCTCTGGTGGGTCAAGCTGCTTTTCTGTGAATTTTTATTCTGTGTTCTAAGTAAAATCTGTGCCTTTTTAAAGAATGCAGTCTATTCTTCAAAGGCATGTGGGAGTGAATTAATGTTGGGCATAGTGGGATAACTTCATTCAGCAGAGGTGCATTTTATTTTAGCAGAGGTGTTTTTAGAAACACTATCGATAATTTTAGTTTTTAGCTTAATCTGGCAATTTTTCACCTAATGAGGGTCACATTTCCTTGCCCTTTCAAAACATTCACAGGATCACTTTTCCTCACAACCCAGCTAATCTGTATGTAGAAAATATAATCGATTCAATGTCATTTTATGGAAGTTACTAAATGATTATGTTACAAAATAGAAGTTGTGTGAATGAATGGATAAGCAAAAATGGGGAACTAGATGCTTTACAAAGTGCCTAATTACCCACCATCCTCTCTCTCTCCCCACCTCAGATCTAGTCACAACAATTACTATTTCTCCGTGAATAAAAATAAGTTTGAGTTTCAGAAACCAGTAACAGCAGAAGATGATCCCTGGAATAATGCTGGGCAGTACAGAAAAGGATTAAATGATTACTCAGATGATGCATGTGGTACAAAGTATGGAACATACTTTGAAACTATACCAAATTCAACTTCTCTTTTTTGATTACTCTTGCTAATACTTCCTTCTCAGTGTATACTAAATTGAATGATTAACATTCACTTCTTTGCTCAAGAGCTTAACAAAGTTGGCCAACTTCTATGAAAAAAAGTGGAGACTTCCACTTACATAAAAAAATTTTTTTAAGAAAAGTACTGGGGTGTTTATTACTTAGCCTGCCAAACACTAAATCATCAGGTTATGCATTAATTTATCTTGCATGTTATTAATGGTAATTGTTTGCTAAGTGCTTCAATTATGTTACTGTTACATTGTTAGACTGCAATGTCTCCTAGTTCCAGAGCACATGATGCTCTTTGAGCATTTTATACCGTTTGGCTGAAGTCGGAGAATTCACATATTGAGGTAAAATCAATTCTAGACACACTAGATCTGAAATCTGGTCTACACTTACCTGAAGTTCACTAGGGAAGGGGAAGAGAATTGAGGCAGAATATATTCATCATACAGCACTGATGCAACTGAATTTAGATATATTTCATGCATTAAAAGTTCTGCAACTCCAAATACATTCTTAAAAACTAAAGTCTAGCTCAAGTTTACCATTAGATAAAGAATTTCAATACTAGACCAACATATCATTTCCTCATGTGATGTTACAGATCTAAACATAATCCTGTTTTCATTTAGGTTTTCTCTACACTTTACAAGCTTTAAGCAAAAGCCACAAAAAAACATCTTAGTAATGTTATATGTTTGCCAAGTATGTCTGAATAATGCCAACGTAAGAGATGCTTGAGCAAGATCTACATTCTCCAGAATTAAAACAAAACAAAAATAATCAAAAGAAAACAATAAAAAAGAAAAGCACATGAATTTGGGATTGAGGTTGGAATAGGAGACAGTTTCAGACCTGGTTTAATCCTGAGAAAGATGGGTCCTGAGAAGTACTAACAGTCATGCTTCTTTTCCTCTTCCCCACTGGAGATTCTAAACACTAAACAGACAATAGAGGGTGGCAGTGCATCAAACAGTATTGCTTACATTGCAACAATGGCCGGCGCAGACAGGCAACACCGAGGCATTAGAGAAAGAACAGGGTAGCCAAATGCCATCCTTCTTCCACCAAGCACTGTAGCTTCTCAGTTTTCCAAATAAGAATCACATGCTCGAGAACATTTGAATTCTGGAAAATACTCAAGTTTTTAATGCCACTATATTGTGTCACTGCCTGAATCAGGGATAGCAATGGTGACATTTGGCTCTTTAATATTTTCATCAAAAATGGGGAATTTGGCTCTGCAATATTTGGTACCACAATCTGCCCTTCCCCCAAAAAAGATTGTACAGGGGAAAAAAATCTTCAGTAAGGAAGAGGTAGAAGGCATTTAGTCACCTCAAAATTGGTTTTCATAAGCATGCAGGGCTGATTACTGGAAGAGATGAATAAATTCACTAAGATCGGAGTGGTCACTCCTAAATATCAAATTCAGAACAATTTTCCAAGTAAGAAATTTGACTTAAAAAAAAAAAAAATCAACCTCAAAAGCCCCCCATTTGTTCCCACGAATAGAAAACTACTAGAACAAACTAACCAAAGACTCCAGTCTCATAAAACTGGCATGTTTTTCAAACTACAATACAGAAAGAAAACACTAAAAACCAACTACAGAAACAAAACACTAATCTAAAATGTTCAAGAACAACATTTAGAATTTGAATCTTAGTTAAGTGAAACACTGCACTTCTACCCTAGGGACTCTCTGAATCTATTTACAGCAAGCAGCTCCACAATATTTTTTAGTATCTCTAAAGAGGACACAAGAGCCTAAAAAGGTTTTCATCATGGGGCAAACTGGACATCCTAACACAACTATGTAATTAACAAAGCTATTTTTAAAAGGGGGGCAGGGAGCAAAGAGTTATTATCTAGGTCATCATTTAATTTTAAGACAAAAACCATGTACTGCAATGTCAACATGCAGAACACAGATCACATGAGGATAGTGGGTCTTTATCAGGAAGAAAATAGGGAACGGGGGGGCTGGGAAATGGCCAAAGATCAGGGTCAAACTAACAGAAATGCCCCCAAAATTAAGACCAGTAAAATTTTTTTCAATTAAACCACCAGGTTTTACAATAACAATTAAGAACCTGGATGCTTCAGAGAGAGAAGCTACATAATATTTAAAAATAAACAAAGATGCAATTTGGGAATGGCAAGGTAAGTTATATGTAGATATACACACCTTTCATTATTTAAAGGTTAGCTTACAAAAAAATTTAAATTCCTAAAACTTGGTCAGACCAACATCAATGTCTCACGCATTAGCAAATAACACCAGTTCTAATGGTAATGGCTACAAGTTGGCATTCATACAGGCAAACAAAGGTAAACATTTATAGCCAGACCTAAAAAACACCAAACACTTCCTAATGACTTAATAAAACAAATGGGAATCTTCCTTCCAAAAACAAAACAAAAAACCCCACAAAAACCAAAAAGCCCCATGTTGTCCTGAAGTTGAGAATTTCTATCAGATCATCAGATCATAACATGCTTAGTGCATTGCCAATGCTGCCTGTCTGCCCGAGCTCAACATTGAATCGATAAATAAAGCAATTCACTCAATAAAACTAATCATTGCAGAAAAATTTCAACACAATTAGTTTCTAACTGCAATCATGCGTCACTAGCTCAAACCCAATCACCCCATACGTTCAACCATTCTGAGACCCCAATGAATACTAATTTTGTTGTATGAACATTCATTTCACTTGACTATATTTTCCTTTAAAAGGGGGAGAAGGGGTAGAGAATCCACCCAACTTGGCACCCAAGTAAGAAACTGTCAACTACTTTTGAAGCAGGCCCAAGAGTTAACCTTTTGAATACACAAATCCAAGGACTGAAGAATTCTCATTATGATCATGCTCAGTCAGCAAATGTTAACGCCATGGTGACAGATGGGTCAGTGGTCCCCACGCTGGCACAAGCACATATATTGCAAAAACCCACGCTTCAGTGACAAAGGTTAAAATCTGATTTTAGCATTCAGGAAAAAATGTATATGGGGTTTTTTTACTATTTCAACGAATGAAAAATAGATACAACTTTTGAATAGTTAAATAACAGATGATTACATTTCATTAGAAAGCCCTTGGGAATTTTATATTTCCATACAGATAATTAACCTGGGTTGGGTAAGTTGGAAGAAAATTTATTTCAAGTTACTAAGTTAATAAGAGTTAGCTGATTATCCTTTAGCACAATCTTTTAAAGCAATCATCAACAGCAAATACAATTTCCTATGACTTTTTAAAGATTCAAAGTTTACCAAAGCAATTCTTGGAGTTTTTACTCTTTGCTCTTTCATGCAGAGAACATTTGACTAACCTTATTACAGTGACGCCCAATACCCATTAGGAAGTTATCTGGTTTAATGTCTCTGTGTATAAAATTCTTTGTATGCACATATTCAATTCTACTGATCATCTGGAAAAAAGGAGGGGGGGGGAGAGATAATCATGTGATTTGAATTGTGAAAAAAGAAAGCAACACATTATTTCTCAATTATTTCAGTATCTCAATTATTTTTCAAGATCCCAGGTATTAAATTCACAAAAACAGTGCTAGACAAAATTAAATGTAAAGGGTAACCAGGCTCCCCATTTATCTCTAGACTGATGAATATCTAAGCATAAACCCACCCCATTCTTTGGCATGTTCTAGTATTAATGATTATAAATATGACAATCATCTAACCTGACAGAAAGAACTGATGTTTGCAATTTTTAAATTATAAAATAGTAAGTTTAGAATTGTTTCAGTTAGGAAAAGCTAAATCATCAACTTTCCACCCCAATTCTATGCCACCTGAGGTAACCTGTGTTAGAATAGCCTGGCATTATCCATTTCTGTGCTCTTACATACATACATTCACGAACTCAAGACACACATATAATTGGGAACAGAAGGTGTTGACCAACTGAAAGATAGAAGTTGCTACTGTTTTAAATTGGAGTGGAAGCATCCTGCTCATTTTATTCTTGTTGGCTTGTTTTTAACTAAACAACCCAAACATTCCCAGAAGTCAGTAGCATATACAACATAAACATAACACATGGGGACATATACATGCTGGGTTTTACTTCTTGGATGCTTTTTGAACTCTCCCATGGTTTTTCTCCACACTTCAGTAATAACATTCAAATCACATTCAAAAACTGAATAGGAAGCCTGTCATTCCAACAACCTCTTCTTAATTGCTTGGACATTCTGCCAAGTTGAATGGTATAGGTCTTTGGCATTAGGTTCTCCCCGATCATCCCAACTTAAATTATTTCCATTGTTCCCAGTATCTTCCCACTGTAAACAATAATGCTATTAATATATTTAAATATATCCTTATCTGGGCATCTGGGTGCCTCCGTCAGTTAAGCACCCGACTTCGGCTCAGGTCATGATCTCATGGTTTTTGAGTAGGAGCCCTGCATCGGGGTCACTGCTGTCAGCATGCAGAGCCTGCTTTGGACCCTCTGTCCCCGTCTCTCCCTGCCCCTCCTCTGCTCATTCTCTCTCTCAAACCAATTGATTAAACCAATTGATTTAAACCAATCAATCAATTCTTATCTACTGGTGCTTTTATTCCTATGGACTATAAACCCCATACAATTAATTGTAGGGAGAGTCGGTTGAAGCAGCTATCATTTTGATAGGTGGCATCAGAATGTCTTTCAACACAGGCTCTAACAATTCATTTCCCAGCAGTACTTAAGAATATTCTTCTTCCCACTGGCAAACTTTAATTCTTTCTAAATTCTGTCAATGGCAGGTATTGACCTCACTTCTACTTCCCTGACACTTGGTTTAAAAGTCTTCTCATTTACTATCTTATGAACTATCAATCTATACTCTGTCCATTATTTTTTTGGCTTGTCCTAGTCTTGTCGATTTTAAGAATTCTTTGCACATAACAATCTTTTTATTTACGTTTGTTATGTAAATACATTTTAATTTTAAAAAACTGTCTTGTAACTTTATGGCATCACTTTTAATCCCTTCTGTGTTTTAACTTTCAAATTATCAAATATGTCTAAGTGTCTATAAGACACTTAGAAGCATCTGAAAATGTTTTCAATATCCAAAGACTATTACCTTTCTACCCATATGTTCTTGCTCTTCTCAGTAGTATGTGTCAGGATTCTATTTTTTATTTGTCCCCATTTTCCCTAGAGCTTTTATTACCATACAGATTGTGAACCTTGACAAGTGTCTCTTGAAGCCAAATTTGTAATCTCTAGCTTAAACTATTTGTACTCAAGGAAGTAGCTGTATACAATGTCCAAACAGTACTTTTAGTTATAGCAGCAACTTGTACTTTATTAACGGAACTAAAACAAAACATTCAGCCCACTTAATGTACTTATTTGTCCTAACTAAGTGATACCCATCATTAAATCAGGATTATTAACTTGTTGGGAAAAGGTTCGGCAAAGATAATAAATGGCACCAACTACTTACCTTCAAGTGTTATTAATGTATCATATACACAGCAAGACTTAGCAGTTACCTCCTTAAACCACTGCTTTCTCGCGACACCCTTCCTTGAACTACTTTTTTTCTATGTTAACAGTGTACCCCATATAGACTTCTATCACAGAAATCTTGAACATCGTATTTTTTCTGTTTCTCTAACTTCTACACTCCTAGAAGAAAGGGACTAGATAGAGTTCTTATTCTTCTTTGCACCCTCCAGTGCTAAGTAAAGCAGCAGCCTCGAATAAATGTTCTCTGTATGAATACCTCTGTGTTACTGAACCTACAACATATAAACTCTTTTACTAGGATTCACTCATGTTACTTAAAACATAGAAGGATTTTTACCTTTCAATGTTTGAATTCTTATCGTACCACAAATAAAACAATGTAATTTGCTAATATTGGTTGAGCCCCTCAGTTTTTATGTTAACCTTACTGGAAATGTCGATGCTGATTACAGAGACTGAACACTATTTTCTAATCCTTTGGTTTTATACTCTTACCATCTCATTTTACTTCAACATCCAATCTAAATTTTAAAAATATTCTCTTCCACAGCACTGAGTTTAACCGGAAACATTTCCATCATTTTCCTGCCCTTGTTTCTTGACCAAAATTTAAAATCATAAATTCCTTGGGGCGCCTGGGTGGCTCAGTCGGTTGAGCGTCCAACTCTTGATTTCGGCTCAGACCATGATCTTACGGTTCTGTTGAGACTGAGCCCCATGTCGGGCTTTCCCCTGACAGCCTGAAGCCTGCTTTTGGATTCTCTCCCTCTCCCCGCCCCACCCCACCCCTCCTCTACTTACATGTGTACACGCGCTCTCTCTCTCAAAAAGATAAACTTAAAAAAATACTTAAAATTACAAATTCCTTGACATTTACCTATCATCTTTAACCATATTATCCACTACCTGAAGGCTTGTTCCTGATATCATTCCCCCATCTTAAAACTCTTTAAAATCATTTTTCTTATTTTGTTAAGACAAAAAAATAGAAGTTCTGGCTTTATATGTATTATATATATATTACACATACATACTATATATACAATATGTGATATATATAATATATATATGCATATATATATATTATATATATATATATTTTTAACAAAGTTTATGTATTTTGAGAGAAGAGAGAACCAGAGTGGAGGGGCAAACAGAGTGGGAGACAAAGGATCCAAAGCGGGCTCTGTGCTGACAGCAGAGAGCCCATTTGGGGGCTCAAACTCCCAGACCATGAGATCATTCATGACCTGAGCTGAAGTCGGATGCTTAATCTACTGAGCTACCCAGGCACCCTGGCTTTAAAACAATTTAACCTTCAGCCAGTGCATGAATTTAATTCATGACATTTTCAAAATTTCCCCAGTTTTGCGTAAATACTTAAATACTAGCAATGGCTGAGAATTCATTACTTCAAGAAACATTTACTTGGTCAAAAATTCTTCCTTAAATTATTTCAGTACTGTTTTCCTCAAAACTATAGCTTTCAGGGGGCGCCTGGGTGGCTCAGTCGGTTAAGTGTCCAACTTCGGCTTAGGTCATGATCTCACAGGTTTGTGAACTCGAGCCCTTGTCAGCAGAGCCTGTTTCAGATCCTGTCCCCCCCTCTCTGTGTCCCTCCCCTGCTCATACTCACTCTCAAAAATAAACATTAAAAAAAAGTATTAAAAATTTAAAAAATATATATGTAGCTTTCCTAAGGGCCCCACACATAATGTACAACATCCAATTCACTTATCCAAAACTTCTACATATTTATATTTCCCTCCATATATACTGAGCCCTTTCAAAAATCTTATAAAGAAACCTGCTATATTCTACACTGAAACAGACTGCATCTGATGTAACAGCTTGAAAAGTACTTTTCTACAGGTGAAAAACAAACGAATATAATCCCATTTCTATCCTATGACCACAGGAAAACATCTTTAAGTTGTGTTAGAGAAAAGTACACTTGAGTGAGCACAACCTATATATACATACATACATATATATACATATACATATATATACACATATATATATACACACACACTTTTATATATACACATATATATATATATATATTTTGCTGAACATAAGATTGACACACAGGATTATACACACTCTGGTTTATGAAAATTTACATTACAGTTAAATAGTAGTATTCTCAATTTTTATTTTCATCCACATTTCACATACCTGGTCAGCTAACATAAGTACAGTTTTCATTGTGAACCTTCTTGAACAGAAATTGAAGAGGTCTTCGAGGCTGGGTCCGAGAAGATCCATGACTAGCACATTGTAGTCTTTTTCCTGACCATACCACCTAACAAAAGGGGAAAAGAGAGGGCTTTATGAAAAGCTGATTATCATTTAATATCACTAAATTTTCAAAATTCTTAAGCCCTAATAATAGGATAGTTTTTTACTTCTCCGGATGCCCGGGTGACTGATTATGGCTCAGGTCATGATCTTGCAGTTCATGGTTAGAGCCCCACATTGGGACTGCAGTGCAGAGCCTGCTTGGGTTTCTCTCTCTCCTTCTCTCTCTCTCTCTCTCTGCCCCTCCCCTTCATGTGCATGCTATCTCTCTCAAAAATAAGTAAACATTAAAAAAAAAAAAAAAAAAAGATGGCTTTACTTTTCTAGTTAGGTTCCCCAAAAAGTTAAAAATAGAAATGCCCTATGACCCAACAATTGCACAACTAGGTATTTACCCAAAGGACACAAAAATACTGATTCATGGGGGAAACACCTGCACCCCAATGTTTATAGCACCATTATCAACAATAGCCAAATTATGGAAAGAGCCCAAATGTCCACTGACTGATAAAGAAGATGTGTGTGTGTGTTATGTACATATACACACATGCACACTCTCTCTCACACACAATGGAATATTACTCGGCCATCAAAAAGAATGAAAGCTTGCCACTTGCAATGATGTGGACGGAGTTAGAGTGTACTGTGCTAATAATAAGCAAATGACTCAGAGAAAGACAAGTATGATTTCATTCATATGCAGAATTTAAGAAATAAAACAGATGAACATGGGGGAAGGGGGCAAAGAGGGGAGAGGGGAAGACAAGCCATAAGAAACCCTTAACTACAGATAACTGAGGTTGGATGGGATAAACGGATGATGGGTATTAATGGAGGTCACTTGTAATGAGCACTGGGTATTACATGTAAGTGATGAATCATTAAATTCTACTCCTGAAACCAGTATTATACTATATGTTAACTGAGATTTAATAAAAACTTTGGGAAAAAAAGAATTTGCAGGTAACCTTAACCATTTGAATTCTATACCTATCTGCCACTGATTCCTATGACCTTTAGCAAATTCCTTAATCTCATCTGATACTACTGCCTATTTGAAGAAATGAAGGAAACTATACTGGTCTTACAAAGCAAAGATCTCTTTTATTTTAGAACTCCTGTCCCATTTACTACCATGTTGTATTTAATCAATAATTACTTGCTCTTTTTTTAAAAAAGTAGTCACATTTTTGCTTAATTACAGAAAATAACCAGTATTACAACAAAGATGACATTTGCTTTTAATTGGAGCCCTGTTTTAATTATCCAATGCTTTATTACTGTGGATAAATATACAATTTGTCTCCAAAAACTCCAGGAATATCTACTTTTAATTTTAGAGATTCCAAGGGCTAGGAATCACTATAATAAATGATTTCAAGTTCCTATATGCCTGTATTTCTGGTAAGGGTACCTTCCTAAAAATAAGCACTACCATTTAAATTTTAAACTTCTCTAGATTATTAATTCTGCTTGAAAAGAAAATTGGCCAGTATAAAAGAAAATTTTTTAAGAACAAGTTATTTTACAACCTCACTGGAATAATTTCTTTGTTAACTCCAATAAAAACTCATACCACACAGATTAGGAGCCCGGAACAGTCTACTACTTATCTAAAAGCTACTTACTCAGTTCCTACCGTCACCTCCATGTTTCCCACTTCTATCTTTTTTTAATGTTTATTTATTTTTGAAAGAAAGAGAGGTGGGGGGGGGGGGGTAGGGGCAGAGAAAGAATCCAAGCAGGCTCCATGCTGTCAGCACAAAGCTTGATGCTGAGCTCAAACTCACGAACCGAACCGAACCATGAGATCATGACCTGAATGGAAGTCGGGACGCTTAACCAACTGAGCCACCCAGGCGCCCCTCCACTTCTATTCTAAACTAGCTTCTAACTCTCTACTTTCAATTTCAAAATCTTAATACCCAGATACCAAAGAAGTCTTCCTTAAGTAGTCTGTTCCACACTGGTCTCCTATTTCACAGAATTCCCATAGCTACTGGGATACTACTTACATCCACAATCAAACCCTTCGACGATACAATATCCTGGTGCCTTTTTTATGTGAGTATAACATACGTTGCTAGTAAGTACACTATGATAAAGTGATGTACACAAAACAACGTAGGTACTCAAATACCTATTAGATTAAAAAAAAGAACTGATTTGATTTGGACCTTATTCTTACTAAGTTTCAAAACATGAAAAAAAAAAAAACACCAAGCAATATAATAGATGAAAAGTTAAAAAAAAAAAAAGTGCAGGAGTCTCATTTTCCATTTGTTTCAAATCAATGCCTTCAGACTCAGTGTTGCCTGAACAATCAATGAAGTAGACTGAAGGTATATAACCATTTAGAACACAAAAAAAATCTACCTTAAGGTCTGAAGAAGATGCTTAGAGAAGGCAAAGTCCACCTCTTTGCTCTCATGTCCCTTCCTCCAAAACCAATATCTAAACTAAACCTAGTTAAAAAATTAAGACAATAAAAAGCAGAAATGTAAGAAAATACATGCACAAGTCACTGAGGCTGACAAAAAAAAAAAATGCCTAAATAATTCAGAAAACCAAAAGATCAATAAGAATTCAATCCTTCCAAAGAAATCTTGTGAAATAGTCTGTTACCAGTTAGATCCTGACAAAGGGATAATATTTTGTGTTTTTTTTTGTTTTTTTTTGTTTTTTTTTAAACATTTTTTTTTATTTTTTTTTCAACGTTTATTTATTTGTGGGACAGAGAGAGACAGAGCATGAACGGGGGAGGAGCAGAGAGAGAGGGAGACACAGAATCGGAAACAGGCTCCAGGCTCTGAGCCATCAGCCCAGAGCCTGACGCGGGGCTCGAACCCACGGACCGCGAGATCGTGACCTGGCTGAAGTCGGACGCTTAACCGACTGCGCCACCCAGGCGCCCCAAAGGGATAATATTTTGATAGGGAAGGTAGAAAAGGGCATCCTAGGCATGGGCAAGAAGAGAGACAAGGACATGGCGACCAGTTAGAAGTGTTATAGTTGGAGGGTTGAAGCTAGGGTTTTCTTTTCTCTGAGAAATCTCTTTATGAAAATAAAAAAACCCTTAGAAAATAAAATGACGAACATTTTTTTTAAGTTTATTTAGAGAGAGAGGAAGAGAGGAAGAGAGGGAGAGAGGGAGAGAGACAGAGAGAGAGAGAAAGACAATCCTAAGCAGGCTCTGCACTGTCAGCATGGAACCTGACATGGGGCTCAAACCCACTCGAACCATGAGATCATTACCTGAGCCAAAGTCAAGAGTCTGACGCTTTAACCAACTGAGCCACCCAGGCGCCCCATGAAATAGGTATTGCTACAATACCTAAGGACTTCCAAGCACTATAAATCAGTATAACTATCATAAGTATTCAGTTCAGCTTAAAGCAACCAAATACGTTCTATCTCTACGCCTAGGATAGTTAATAACAGAAAACTTGTTTCATGTAGGTCTTCCCCTTTAGACTATTAGTTTGGTGTGATGGTTAATCTTATGCATCAAATTGACTGGACTAAGGGATGCTGGGATAGCTGGTAAAACATTATTTTGGGGTGTCTGTGAGGGTGTCTCCAGAGATTAGCATATGAATCAAGATTAGCATTTGAATAATAGAATAAGTAGAGATCACCTTTCCTAAAGTGGAAGGCTTGAATAAAAAAGGGAATAGAACTAAGGCAGAGGAAGGGAAAATTCACTCTGTCAGAGCTGGGACTTCTACCCTTGGATGTCCATGCCTCTGGTTCTTGGGCCTTTAGGCTTGGGACCAAACTACACCGCTGGTTTTCCTGGGCCTCCCAGCTTGCACACCGCAAACTATGGTACTTCTTTGCTTCCACAGGTGTGAGCCAATGCCTCATAATAAATATTTCTGTATATCTATATATAATCCAGTGGTTCTCTTTTCTGGAGAATCCAGACTAATACAACATGGGCAGCCACTGTATTTGTCCTGTTCAGAACTCTACATTTCCAGTATCCAGCACAATGCCTTGCCAGCAGGGAATGCTCAGTAACATTTGCTGAACTAAAGAATGAAAAGCCGTATTACAGGCTCTAACAGGCTAAGGAGTGCTTGATGTGGCAGATGAGGAAAACAAAACAAGGAATACAAAAACACTCTGTACTGCAAGTATAAAATCATCAGGAAGACTCTACTCATCTTTGATTCAAATTAACCAAGTAATTACAAAAGTTTAAAAGTTACATTCAGGGCGCCTGGGTTGGCTCAGTCAGTTAAGCGTCCAACTCTTGATTCCAGCTCAGGTCATGAACTCAGTTTGGGAGTTCTAGCCCCATTTCAGCTGAGCGTGGAGCCTGCTTGGAATTCTCGCTCTCAGGCTTTCTTCGCCCCTCTTCTTCCCCCACTTGGAGGCAGGTCTCTGGCGCACACGTTCTCTCTCCCCACCCCACCCCAAAATAAATAGGGGCCCTGGTGTGGCTCAGTTAAGTTTCCGACTCTTGGTTTCGACCCAGGTCATGATCTCATGGTTCAGGAGTTCAAGCCCCGTGTCGGGCTCCACACTAAGAATGTTGAAACCTGCATCTCTCTCCCCTTCTCTCCAGCTCTCGCTCTCTATCCCTCTCTCTCTCAAAATAAATAAACTTAAAAAATAAAAATTAAAAAAAATATATATATATATACACACATAAATAGATATTTAAAGGTGATATTCTTAACCGGTACAGGTCTGTTCCTGTGCCTTTTACCTTCCCATCTTCAGGTCAATAATCTCAAGGTCTCAAAGTCTTTACTGAACACTAAAAAGTATGAGTGTCGAATCAGTGCTGTAAGATAGCATCTCCAGTCTCAAGATATGGTCTATCAAACTTATTTTCTTGCCAACTTACCATCATCCAATCTTTATGTTCCTTTTTGTGAGGGTAGAAAGTAAGATCTAATCTACGGATGGTATACCTGGGTGCTTGCTCAGTTGGTTAAGCATCCGACTTTGGCTCAGGTCATATTTCACGGTTCATGGGTTCCAGCCCCGCATCAGGTTCTGTGCTGATAGCTCAGAGCCCGGTGCCTGCATCAGATTCTGTGTTTCCCTCTGTCTCTGCCCCTTCCCTGCTCATACTCTCTCTCTCGAAAATAAACAAACATTAAAAAAGTTAAGAGAGAGAGAGAGAGAGAAAGAAAAGGAAGGAAGGAAGGAAGGAAGGAAGGAAGGAAGGAAGGAAGGAAGGAAGGAAGGA